>NC_134357.1:13070679-13419429 GCF_048569485.1 Anomaloglossus baeobatrachus | reverse complement strand
AGAAAGTCTTCAGAAAGACCGGTAGACTGAGTAATCGGATCATTCTTCTCCCACAAAGGGCTAATCCAAGCCAGGGCTTCACCGGTCAGATGTGACGTCATGTAGGCCACTTTGGTCCCATCTGAGGGGAACAGGTGTGCTAGCACATCGACGTGTAGGGTACACTGATTTATGCAGCCTTGGCCATTAAAGCGAGGGGGTGACCATAAACGTAGACCGGTACTTGGAGCCGGATTAGCTGCTGGAGTAGAAACCGGGGCCGATGCCGCATTAGACAGAGTCATGGCTTGGAAACAGGCGTCTAAAGACTGCAGATGAGTCCGCATCCGATCCTCTTGTTCCCGTTGCTGGACCACCTCTTGTTGGAGGTCGGTTAATCAAGTGGAGTTGGGGCCAGCAGGACCCATGGCCTCGGCAAACTGTAAGGCTCGCCAGGCAAGCAGAGATTTTAATGGACCCACTGGGCCGCAACACACAGAAAACCCAGAGGGACTTGACTACGGACCCGAACATGGTTTTCTCCAGAGCTCCTTATGGTGGAAGTGTTACGCTGCAGGTAGGATCCGGGTGCCACTCGTGAAGACTGGTGTTCGCCGGCTGGCCCAAGGGGAACAGGAGCGACAGTCTCTGGTATAGAGTTGCAGCAGCAGCTGGTGTAGAGGTTCTGTCCGGGACGGAGGTGTGTCACCCAGGGAAGGGGGTACTCGGTCCCGGGCAGTACTGGTAATTGGGAATGTCACTTTGGTGGCCGCTGCCCGGTCCCGTGCTCACGGCCCCTTTTGTAATGGGAGTATTTACAGAGGAGATAAGAGTTTTTGTCATGTGACGCCACCTGCGGGTTGCGGTTAAGGATGGAGAACCGCCGCTGCTGAATGTGGGTACTCCCAGAGCTGGTGGTGTTTGCAGCAATGGTGTTAGGCCCTCCGCAGGTAGGGCTGTGCCTGGGAGATATAACGGGGTAATAATGGAGACCCCACCGTGTTGTCTTTAACAGTCTCTACTCACTGTGGACCCAGGGGTTGCTGGTTCAGGTCCCTTGGAGGACCAGTGCCAATGTAGTGACCCAGGTTGCTCTGTCCCCGGCACTCTCTGTTGGTTGGGTCCCTGTAGCGTGGAGCGTTTGAGGCCCGACTGTCCCTTTTGGGGTACAGTCTCCTTCTCCGTACGGCGGGCAGTGCGGACCCTGTGGGGAGGTAAGTGTCCGAACCCCGATCCTAGTTTACAGCTGATGCCCCCGGATCATTTGGTTCGGTGAAGTCCGTGAAGGTGTCCATACCGTGCAGGTGATTATCAAACTGTTTGAAACTGACCGATTGACCTAGGGCCCTATGCCCCGTGCGTGCTCCGGTCCCAGCGGTATCTCCAGTACCCGTCCTGGCGACCTCTCTCCTGTGCCCCTGGGGTCACTGTTACATGGACCCAGCTCAGGCATGTCCGCACACCTCTCCTGTGTGCTACACTCTCTAGACTGACTGCAGACTGACTGCTGACCCCTCCCACCAGGCTGGTTAACCCAGGGACTCGTTCCCATGGCGACCATCCCCTTACATGTTTAACCCTCTATGCCCAGTGTGGAGTGGAGAACTAGGATTATGGTTGTGTTTTGGTGGTATCGGCACTGGTACCCCAAGTCCCAGGGGGTAGGTCCTGCATCCCCAAGAGGATGCAGTTCCCTGTAGTGCCCTGAGGGGCTCAGGAGTGCTACAGATGCATGGACACGTGGATGGATAGATGGCAGCAGCTGATGATGATACTTCGTGGCAACAGGTATTGTGGAAAATGGCTGATGTGGTGGCTTGCAGCAGTAGCAGCAGGTAGTGGGAGCGGCACTCTGCAATACGGACAGGTATAAGCAGTGTGTCTTGCACAGCGGAACAGCAGCGCAGGGCTAGGGGACCTGACAACTAGCAATGACTAAACTCATTGCCCAGGCAGTTAGCATAGGTCTAGGGTGCCTTAAGTACCTATAGCTTCTCAGCTGACCTGGGAGCACTTCCGGGTTAGGAGGGCGCTGACCCTTTAAGAAAATAGGGGTGGCTTTGGGCATGCCCTATGGTCAGAGACTGGAGCTCTGCAAGGTGGACAGACACTCCGGAGCGCCACAGCATGAGACGGGAATGAGACCCCCACAGCAAGACGCCCAGACAGGTGAGAATGCCGGTGTCCTCACCTGGGGAGGGGAGCAGGAGTATGCGAAGACGCTGTCATGGGGGTTACACAGTCATTGGCACACTCCACAAGGAGAGTTAGCCACAAAAGGTGATTGCTAAAGAAGCTGGCTGTTCACAGAGTCCTGTATCCAGGCATATTAATGGAAAGTTTAGTGGAAGGAAAAAGTGTGGTAGAAAAAGGTGCACAAACAACTGGGATAACCGCAGCCTTGATAGGATTGTTAAGAAAAGGTCATTCAAAAATGTGGGGGATATTCACAAGGAGTGGACGCTGCTGGAGTCAGTGCTTCTAGAGCCACCACACACAAACGTATCCAGGACATGGGCTACAAGTGTCACATTCCTTGTGTCACCACTCATGATAGACAGAAGTGTCTTACCTGGGTCAAGGAGAAAAGATCTGGACTGTTCTCAGTGTCCAAGGTATTATTTTCAGATGACAGTAATTTTTGCATTTCATTTGGAAATCGCGGTCCCAGAGTCTGGAGAAAGAGCGGAGGCCACAATCCAAGCTGCTGAGGTCTAGTGTGAAGTCTCCACAATCAGTGATGGTTTCGGGAGCCATGTCATCTGCTGGTGTAGCTCCACTGGGTTTTATCAAGACCAAAGTCACCGCAGCGTCTACCAGGACATTGTACAGCACTTCATGCTTCCCTCTGCCGACAAGCTTTTTGGAGATGGAAATGTCATTTTCCAGCAGGACTTGGCCCCTGTCCACACTGCCAAAAGTGCCAATACCAGGAATACTAACCACAGTATCACTGTGCTTGATTGGCCAGCAAACTACCCTGACCTAAACCCCATAGAGAATCTATGAGAGACACCAGAGCCAACAATGCAGACAAGCTGAAGGCGGCTATCAAAGCAATCTGGGCTTCCATAACACCTCAGCAGTGCCACAGGCTGATCGCCTCCAGGCTACTTTGCCGCATTGATGCAGTAATGCATGCAAAAGGACCCGACCAAGTATTGAGGCATTTACTGCACAGACTTTTCAGGAGGCGCCAACATTTCTGAGTGTAACATCATTTATTCAGTTGGTATGATATAATATTCTAATTTTCTGAAATAATGACTTTTGGGTTTTCATTGGCTGTAAGCCATAATCATCAACATTAACAGAAATAAACAAGTGAAATAGATCCCTCTGTGTGTAATGACTCTATATAATATATAGGAATAGATCCCTCTGTGTGTAATGACTCTATATAATATGTAGGAATAGATCCCTCTGTGTGTAATGACTCTATATAATTTATAGGAATAGATCCCTCTGTGTGTAATGACTCTATATAATATATAGGAATAGATCCCTCTGTGTGTAATGACTCTATATAATATATAGGAATAGACTCCTCTGTGTGTAATGACTCTATATAATATATAGGAATAGATCCCTCTGTGTCTAATGACTCTATATAATTTATAGGAATAGATCCCTCTGTGTGTAATGACTCTATATAATATATAGGAATAGATCCCTCTGTGTGTAATGACTCTATATAATATATAGGAATAGACTCCACTGTGTGTAATGACTCTATATAATATATAGGAATAGATCCCTCTGTGTCTAATGACTCTATATAATATATAGGAATAGATCCCTCTGTGTGTAATGACTCTATATAATATATAGGAATAGATCCCTCTGTGTGTAATGACTCTATATAATATCTAGGAATAGATCCTTCTGTGTGTAATGACTCTATTCAATATACAGGAATAGATCCCTCTGTGTGTAATGACTCTATACAATATATAGGAATGGATCCCTCTGTGTTTAATGACTATATAAAATATATAGGGATAGATCCCTCTGTGTGTAATGACTCTATATAATATATAGGAATAGATCCCTCTGTGTGTAATGACTATGTAATATATAGGAATAGATCCCTCTGTGTGTAATGACTCTATATAATATATAGGAATAGATCCCTCTGTGTGTAATGACTCTATATAATATATAGGAATAGATTCCTCTGTGTGTAATGACTCTATATAATTTTTGGAATAGATCCCTCTGTGTGTAACGCACAAAGAGTAGTTGGAAACTTAGCTGGCTGCAATCCCCTGCAATCCCCTGAAAGTAGCGGTGGAGCGTTCCTAACCAAGCTAGACGCCTCGTCACCGCCGGAGAACTAACTAACCTCAAAGATGAAATGAGGAATTCTGACTGCCTCGGAAGAGCCCCAAAAGAAAGAGACAAGCCCCCAACATACAAAGGACGGTAATATAAGAAAAAAACAACATACAGATGGAAAGTATAGGGTTAAGGAAAGTGAAGCCCTGCTAGCTAGATACAAAGGGATAGGATAGATTACTGGTTGCAGCCAGCAAAAACACTGAAAGAATACCAATACCTGATAATAAAAAATATTCCCTTAAAGATCACACTATCTTTCTCCCACTATATCAGGAACTCTTGTGCACATACATTTAAATGGAAAATGTAAAAATAATAGAAAATATCTTAACTACAAAAACACATGAGATACAAAAATACAATCCTGATCAGACAGTGAGAAACAACTCCTTTTCTTGCAGGGAATAAATCGCCCTCCAACAATGGTGCAGGAGAAGCGCCTATTCACCAGCAAGAAACAAAAGATAATATTCTCAAACACAAGTTCAGGAAAAGGCATAAATCAAGCAGGAAAGCCCTTCAGTGCAAATTCAGCCCCAACCAAGCCCAGACCTAAAGAGCAAAATACTTATCAGGCTTTGCTGCCAACTCAGGATGACATGGGAACAGAACCGATACAAAGGAACGAAAAACCGCTGTAGAAGTCATTCCTGGAGAATCCAAAAAAGGCTCAAAAGGTAAAACAAAAACCTAGAGAGGCAGGCAAAAAGCCCAAAGGCTGGAGGACAAGGATTCATCTTCCCATGAGGCAAAAACAATTAGCAACGGCAAAGGTTAGACAGAGACAGCTTTCCTTTATACCCCCAGGCTGCACTCAATAGGCTACCTGAAACAGCAATCATCTTTTACACCTGTCTGAGCGACAGATACAGAATCAGACTCACTACCAGCACTAGCCACCAGAGGGAGTCCAGAAACACTCCCAGGGACAGCACCATCTCTGATGGAATTCACAACAGATCCCTCTGTCTACGATGACTCTATAAAATATATAGGAATAGATCCCTCTGTGTGCAATGACTCTATATAATATATAGAAATAGATCTCTCTGTGTGTAATGACTATATAATATATAGGAATAGATCTCTCTGTGTGTAATGACTCTATATAATATATAGCAATAGATCCCTCTGTGTGTAATGACTCTATATAATATATAGAAATAGATCCCTCTGTGTGTAATGACTATATAATATATAGGAATAGATCCCTCTGTGTGTAATGACTCTATATAATATATAGGAATAGATCCCTCTGTGTGTAATTACTCTACATAATATATAGGAATAGATCCCTCTGTGTGCAATGACTATATAATATATAGGAATAGATCCCTCCGTGTGTGATGACTCTATATGATATATAGGAATAGATCCCTCTGTGTGTAATGACTCTATATAATATATAGGAATAGATCCCTCTGTATGTAATGACTCTATATAATAGATAGGAATAGATCCCTCTGTGTGTAATGACTCTATATAATATATAGGAATACTGTATATCCCTCTGTGTGTTATGACTCTAAATAATACATCTATTTACCTTTTTGTATTGAATTACTGAAATAAATTAACTTTTTACTGATATTCTAATTTATTGAGATGCAGTTGTGTGTATATTAGTGATGAGCGGGCACTACTATGCTCGGGTGCTCCGTACTCGTAACTAGTGATGAGCGGGCACTACCATGCTCAGTACTGGTAACTAGTGATGAGCGGGCACTACCATGCTCGGGTGGTCTGTACTTGTAACTAGTGATGAGCGAGCACTACCATGCTCGGGTGGTCTGTACTTGTAACTAGTGATGAGCGGGCACTACCATGCTCGGGTAGTCTGTACTTGTAACTAGTGATGAGCGAGCACTACCATGCTCGGGTGCTCAGTACTGGTAACTAGTGATGAGCGGGCACTACCATGCTCAGGTGCTCAGTACTGGTAACTAGTGATGAGCGGGCACTACCATGCTCAGGTGCTCAGTACTGGTAACTAGTGATGAGCGGGCAATACCATGCTCAGGTGCTCAGTACTGGTAACTAGTAATGAGCGGGCACTACCATGCTCAGGTGCTCAGTACTGGTAACTAGTGATGAGCGGGCACTACCATGCTCGGGTGCTCAGTACTGGTAACTAGTGATTAGCGGGCACTACCATGCTCAGGTGCTCAGTACTGGTAACTAGTGATGAGCGGGCACTACCATGCTCGGGTGCTCAGTACTGGTAACTAGTAATGAGCGGGCACTACCATGCTCAGGTGCTCGGTACTCATAACGAATGATGAGCGGGCACTACCATGCTTAGGTGCTCAGTGATGTCGGGTCTGGGGATGTCACGGGTGGCCCTACCCGGCTACGTGGCCCCGAGGCGTATAATAAAAGGGAGGATGATGAAGGTGGAGGAGATGATGATGAGGATAGTTTGTCTCGTGACGCCACCTGTGTTACGCGGCCAGGGATTAGCCACCGCTGCTGTCGCTGTCCTCCGGGGCGGATGGTTGTAGCAGCTAAGATGTTTCTGCACAGGTGGAGCAGGCCCCGGGGAGGATGATGAGGAGAGTAGTGGACGTTGGCGCCGAAGCACGGGGCGACGGCAAGGACAGGAGGACACAGTCTCTGCGGCTTCGAGGTTTCTTTACTCACAGTTCTAGCTTGCCGGTCACCGCCGTGATGGGCTTCAGTCGATCCCAGAAACGTTGGAGGTCAGAACCGGTACAGTGGACGGTGGGCCCTTCCTTATTGCGCCTTTAGAGATGGATCCCCATGGCCTCATGCTACTTGGGGACCCCGATTCTTGAAAAGTCCGTGATGGGGCCTGACTTTGATCACAACTCTGGACCCTATGCAGCACTGTGCTCTGGGAACTGTGGTGGCCAGATGGACCTACAATCCCCCTGTCCTGCAGATTTTGGTGATACAACTTGAAATTTGTTCCACCCTAGGATTCTGCACTCTGCACTGCGCCGGTCCCGAGGGAGCAATTAAGCTCTCCCCTCGGTGACTGTATTGACTCCTGCGTCCCACCAGAGCCAACGGTAAACCCATCTCCTCTCCTCTCCTACTGGAGAACACCTCACTGATGTGTCAGCTGCTAACTCCCCCTGGTGGCTGTGTACCGCCCCCGTGCCAGCGGCCGAGCCGCTCGGATCCAGAACCGCGGTGGCTCGAGGGGTCTCCAGACCCGGGAGTTTGTGTGGACACTCAAATTCAAAAAGAGGGGGGGGATAGTATGTACAGGGGATGTGTACATTCGTGACGCTACCCACGGTGCGTGTTAATGTAGGAGACCACTGCTGCTGTTGGGGAGCCCGATGGCGATGGTGTAGCAGCAGGATGTTTAACCCCTCCGTGGGTAGGGGGTTTGTGCCCCGGGGCTCGTTGGGTGTTGAAGAAGGAGGGTGCCATTGGAGATAGGAAGAAGGGGCTTTTTCAGCATACTTACTCAGTCCAGGAATAATCACACCAACAGCTTGTAAACCAGAATTCTGAGCACCGCTGCAGCATGGAGGGAGCATGCGTGGATCCGTGCCCTTGGTGTTGCTGTTAGCCTGTGGCCTTCTCCATGGTACCTTCTCACTAGTTGGACCCTCAAGCTTGAAACTTTTCGGGTCCCGCTCACCCATATGGCTCACCCATATAACGGAGTGAGTTTGCTCTCAGGGTTCACGTGTAGGATTTCTTTGGACTGTATTTGGGAAAGTCCTATCCCATCGGTGCGCTAGTACCCCGACTTTGGAGGAGGTTTGGGATGAATATTGAAATCTTCACCCTTGTCGGGTAAATTACTGGGACGCGTGAAGCTACTTCCCAGCCTAGGGTCCACGTACCCCGTCGTGCCCTGGCCTCTGCCCAGAGATGGCTCAAGGCCGCCGGCTGCCCTCCTTGGCAGTCCGTGCCCCTTGACACAATCCCCTGCGACCGGGGTTCCAGCTCCTACCAGGCCCAGGCCAACGTCTGCCACCTAGTAAACTCCAGGAGCCCTGTTCTGGACCGATGCCCTCTCTCTCCCAGAGAGTCACCTTCCACCTCCTACACCTTTCATTCCTGTTTCACTTCTCTGTTCCTTTCCCACTTTCCTCTACCAACCCCCCATGTGGGCGGCCCTATTCCCTTCAGGCCCCCCAATGGTGTGTCTGGTGGGTACGGTGCAAAGTGTTCCTAGGATTTTGACTGGCTAAGCTGTTAGCAACACCAAAGGACCAGGATCCGTAACCAAGGAGGAGTGGATTCTGTGCAGAAGGGCAGATTGCACAATACCCTGTGACGACCTGATAGGCCAGGGCGTCACATTCTCCCTTGGTTAAAAGTAGCTCGTCCCCGAGCTACAGGACACCAGAGGTTTATTTTTGCTTTTAACTGTAGAAGAAAGTATAAAAGGGATAACACATTTTTATTAACATTTTCCATCTCTCACAAGGGAGGCACTCTACTTAAACGTTACTAAAATTACTAAGAGTTCATCGCCCAACGGTGGAATGCTACCGTTTTTTCTGTTAACGGAGGCTCAACCTACTCCATTGCAGCCCCTTCCTGCGACAGTCCAGTCCCAAGTCCCGGTCCCAACAACCCGCCACCCAAACAACCTGACCCCCTGGAAACTTATCCGCGGGTCCGTGACCAGGTTAAGGTCCTGGTGTTGTCTTTTAGATGACTCTGGCTGGCGCAGGAGGTGCAACTATTATACAAGACACAAGTTTGTGTTGGTCACGCCAGTCCTGTGACCGTGGTCCATGTTTACTAAATATATAAAAACTATTTAACGAAGTCCATGTACCGGTTGTACACTTTTCAACAATTTGCTTGCAAATCTGGTGACTTTCACTCTTTTCATTAAAACTGGTTGATTAGGCACTTATTCACTAACATTTTCTATATGAAAAATAACAAACGAAAGCACCGATACCTAACAGTTCTATGGCATCGCAACTACTGGTACTGTAACATTTTTCAACACTAGTAATAGGCTGTTGGGTCCCGTAGCCATGCTTCTTTGCGACTACGTGCTACAGACGCCGACACATACCATTCCTCAAACATCACATGCTTAGTTACCTCCAGGGCATACCAGCCCCACTTCCCGCAATGCCGGGTATAGGTAACCATCTCCTCAGGTTGAAGATTTCGCTCTGGATAGCCCCAAGGTAGGTGCTGCGCCACATCTCGTCGGGACACATACACCCCTGCTGTGAGGCCTGCTTCACGGATGAACCCCCATCCTTGTGTGGAGACACGGGGCTCAGTGGGTGCTCTCGTCCACTAAAACCCGCCGCCTTTAGAAAGACAGCGTGACTCAGGGCTCATCCCAACTGAACGCCGGCCTCCTTAACCGTGGGCGTAACACTACTCAGACAACACAGGGTGAGGGAACCACAATAATTAGACTTTATTGGATCCCCAAAATATTAACGGCACATAACACATAACCAGCAAAACACACAAATGTAACAGGCAACAGAGTCTCACCCTTCCGCTGGCTCACCAGGGATTTAGAATGTCCATGCCTCACAGGTTCCAAGCTGTCTGAGGTCTGCAAACTCTGTAACAGGTGACTGAACTGTCCCAACCTGAGTGTCCTCCTTAGGTAGTCCTGGTATGATGTTACAATCCTGGCAGCCGGAGTCGAAATCCCTAGGCTGTGGATATGGTCTCCAACCGGATCCGGAGTCCCTAGATTGAAGCCATAAGATATCCTGATCCTCTAGTCAGCTCCAAAGAGCTTAGACTGGATCCATCAGCATCCATCAACCTTCATCCACCCTGGTGGCTTAAAGAAGTCCCTTTTATAGCCATAACCTTCCCTTAGGATACTGCGTCCTCATCGATTGGTTGGACAAGATTGCTTCTCCCATTGGATGAATTTCAAGCTGCATGGATAATGTTCATTTAAATGATGTGCATAGAAAGACTCAGTATATCTACATGGAGTCGGCAAGTCACCGACTAGACAATGGCTACTAAGGTAATTACATTAGAAAAAACCAAGGAGAAAAATTGTATGAAAAATACCCTGAATATAAATAAATAAATTGCAAGTGCTTAATAACAGGGTACTTAGTGTATACATTTTTGCAAAAAGGTAAAAAGCTGTCTCACCTCGTCACGGTGTACCCATCTGAGACAGTCCCTAACCTACTGAAGTTAAAAACATTATCAATACCTGACTTGTGTCATGTCAGAACTCCAATATGGATGGTGGCAAGTGGTTAGCTGTGTCCCAGATAAAATACACAGCAAAGTGAGACGCAATCAGTCTCAGTACTAGGAGGGCTGCACCCCCAACTTGCAACCAAGCAAGAAAACATAGAAAAAACACAAAAACCTGAGCTGAAACAATGTTCAGTAAACATGCAACATCAGGTATTGATAATGTTTTTAACTTCAGTAGGTTAGGGACTGTCTCAGATGGGTACACCGTGACGAGGTGAGACAGCTTTTTACCTTTTTGCAAAAATGTATACACTAAGTACCCTGTTATTAAGCACTTGCAATTTATTTATTTATATTCAGGGTATTTTTCATACAATTTTTCTCCTTGGTTTTTTCTAGTCTTAAGGCTGCAATTCACATGCTTAATGTTGCATGTTTACTGAACATTGTTTCAGCTCAGGTTTTTGTGTTTTAAGGTAATTACATTATCAATACACAACTACAATACAATGATTACTGGAAGAGACTGGAGATACAATAGTTAAGCAAACATGACTTAGCGCACATAAGAACAATAGTCTGGCTGAATGTTAAGAAACTTTAACCCATGAGAGTCCATGTCGTCACACCTTGCTCGGGGTCAAACCACTCCACAAGGCCACGGCACCGTGGCCCTTTAACTCGGGAAGCAGCGCTCCTTATCTGCTCCTTCTCTTTTCGATCATGGGCAGCAAGCTCCCGTCGTCGCCGGTCTAGGGTTACGATCTCTGTCTGCAGCTGGTACTGTTCTCATTCCCAGTAGGGGGCATCAGCGTCCGGCCTCAGCTCCCTATCTAGCTCTGGTTTTACTTGGACTCTGGCGGCCCCAACAGCCGTCGGGATGCCGCACGGTAACGGAACAGGTAAACATCTTGGTTCCGCTCCCGTAGGTGCAAAATGAAGGACCGACTGCTCCACAGCCGGGGTTGCAGGGTCCGGATGTTCCGTCTCTGAGGACGGGCCCGGTGATGCGGCCGGGTCTGGTCTGGCTGGTGTCTGGGTGACCGCTGCCATGACTGGAATGAGGGCTGTAGGCTGGATCTCTGCAGCTGGAGCTTCTTGGAAATACACCGGAGGTTCCGCTGCCGGGGTTGATGGGGGCATCTCGGCGTCCGCTGAGGACGGGGTAGTTGATGGTGGAGCGCTCACTGTGAGCGTAGACGGTCCAGATCCCTCAGCCACTGTTGTCGGATTTGGGCAATCAATAGGGACTGGGTAACCGCTTACCCTCTCTTCAGGTGGGATGTCAATCTCACGGGCTCGCACCGCCACCGCCAGGCTCCTCATCTCTTCCCTCCAGTGGTTCAGAATAAATAGGAACTGCGTCCGCATTCTCCTGCACAGCTGCTCGGTTTCTTCCTCTATCCATGCCGCGGTCCCAGGGACAGCACGTTCTGGGGACCAGTATCGCTCCGCCACCTTGCCACTGCTTCTTCCAGGAACGTTGTGACAGAGTCCTGGCGTCCCTGCTCCACTTCCGCTAGTAACACATTATGGCCCGCCCCCTCGGTCTTTTCGCAGCACTCTCTCGCTGACAGTGGCCCTCTGGGAACTTACGGTTCCGGCCTCACAAGGAAGACGAAGGGCGGGGCTTAGGCTTTGCACGCTTTCCTGATGAAGACAGCGTTTTGGCACGAAAAGATGGCAGACAATGGCGGAATTGGCGGGAAAATGGCTCTTGACTCGCGTTTTTCGACTTTCAAGGCGCATGTCACCCAGGTAAGTGGGTCCTGCTCGTATCCTGTTCGTGACGCCAGGTTTTTCGAAGTGTACCGGCCCCGTGCCAGCGGCCGAGCCGCTCGGATCCGGAACTGCAGTGGCTCGAGGGGTCTCCAGACCCGGGGGTTCGCGCGGACACTCGAATTCAAAAAGAGGGGGGATAGTATTACAGGGGATGTGTACGTTCGTGACGCCACCCACGATTCGTGGTAATGTAGGAGACCACCGCTGCTGTTGGGGAGCCCGGTGGCGATGGTGTAGCAGCAGGATGTTTAACCCCTCCGTGGGTAGGGGGTTTGTGCCCCGGGGCCCGATGGATGTTGGTGAAATAGGGTGCCGTTGGGGGTAGGAAAAAGGGGCTTTTTCAGTGTACTCACTCAGTCCAGGAATAATCACACCGACAGCTTGTAAACCAGAATTCTGAGCACCGCTGCAGCCTGGAGGGAGCACGCGTGGATCCGTGTCCTTGGTGTTGCTGTTAGCCTGTGGCCTTCTCCGTGGCACCTTCTCACTAGCTGGACCCTCAAGCTTGAACCTTTTCGGGTCCCGCTCACCCGTATGGCTAACGGAATGAGCTTGCTCTCAGGGTTCACGCGTAGAATTTCTTTGGACTGTATTTGGGAAAGTCCTATCCCATCAATGTGCTAGTACCCTGATTTTGGAGCGAGTTGGGGATGAATCTTGAAGTCTTCACCCCCGTCGGGTAAATTACCAGGACGCGTGAAGCTACTTCCCGGCCTAGGGTCACGTACCCCGTCGTACCCCGTCGGGCCCTGGCCCCTGCTGAGTGTGGCTAAGCTCTTAGCAACACCAAAGGACCAGGATCCGTAACCAAGGAGGAGGTGGATACTGTGCAGAAGGGAAGATTGCACAATACCCTGTGACGACCTGATAGGCCAGGGCGTCACAGCTGCTCCTCCCTTGGTTCCCTGTCAATAGTGGGTGGCAGCCCCCCATGTTTGGTGACTACCTTAAGACCCAAGCCTAGCCCGGTCCCCATTGGGGAGGGCAACCTATTGGTGTGTATGAGTTTGTGTGTTGTGGAACCGGTACCGACCACCTCTGGATCCAGGATGAGTACCGCACCTTAAGTGAGGTGCAGTACCCTATGGCGACTGAAGCCTCAGGGGCGCCACACTTATTATTATCCAAGTATAATGGAAGTCAATGGGGGACTCGAGTGTTTTTCCGGAGCATTGGCCAAAGGGAGGCCGAAGCCCAGCACCAACATGAAGGGCCCCACTTTAGTCATTGCTGTGGAGGCCCCTCTGACTTGATGAAACAAGTGGGGGGCTTGTTGATACGAGCCGGTGATTGGCAGCTGGGAGTTGTAGTTCTGTAAATAGATCATGAATGTTTCCCGCTCAGGTCGCCGCTCACTGGATGACAGATGATTGTTTTCGTGCCGAGCAGCAAAACACACGCAGCTAGAATTAGATGAAAATGGCGCCATAATAATAGAGCCGCGCCAGAACGAATCCCGGAGACTGCCGCTGCCCGGCTCTGATTGATACCGTGTCACCGCAAATCTGCATAACCAGTTTAAGGCTCCGACAAAGCGACGGCAAGAGAAAGTTTGAAATGATTTTCTGCGGAGGCTCCGTCCTAAATGGAATAATGCGATTCTTGTAAAGTCTGTCCGGCATTAGCATA
Source organism: Anomaloglossus baeobatrachus (assembly GCF_048569485.1). NCBI lineage: Eukaryota > Metazoa > Chordata > Amphibia > Anura > Aromobatidae > Anomaloglossus > Anomaloglossus baeobatrachus. The sequence goes on along the minus strand of NC_134357.1, from coordinate 13,405,554 downwards.
ATAGCCGCGTCTCCCCTCCGCTCCCGGTGGGATCCGCCGCAGACTATTGAAAGCCGCTACAAAGCCCGCATTGTGTAAGCTGCGCTGCTTGGATGCTCCGCTATACTCTGCTACGTGTGAATGGGCTTAATACGGGGAGATTACAGCTCAGGCCCGGGGTCTGCAAATACAGCAAATATCAGACAAAGGGAAGCCATGAAACCGAGAGGAACAGCCATAATATCACAGCCCAGACACGGAGGCTTAAAGGGCAACTCCCCAAAATATCACTAAGGGTAGATATTGTGGCCATGTATTATAGGAGTTATATTCTAGTCCATAGGGGGCAGTATTATAGTAGTTATATTCTTGTATATAGGGAGCAGTATTATAGTAGTTATATTCTTGTACATAGGGGGCAGTATTATAGTATTTATATTCTTGTACTTAGGAGCAGTATTATAGTAGTCATATTCTTGTACATAGGGGCAGTATTATAGTAGTTATATTCTTGTACATAGGGGCAGTATTATAGTAGTTATATTCTTGTACATAGGGGCAGTATTATAGTAGTTATATTCTTGTACATAGGGGCAGTATTATAGTAGTTATATTCTTGTACATAGGAGCAGTATTATAGTAGTTATATTCTTGTACATAGGAGCAGTATTATAGTAGTTATATTCTTGTACATAGGGGCAGTATTATAGTAGTTATATTCTTGTACATAGGGGCAGTATTATAGTAGTTATATTCTTGTACATAGGAGCAGTATTATAGTAGTTGTATTCTTGTACATAGGAGCAGTATTATAGTAGTTGTATTCTTGTACATAGGAGCAGTATTATAGTAGTTATATTCTTGCACATAGGGGCAGTATTATAGTAGTTATATTCTTGTACATAGGGGTAGTATTATAGTAGATATATTACTTTTATTTCTTTATTAGTTAAGTTTTGTCATATGACTGGTGGTCATTATACTGTATTATGGGGACTGTGTTGACTATCCTAATGTGTGGGGTGCTGTCGGGCATCATACTGTGTAGGGGGCATAAAACACTAGGAGGCTTCAATAGGAGTAATATAACTGTATAAGTGCTGGAATACATATCTCCTCTTTGTTTCTTAAAAAGTTTGGCGCTCTGACCTTCTGCGCCTATGTGCCGGGATTGGACTTTTGCGGTGCGGTCATGTGACTTCTATGTACACCGCTGCTCAGGGGCATTAGTTATACGGAGGCACGCTGTGGAATTGTTATCATTATAGGGGAAGCACGAGACATTATTATTGTATCTTATATAGCGGTATTATTGGAAATCTAGGTCTTGATTTCCTCCAGGCAGTATAATATTAGTAATAGAGACCTCTAGGGAAGGGGACAAGGATGGCGTGCCCTGTGCCTTCAGATATCAGGGATGAATATTTAGTCCCAGTCCGTCCTGGGCCCCAGCATCTGTGAATTGTCAGAACAAGCAGTATCCGGAATCAGCCCTATGTGGTGCTGCCACCTACTGGACACAGTGATCATGCCGAGAGATAATACTGTTATTACCAGAATATTATTTATTAATTATTATTATTATACATTTATTTAAATAGCGCTATTAATTCCACAGCAATTTACAGACATAATCACTGCACCCACTGGGGCTCACACACTAAATTCCCAGCAGTATGTATTTGGAGTATCCAGGGGAAAGTCAGGCAAATATAGGGCTACTACTGTTTCCCAACGGCTGCTGTGGGACCCCTTTTCATGCTGGGCCCCTATGCAGCTGAGCCGGATACATGTTCCATATGTCCTTGTGACGAGGTATGCGGCAGAGCAGTGAGGGACGCCAGGCCAAGGACCAATCCAAAGGGCTTTATTGGAACCACAAAGATAAAGCACCAAACAAATATAAATCCTTAAAGTCTGCAAGGAGTCCACAACAAAACAAAAGATCCAGGGGCACCGCCCGGTATTCCAACGCCAGGGAAAATAGGGCAATGGTCCTTATATGAGTTCCTTGAGTCCAACAGGGTGAACAACAAAACACAATCCCATGTGGCCACTGATCTCCAGTCTCTGACAGTCCATACACAGGCTCTAGGATCCAGCCTCAGCTATAGATCCTAGTCCTTCTCCAGCCAAGATCCAAGTAACTGAACGAACATGGGTGTCATTGTTCTCCTCTCCTGGGATCAGCCTCTAAGGTGGGCCCAACTCTGCCTGGACATTTGATGACATTTGATACATGAATGGACTTTAGACTCCTGGTTCTGTTCTGTTTACCAAGTTGTGGATTGGAGAAGTCCCATGTTGAGAAGAACAAACAATCCCCCGCCAGTAGTACATACAGGACAGTCAAGGAGAGATAGACTATTACACCATGAGCACAGGCGGGGGAGGGACACACTGTTACAACCCCTTTCCCCCCCTCAATTTGTGTACGGACTAGTGACCTCAACAGTTTGCTTGTCAAGTACACGTAAACATTAAACATGCCGACCCTGACTTAGGCGGGCTTTGCACGTTGCGACATCGCAAGCCGATGCTGCAATGTCGCACGCGATAGTCCCTGCCCCCGTCGCAGGTACAATATCTTGTGAAAGCTGGCGTAGCGAAAATTATCGCTACGCCGGCTTCACATGCACTCACCTGCCCTGCGACCGTCTCTCTGGCCGGCGACCCGCCTCCTTATTAAGGGGGCGGGTCGTGCGGCATCACTGCGAAGTCACACGGCAGGCGACCAATCGGAGCGGAGGGGCGGAGATGAGTGGGATGTAAACATCCCGCCCACCTCCTTCCTTCCGCATATTCTACGGAAGCCGCGGTGACGCCAGTAGGAGATGTTCCTCGCTCCTGCGGCTTCACACACAGCGATGTGTGCTGCCGCAGGAGCGAGGAACAACATCAGACCGTCGCGTCAGCGTAATTATGGATTACGCCGACGCTGCACCAATGATACGATTACGACGCTTTTGCGCTCGTTAATCGTATCATCGAGCCTTTACACACTACCATGTCGCATGCGATGCCGGAAGTACGTCATTTTCAATTTGACCCCACAGACATCGCACCTGCAATGTCGTAGTGTGCAAAGCCCGCCTTAGGGCTCCTCCTGTCTGGACAATCCATCTGCATTTTGGGTGTTGGCTCCAGGTTCTTTAGTGTATGATGAAGATGTAGGGTTGAATTTTTGGCTCCAGTTTGTATCCTCCTTCACTTAAACTCTGCTTCCTGCACCCACAAATTGGCATTGTATATCTCCCACATCATTGCCTAGGAGAATGTCTGCAGGAAGGCCGCTCATCACACCGATTATGCATTGTTTTGCCCCAAAGCCATAATCCAGGGATACACTCGCTCTTGGAATGTATCTTTGAGTACCTCCAGCCAATTAAATGGCAATTCCTGGTCCCTTTTGAATTGCTTCTGGTTGAATTACTCGGGGATCTGCTATGGTGAGAAAAGCCCCAGTGTCACGAAAGCCAACCACTTTTTGGCCATCCAGCACAACCTCCTGTAGATGTTTATGCTGAAGATCATAAGAACGGGTGGCTGTGTCTCGCACCCCATAGACTCCTGGTAGGGAAGTCAACATATCAGAGTCACTTGGCAAATCATCAGGGCCTGAATCCAGCTCTTCTCCTGCTGAGGGTGTCTGTAGATAATGCACAGGCAAACGTGGTTTGCAGCTGTTCTGCCTCTGAACACCGGGACAGTGAGCTTGCAGATGACCAGGCTGCCCACATCTATAACATCTGCGCTACGTCTCACTCCTTCCAGTTTGGCTTCTGGAGAAGTAGGTAGGAGACCTTGGTGACTGATAGGGAGGTGCAGGTGCTGGAGGTGGTTGTCGATTTGGAGGATGACTCCACAGTATAGATGGGCATGTGGCCCGCAGATGCCCGGGATGCCCACAGCTATAACATCTTCGCTCTTCTATTTTCTCTTCTCATTGTGTGGCGCCCTGGACAAGCCAGGGGCCACAGAGAACAACACCTACACACCCCACACTCCCAGCGGGCACACCAAAGTCAGACAAAAACCCTTGTTGCCTTCCTCCAGGGGCTGATGTCCACACCAGGGGGTGAAGCAGGTGGTTGGCCCCGCCCACCGAGGAGTTCACAGTCCTGGAGGCGGGAAAAGTGAGCAGATCAGTTTGAGAGTGGAAAGTAGAAGGAAGGAAAGTGGTAGTGGAGCAGACTGAGGTTGGTCCGGGTGTGTGGCCCGGACGGATCAGAAAGGTTGGCAGACGGTGGTGACCATCTGCAGGAGTGGCCTATTGGAGCTAACCGTAAGGACCGTGGACGGGCGGTGGCCCGGCGGTACCGGACCGGTACGCAAAGAGAAACCAGCACCATCCGGCAGGGGCTTACGGACCCCGGCAAGGCTAGGAGTCGCCGTGAATTTGCCAAATCCGTTAGCGAAGGGAACCTCCTGGGTTTCCCAGCAGCCAAGTCCCGACAGAAGGCAACCGTCCAACCGAGAGAGGGAAACACAGTCACCGCCAAGGCTGAAGTTCCCAGGGCCAGAGCCTGCGGGCAAAAGGGACTCCTTCAGCATCCATCCAAGCTGGGGAGCGGGTTACCGGTGGGAACCCATTGGAACCGTTACACTACATAGGTGCAGGGAAAGGCAATCACCATCAACCTGCCAGGAGAAACAACACCGCAGCCGTCTGTGGGACCCGCCCATCCAGCCGTGTGTTTTACCGAGAACTGTGTCCTCATCATTGGCTGAGTGAGTACCACCGTGCCGTGCGGCACAGCGCTGCCCCCGCGACCCTGCACCTCACCAGGCCCCGTAACCCACCTGCCATCCATCCCTACTCCATCACCGGGCCCCGAGACATCCAACCCCCTACCCACGGAGGGGAGAACTAACATCAAAGCTGCTCCCTGTCATCGCTCCCGGGATCCCCGTCCAGAGCAGCGGTGGTGTCACCAATATCACCACAACCGTGGGTGGCGTCACGGGCAATCTCAAATCTCCACAATCAATCCCCACCCTTTTCACTCACGGGCGAGGAGCGCCGCTCAAGTTCCCGGGATCCGGCCCACCGCTCGAGCCACCACCGAGCAGCCGCAGCCACGGCCGGACCCAAGCAGTGGGAGAGCGCAGCATCCCCTCCTCTGCCCGCGACAACTTGGCGTCACGAACAGGATCCTACCGCTCTGCCGTCTGGTAGAGGTGCGCCTTGTTACCGCCGGAGGTGTCCAGCCGAAAAATTGGAGAAGCCGCCATCTTGAGCGCAAAAAGTTCCCGCTCGAGCGTCTCCTCGAGTAGCTGAGGCGCGAAGGCCAAAACCCCGCCCCTGTAGAGGAGGGCCGAAAAGAGACTAAGGGGGACTGATGGCGTCTGGCCGCATGTAGCCCGCGGCTATAAAAGCAGGGACGCCAGGACTCTGCAGCAATACTGGGTTCCTGGAAAACCTCATTGCCAAGATGCACAGCCCGACTACCAATGATGACGCTCCCGCACCCGGCACGGCGACGTGGCTGAGGGACCAGACCGCCCCGCTGAGTAATCGTTTGCAAGCCCACATGCAGCTCCTCCTGGAGGAGAGGGAGACCGACATGGCGGACGTGGTGGCTGCTATGCGGAGATGCGAGGTGGAAGAGGATTTGGAGGAGCGGGTAAGAGACCCACGCCCCTGTATTCCCGAGGGATCGGCCACTGCAGCTGAGGAGCCTGGCCTGCACCCGCTCACCCTGCCTCCCTCCCCACTACCTGTGTTAGCTGCTGCCGTCCCGCCACTAGGCCCGCTACCCATCCAACCGGTAGCGATACCCTGCCAATCCGCCCCGGTGGACCGACCGGCTGCAGACGCTCAAGGCCGCCCTGAACAGCTCCTATGGGAGCCGCCGAGGCCGCGGCCCCTTTATGAAGATGTATCCGAGGCCCCGGCCAGGATGGCACCAGGCGCTGTGTCCGAGACCGGGACTGTGGCGTGGCTGAAGGCCAGAGTAGTCGAATTCAATCAGCGCCAGCAACATCAGATATATCTCATGATGGAGCAGTGGACCCATGAGGTGGAAATGCTGGTTGCAGCTGCCCCAATGTATGGGATGGGAGCAGATGTGACGGAGCCGACGGGTAACCCACGTCCCCATGTCCTGACAGGACCGGCCACTGCGGCTGGGGGGCCCGGTCCTGTCTTGGCCCTCCCGTCGTCCCTGCCGTTACTCGTGGGGCACCTCAGTGTTGACCAACCTGATCTGCTGCCCCGTGCGACTACAGCTGAATCTGATGCGCTGGATGTCGGTGGCCTGGAAGCTGCGGCAGCTGGCAGCAACCCGCCTGGCGCAGAGACAAGTAATAGCGATTCCAGCTCCGGCGCCGAGCCCACCTCTGAATTTGAGAAGGCGAGTGAGCGTCTCCGCTACGAGGGAGAGCCGGTGGTTTATTACACCCCGCGCACCAGTGGGAATGGATACCGAGCACCCCTCTCCCAGCAGGCCTGTCACTGCATGTTCGATATGTTGGTGGCAGAGGATGAGGCCACCTCAGGGGAAGGTGAGCAGTGATGGCAGCGGAGTCCGGTTGCAATTGTCCCCCGTTGGGACCACCAGTGTTAAAAGTTCCGTTTAAAAGAATGATAAGTGGATGATTAACCAAAGATTTACCTGATTGTCAGCCTGATTGAGACCGGTCGTTGCCGGCACCGTTGTCCCCGTGGGGACTGCTTACAAGTTTTGCATAAGGGACTCCTTATGGACAAGCCTGAGAACTAGCAAGGCAACCATGAACTTGTGGCTTGTAAATAATTATGTTTATGGCTTTCACCGTGGTCGCCTCCGGAGAGGCAGATTGGAGGAAAGGCCCGCAGTGGAGCAGGCTGGGGCCCAGCCACCACCGGAACCGGTGGCAATCCTCTGGGGGTTTCAGAGGGTTCCCCATGGACGTGGGTCCCCTGAAAAGGACAGAACCCGCTCGGGTAACTTGTGCTGGACTGGGGTCAAGGGGTGCTGCCTGTTTGCTTAGGGGCAGCATCAGGGCTAGGTTACTTGGGTGGAAGAGAGCGGAAGCCGTTACCATTTGCAACGTTTAAGTAAGAGTACCTCCCGATGTCGGAAGATGTTATTATGCTTGTAATAGGTTACCGTTTTAGTTTTTCCAGTTTGTGAAAATAAAACCGGTGATGGACGGGCAGACCGTGGACGGTCTGCATTTTACTAAGGGGGAATGTGGCGCCCTGGACAAGCCAGGGGCCGCAGAGAACAATACCTACACACCCCACACTCCCGGTCAGGCACACCAAAGTCAGACAAAAACCCTTGTTGCCTTCCTCGAGGGGCTGATGTCCACACCAGGGGGTGGGCAAGGCGGTTGGCCCCGCCCACCGAGGAGTACACAGTCCTGGAGGCGGGAAAAGTGAGCAGATCAGTTTGAGAGTGGAAAGTGGAAGGAAGGAAAGTGGTAGTGGAGCAGACTGAGGTTGGTCCGGGTGTGTGGCCCGGACGGATCAGCAAGGTTGGCAGACGGTGGTGACCGTCTGCAGGAGTGGCCTATTGGAGCTAACCGTAAGGACCGTGGACGGGCGGTGGCCCGGCGGTACCAGACCGGTATGCAAAGAGAAGCCAGCACCATCCGGCAGGGGCTTACGGACCCCGGCAAGGCTAGGAGTCGCCGTGAATTTGCCAAATCCATTAGCGAAGGGAACCTCCTGGGTTTCCCAGCAGCCAAGTCCCGACAGAAGGCAACCGTCCAACCGAGAGAGGGAAACACAGTCACCGCCAAGGCTGAAGTTCCCAGGGCCAGAGCCTGCGGGCAAAAGGGGCTCCTCCAGCACCCATCCAAGCTGGGGAGCGGGTTACCGGTGGGAACCCATTGGAACCGTTACACTACATAGGTGCAGGGAAAGGCAGTCACCATCAACCTGCCGGGAGAAACAACACCGCAGCCGTCTGTGGGACCCGCCCATCCAGCCGTGTGTTTTACCGAGAACTGTGTCCTCATCATTGGCTGAGTGAGTACCACCGTGCCATGCGGCACAGTGCTGCCCCCGCGACCCTGCACCTCACCAGGCCCCGTAACCTGCCTGCCATCCATCCCTACTCCATCACCGGGCCCCGGGACAACCAACCCCCTACCCACGGAGGGGAGAACTAACATCAAAGCTGCTCCCTGTCACCGCTCCCGGGATCCCCGTCCAGAGCAGCGGTGGTGTCACCAACTTCACCACAACCGTGGGTGGCGTCACGGACAATCTCAAATCCCCACAATCAATCCCCACTCTTTTCACTCACGGGCGAGGAGCGCCGCTCGAGTCCCCAGGATCCGGCCCACCGCTCGAGCCACCACCAAGCAGCCGCAGCTGCAGCAGCCGCGGCAGGACCCGAGCAGTGCAAGAGCGCAGCGTCCCCTCCTCCGCCCGCGACAGTTGCATTAAAGAAAATGTGGTAGAAACAACTGGAGGCACATACACACGGGTATCCACATGAGGTGGTGATCTAGGAGGTTGAGGAACATTGGGCACTGAAGGACAAGGAACCTCTGGTGTTGGGGAGCTGGTCATTTTTTCTCCCTCCACTAGCAGCTTCTTCCACTGAGGTTTGATAGTGAGCACCTCATCAGCTAGAGCAGCAGCTTGTTCCACTGTCTCTGGTCTCCTCTCGCGCACCCATTCCCGGATCTCAGTAGGGCACTTGGCATAAAACTGTTCTTTTAGGATGACCTGGACAAACGTCTCCCAAGTTAAGGCCCCCTCTCCCTCCAGCCAGCGATGGCATACTTGTTTCAGTCTGTGGGCATACATCTTGAAAGACACTTCCCCATCACAGGCTAATGTACGGAACTGAGTCCTATAAGTATCTGGGCTCACGGCATAATGTTCTAGAATGGTCTGTTTTATCTCCCGATACTCACAATTCCACTGAGGGTCCATAGCTCTATAGGCGTCGGCAGCTCCACCCTCCAAGAGGCCCACCAGGTGTCTGACTCGCTCTCTTTCTGGGACTTCCATTAATCGGCACTGATGCTCAAAGTCCTGGAAGAAGCCCTCAATGTCGCCTGCAGCTTCATTAAATGGTTTAAAGTCCTTGCGGGACACTCTGGAGAATTCCCTCATAGTTGGTGCTGTGGTTACAGTCTGTCTGGAGCCTCTAGCTGCTTCCACAGCAAGCCTCCTCTCCAGCAATGCCCTCTCTTGAGCTCTGCGAATGGCATCCATGTTATATTCAATGGTGACCTCATCTCCAAGCAGTGCCATCTCCTCCTCAAACCAAACAACCCATTGACTTTTTTGGGTATTTACCTCCAGCTCCCATCTTTCCTCCCCTTGCTGTGGAAATTGTTACTCGGAACCATCTTGCAGGCAAGCGTTTTCCAACACCTCAATTAGTTGCTCCTTCGAGAGTCCTTTGTAGCCGACTCCTAATTCACAGGCCTTTTGTTTTGAGGTTCGACATAGTCCAGTTCCTGTATCCTGAGGTTCTGGTTTCAGACGTTGATGGGCCGTTGTCCTCCATTCTTTCTGCTCTGATCCCGCCGCTGCCAACCACTTTGTGACGGGGTATGCGACAGAGCAGTGAGGGACTCCAGGCCAAGGAACAATCCAAAGGGCTTTATTAGAACCACAAAGATAAAGCACCAAATATAAATATTAATCCTTAAAGTCTGCAAGGAGTCCACAACAAAACAAAAGATCCATGAGCGCCTCCCGTTATTCCAACGCCAGGGAAAATAGGGCAATGGTCCTTATATGAGTTCCTTGAGTCCAACAGGGGGAACAATGAAACACAATCCCACGTGGCCACTGATCTCCAGTCTGTAACAGTCCATACACAGGCCCTAGGATCCAGCCTCAGCTATAGATCCTAGTCCTTCTCTAGCCGAGATCCAACTAACTGACCTAACATGGGTCTCATTGTTCTTCTCTCCTGGGATCAGCCCCTAAGGTGAGCAGAAGAGTCCAACTCCGCCTGGGCACTTGATACAAGAATGGACTTTAGACTCCTGGCTCTGTTCTGTTTACTCAGTTGTGGATTGGAGAAGTCCCATGTTGAAAAGAACAAACAAACAATCTCCCACCAGTAGTACATACAGGACAGCCAAGGAGAGACAGACTATTACACCATGAGCACAGGCGGGGGAGGGACACACTGTTACAGTCCTCCCCTGGTTATGAGAAATATTTCTCTAGTCATCCACTAGGGGGAGCTCCCTGTATACAGAGATACATGATAAAATTCTGTTTGCAGCCTCCACTAGGGGGAGGTCCCTGTATACAGAGATGCATAATAAGATCCTGTCTGCAGCCACTACTATGGGGAGCTCCCTGTATACAGAGATCCATGATAAGATTCTGTCTGCAGCCACCACTAGGGGGAGCTCCCTGTATACAGAGATACATGATAAGATCCTGTCTGCAGCAACCCCTCGGGGAGCTCCCTGTATACAGAGATAAATGATAAAATTCTGTCTGCAGTCACCACTAGGGGGAGCTCCCTGTATACAGAGATACATGATAAGATTCTGTCTGCAGTCACCACTAGGGGGAGCTCCCTGTATACAGAGATACATGATAAGATCCTGTCTGCAGTCACCACTAGGGGGAGCTCCCTGTATACAGAGATACATGATAAGATTCTGTCTGCAGTCACCACTAGGGGGAGCTCCCTGTATACAGAGATACATGATAAGATCCTGTCTGCAGTCACCACTAGGGGGAGCTCCCTGTATACAGAGATACATGATAAGATCCTGTCTGCAGTCACCACTAGGGGGAGCTCCCTGTATACAGAGATACATGATAAGATCCTGTCTGCAGCCACCACTAGGGGGAGCTCCTGTATACAGAGATACATGATAAGATCCTGTCTGCAGCCACCACTAGGGGGAGCTCCCTGTATACAGAGATACATGATAAGATCCTGTCTGCAGTCACCACTAGGGGGAGCTCCCTGTATAAAGAGACACATGATAAGATTCTCTCTGCAGTCACGATGAAACCGTAGTGGGGGTTATTGGGGTTCCATTTTGTAATGTATATCCCCATTGGAAATTAACTAATACAATTATTTAGAATATATATATTTACACTGGAACTTTTGTGCCGTCTCTCCCCTGTAATGATTGCAGCACTGAGGACATTTTAAGCTCCTGTCCCTTTAAAATAAGTACACAACTAATGAACGGAAATAAAAGGACTTTAACACAAAGGTTGATGTCATGGAAACCCCTTTTAAACCCAAGTAAGTCACATGATTTGTCCCCAAAATGAAAGCGACGGTCGGCTCCCAACTCCTAGGTAGGATGAGCGGCAACCGGTCAGAAATAGTGCATCTCCTCGCTGGTAACAAGACGGGCGCAGAGGACCCCGGGGGGCCGGAGGAGCGGAGTAACGAACTGATAGGTAAAGAAAAGGTTTTCAAAGTTTAGTAACTTTAAATTATCAGTCACTGTGTTATCTGTGGTGTTACATAGGACTGCAGGTGACATCTACTACATTATCTGTACTCAGAGAGATATCACTGTGTTATCTGTGGTGTTACATAGGACTGCAGGTGACATCTACTACATTATCTGTACTCAGAGATATCACTGTGTTATCTGTGGTGTTACATAGGACTGCAGGTGACATCTACTGCATTATCTGTACTCAGAGATATCACTGTGTTATCTGTGGTGTTACATAGGACTGCAGGTGACATCTACTACATTATCTGTACTCAGAGATATCACTGTGTTATCTGTGGTGTTACATAGGACTGCAGGTGACATCCACTACATTATCTGCACTCAGAGATATATCACTGTGTTACAGTCATATGAAAAAGTTTGGGCGCCCCTATTAATGGTAATCTTTTTTCTTTATAACAATTTGGGTTTTTGCTATTTCAGTTTCATATATCTAATAACTGATGGACTGAGTAATATTTCTGGATTGAAATGAGGTTTATTGTACTAACAGAAAATGTGCAATCCGCATTTAAACAAAATTTGACCGGTGCAAAAGTAAGGGCACCCTTATCAATTTCTTGATTCACTCCTAACTACTTTTTACTGACTTACTAAAGCACTAAATTGGTTTTGTAACCTCATTGAGCTTTGAAATTCATAGGCAGGTGTATCCAATCATGAGAAAAGGTATTTAAGGTGGCCACTTGCAAGTTGTTCTCCTATTTGAATCTCCTATGAAGAGTGGCATCATGGGCTCCTCAAAACAACTCTCAAATGATCTGAAAACAAAGATTATTCAACATAGTTGTTCAGGGGAAGGACAAAAAGTTGTCTCAGAGATTTAAACTGTCAGTTTCCACTGTGAGGAACATAGTAAGGAAATGGAAGAACACAGGTACAGTTCTTGTTAAGCCCAGAAGTGGCAGGCCAAGAAAAAAATCAGAAAGGCAGAGAAGAAGAATGGTGAGAACAGTCAAGGACAATCCACAGACCACCTCCAAAGACCTGCAGCATCATCTTGCTGCAGATGGTGTCAATGTGCATCAATACAACAATACAGTCAACAATACAGCGTACGTTGCACAAGGAGAAGCTGTATGGGAGAGTGATGCGAAAGAAGCCGTTTCTGCAAGCACGCCACAAACAGAGTCGTTTGAGGTATGCAAAAGCACATTTGGACAAGCCAGTTACATTTTGGAAGAAGGTCCTGTGGACTGATGAAACAAAGATTGAGTTGTTTGGTCATACAAAAAGGCGTTATGCATGGAGGCAAAAAAACACGGCATTCCAAGAAAAGCACTTGCACCCACAGTAAAATTTGGTGGAGGTTCCATCATGCTTTGGGGCTGTGTGGCCAATGCCGGCACCGGGAATCTTGTTAAAGTTGAGGGTCGCATGGATTCAACTCAGTATCAGCAGATTGTTGACAATAATGTGCAAGATTCAGTGACGAAGTTGAAGTTACGCAGGGGATGGATATTTCACCAAGACAATGATCCAAAACACCGCTCCAAATCTACTCAGGCATTCATGCAGAGGAACAATTACAATGTTCTGGAATGGCCATCCCAGTCCCCAGACCTGAATATCATTGAACATCTGTGGGATGATGTGAAGCGGCTGTCCATGCTCGGCAACCATCAAACTTAACTGAACTGGAATTGTTTTGTAAACAGGAATGGTCAAATATACCTTCATCCAGGCTCCAGGAACTCATTAAAAGCTACAGGAAGCCACTAGAGGCTGTGATTTCTGCAAAAGGAGGATCTACACAATATTAATGTCACTTTTATGTTGAGGTGCCCATACTTTTGCACCGGTCAAATTTTGTTTAAATGCGGATTGCACATTTTCTGTTAGTATAATAAACCTCATTTCAATCCAGAAATATTACTCAGTCCATCAGTTATTAGATATATGAAACTGAAATAGCAAAAACTCAAATTGTTATAAAGAAAAAAGGTTAACATTAATAGGGGTGCCCAAACTTTTTCATATGACTGTATCTATGGTGTTACATAGGACTGCAGGTGACATTACTACATTATCTGCACTCAGAGATATCACTGTGTTACCTGTGGAGTTACATAGGACTGCAAGTAATGATTCTGTAACAAAATAGAAAAAAAAATGAAATCTGAACATTAATGCATCCTGTTCTGTTTCAGTGTATAAGGTCCTGAGTATCAGCGGAGTCACGTTCGCGCTGATCCTCTTTATCATGTCAGTCATCACATGCTTCATCTCCTACCACAAACATCACAGGTAAGTGGCAGTTATACCGGGCCGAGGAAACACAAACAGGTCGGGGCGATAAAATCACAAATCTCACAACTTATAAAGAAGCGAAAGACGGACAAAGATTATGACGCGCATCGCCGCAAATTTATTTTTGATCCTCGCCCCCAACCGCACCCACTCAGCTCCACCGACCACATTGTGTTAGAAACTATATATATATATATAATATATATATATATATAATATATTATATATATATATATATATATATATATATATATATATATATATGTCCAAATAATTCAAATATAAATGCAAACTTCGTTGTGTTACATTTAAAATTTGAATATTTAAACTACAAAATTCTATTTTAAAGCAGCATTACCTTTCAGACGTGGCAGATCCGCTCTACTGAGCTGAGGTCACATGTCCAGTAATCATCCCTTAGATTGGATCCTGTAGAGATCCGTTGGGAAAAAAGTTCTGCAAACAGCTTTTTCTTAACGGATCCATTCTCCATAAACTCCAATGTTAAAAAAAAAAAAACAACCAACAGATCTTGCAGAAATCCGTTATTTAACAGTGGACAAAAAAAAGGTTGTGTTTGCAGAACTTTTTGCCAACAGATCTCTGCAGGATCCAATCTAACGGATCTCATCCTTAGGCCAGAATCACACTTGCTAGTGCCTCGTGTAACTCGCGCGAGTCTCTCATTGAATCACTTGGCTTGGCCGCACACTATGCATACAGGAGCGTCTGAGCTGCATAGAGATACATGCAACCAACCCGCTCCTGTATGCATAGTGTGCGGCCATGCCGGGTTCTACCATGAAAGACTCGCGCGAGTTACACGCGAGGCACTAGCAAGTGTGATTCTGGCCTTAGGGTTCGGTTCCACTTGCGTGTGAGTCTCGCATCGGTATCACCGGCACGGCGCGCACTCTCCTGAAAGGAGTGGTCGGCTGCATGTATTTCCATGCAGCTGAGGCGCTCGTGTCTGCAGAGCGTGCGCCGTGCCGGTGATACCGATGCGAGACTCACACGAGTCACACGCAAGTGGAACTCCGGACGTAGGGTTCGGTTCTACTTCTGTTTTGCACGGACGAGTGTAATCTGATAAAACATCAGCTTGCTCTCACGCTAGTGCAAAACTATGGGGCAGCGTCCATCTGCGATTGCTTTCTCATACCATAGCGGCATGCGGAATGAATCCAAGATGAGAAGAAATAGACCGCACAATGGCTGCTTTACCGGTAACTCTATTCCATAACCAAAAGGTGCAGGATATAAGCGGGCGGGAGGAGACCTGGATGCGGCCCCTCGCTGCGGACGACGGCCGTTTCGCCTGTAATTAGGCTTCTGTGGGTCCCGGTTACCGGTAAAGCAGCCATTGTGCGGTCTATTTCTTCTCATCTTGGATTACTGGGACTTTCTTCTCTTGCCTGACCTGCACGCTGATCCGGATTCCGTATGACCAGCTGGAGCTGTGTTGTCCTGCCTGTGAGTGAGCCCACGTGGTAACAGGTATGCACGTGTAGTGCAGGACTTTGCTCTTTTCGGACAAGCATGCGGAATTAATCACAGCATGCTGTGTTTGGTAGCGAGTTTCGGCTCACGCACCCCCATCTAAGTCTATGGGAGCCTGTGAAACATTGCACTGCACTCGTATGTCATCCGACTGCAGGGTGATGTACGCATCACAGCGGAGACAGACAGCGGAGGAGATGAGGAGACAGTGCTCCCTCCATCTTTTCCAAGGCCGTGACCCGATCAAAGATCACATCACAGTCGCGTGACACTCGCAGCAGAGGGTATTAGCGTATCGCCTCCAATGCTCTCGTGGAACCGAACCCTTAGAGAAAATATATGTAAGAATACTGTGCTTTGTTTAATGGGAGGAATTAGAGAATAGTCGTCTTATTGTTCCGCTGAAATCATGAGAAGCGACACTCTCACCTTTCTCAACAGTCAGGTGAAATGAAGCCGCAGAATGACTGGCAGCAGCGGTCAGTGATCGCTCTGAGCTGGCACAGATTAGCGCTGTGCAGAGCAGGCAGGTAGTTAGGGACTCCACGCCTGTACGATCTTAGCCCCTTAAGAAAAACAAACTAAAACCGTCCCCGAATACCTTTAATTGCCCCAATTAACCAACAGCACATTTTATTATTAGTTTGTGACATGTCGCCTTAAGGCGGTGTTCACATTGTGTTTTTACCACATGTCAGTTGCTCCATTTATGAAACCCTGAAATATAGGATTCAAGCACAACTGACAAGACGGGGTGACTTTGTGCTTTGTCTAACCTCACTTCTGGCAGTGTCCACCTTGAGGGGTGCACAAAGGCGTGGTCAATTGCACTTTTGTGCCCACCTGAGAAAGATGAACACTAACAACGCTGAGGCCAGACATAGACACTTTGCGCTAAGGCTTTATATAATGAGAATGTGGAGGGCACGCTACCTCCGACATGACACTGAGCGTGGAGGGCACGCTACCATCCAACATGACACTGAGCGTGGAGGGCACGCTACCATCCAACATGACACTGAGCGTGGAGGGCACGCTACCTCCGACATGACACTGAGCGTGGAGGGCACGCTACCATCCAACATGACACTGAGCGTGGAGGGCACGCTACCATCCAACATGACACTGAGCGTGGAGGGCACGCTACCATCCGATAGGACACTGAGCGTGGAGGGCATGCTACCTCCGACATGACACTGAGCGTGGAGGGCACGCTACCATCCGACATGACACTGAGCGAGGAGGGCACGCTACCTCCTACATGACACTGAGCGTGGAGGGCATGCTACCTCCGACATGACACTGAGCGTGGAGGGCACGCTACCATCCGACATGACACTGAGCGTGGAGGGCATGCTACCTCCGACATGACACTGAGCATGGCGGCCACGCTACCATCCGACATGACACTGAGCGTGGAGGGCACGCTACCATCCAACATGACACTGAGCGTGGAGGGCACGCTACCATCCGATAGGACACTGAGCGTGGAGGGCATGCTACCTCCGACATGACACTGAGCGTGGAGGGCACGCTACCATCCGACATGACACTGAGCGAGGAGGGCACGCTACCTCCTACATGACACTGAGCGTGGAGGGCATGCTACCTCCGACATGACACTGAGCGTGGAGGGCACGCTACCATCCGACATGACACTGAGCATGGAGGGCACGCTACCATCCGACATGACACTGAGCGTGGAGGGCACGCTACCATCCGACATGACACTGAGCATGGAGGGCACACTACCATCCTACATGACACTGAGCGTGGAGGGCACACTACCATCCTACATGACACTGAGCATGGAGGGCACACTACCATCCTACATGACACTGAGCGTGGAGGGCACGCTACCATCCGACATGACACTGAGCATGGAGGGCACACTACCATCCTACATGACACTGAGCGTGGAGAGCACGCTACCATCCAACAGGACACTGAGCATGGAGGGCACGCTGCCATCCAACATGACACTGAGCGTGGAGGGCACACTACCATCCGACATGACACTGAGCATGGAGGGCACACTACCATCCTACATGACACTGAGCATGGAGGTCACACTACCATCCTAAATGACACTGAGCGTGGAGGGCACGCTACCATCCTAAATGACACTGAGCGTGGAGGGCACACTACCATCCTAAATGACACTGAGCGTGGAGGGCACGCTACCATCCTAAATGACACTAAGCATGGAGGGCACACTACCATCCGACATGACACTGAGCATGGAGGGCATGCTACCATCCGACATGACACTGAGCGTGGAGGGCACGCTACCATCCGACATGACACTGAGCATGGAGGGCACACTACCATCCTACATGACACTGAGCATGGAGGGCACACTACCATCCGACATGACACTGAGCATGGAGGTCACACTACCATCCTAAATGACACTAAGCATGGAGGGCACACTACCATCCGACATGACACTGAGCATGGAGGGCATGCTACCATCCGACATGACACTGAGCGTGGAGGGCACGCTACCATCCGACATGACACTGAGCGTGGAGGGCACGCTACCATCCGACATGACACTGAGCATGGAGGTCACACTACCATCCTAAATGACACTAAGCATGGAGGGCACACTACCATCCGACATGACACTGAGCATGGAGGGCACGCTACCATCCGACATGACACTGAGCGTGGAGGGCACGCTACCATCCGACATGACACTGAGCGTGGAGGGCACGCTACCATCCGACATGACACTGAGCGTGGAGGGCACGCTACCATCCGACATGACACAGTGGGGATAAACAACTGAATACTGGGGGAGCAGAGTCATGGAGGGGGGGGGGGTCATCCGCTATTCAGACATCCCCTCAATTACTATATTCCACCATGTAAAATAACACCTGTTGGATATCACTAAATTTCCTAGTCTTTAATCGCACAAAAGTTATAATCAGTGTCACTGTCCTGTACCCCGCGTGTCACTGTCCTGTACCCCGCGCGTCAGCGGCGCTGTCCCGTACCCCGCGCGTCAGCGGCGCTGTCCCGTACCCCGCGCGTCAGCGGCGCTGTCCCGTACCCCGCGCGTCAGCGGCGCTGTCCCGTACCCCGCGCGTCAGCGGCGCCGTCCCGTACCCCGCGCGTCAGCGGCGCCGTCCCGTACCCCGCGCGTCAGCGGCGCCGTCCCGTACCCCGCGCGTCAGCGGCGCCGTCCCGTACCCCGCGCGTCAGCGGCGCCGTCCCGTACCTCGCCTGTGTCAGTGTCGTTGTCCCGTACCCTGCGTGTGTCAGTGGCGCTGTCCCGTACCCCGCGTGTGTCAGTGTCGTTGTCCCGTACCCTGCGTGTGTCAGTGTCGTTGTCCCGTCATGTTGTCTCTGCTTTGTGCAGGCGGTACAGGAGAGCGTGTGACTACGAGGACAGAGTTAAGAGCAGTGAGAACAGGACGCCGCTCAGCATTACCGGGGTGAAGCGGGTGCGGAGCTTCCATAAATCCTTAGCGCTGCTCAAGAATCGGGACCGCTCCAGTTTCCACTCCCAGGTGTATTTCATCTACAATAACCCGGCCATGACTGAAGAGGAGGAAACTGAAGAGGTCACAGAAAGGAAACCGGCCAACAATCAGATCACAGACACCAAATCCACCGGGATCATCCTTAATCCTTGTGTCTTCTATGCCTGAAAACTGCACCTCTGCATCATCACCACTAGAGGGCAGTGTGCGGATAACTGCAGAGGTATGCTGGGACGTGTAGCTGCAAAGAAAAGTAAACTAAGTAGTGATGAGCGGGCACTACCATGCTCGGGTGCTCAGTACTGGTAACTAGTGATGAGCGAGCACTACCATGCTCAGGTGCTCTGTACTGGTAACTAGTGATGAGCGGGCACTACCATGCTCAGGTGCTCAGTACTCGTAACTAGTGAAGACTGGGCACTACCATGCTCGGGTGCTCTGTACTGGTAACTAGTGATGAGCGGGCACTACCATGCTCAGGTGCTCAGTACTCGTAACTAGTGATGAGGGGCACTACCATGCTCGGGTGCTCAGTACTGGTAACTAGTGATGAGCGGGCACTACCATGCTCGGGTGCTCAGTACTGGTAACTAGTGATGAGCGGGCACTACC
The DNA here is from genome assembly GCF_048569485.1 of Anomaloglossus baeobatrachus. Lineage (NCBI taxonomy): Eukaryota > Metazoa > Chordata > Amphibia > Anura > Aromobatidae > Anomaloglossus > Anomaloglossus baeobatrachus. The sequence goes on along the minus strand of NC_134357.1, from coordinate 13,386,307 downwards.
ATGCTCAGGTGCTCAGTACTCGTAACTAGTAATGAGCGGGCACTACCATGCTCAGGTGCTCAGTACTCGTAACTAGTAATGAGCGGGCACAACCATGCTCGGGTGCTCAGTACTGGTAACTAGTGATGACTGGGCACTACCATGCTCGGGTGCTCTGTACTGGTATCTAGTGATGAGCGGGCACTACCATGCTCAGGTGCTCAGTACTCGTAACTAGTGATGAGGGGCACTACCATGCTCGGGTGCTCTGTACTGGTATCTAGTGATGAGCGGGCACTACCATGCTCAGGTGCTCAGTACTCGTAACTAGTGATGAGGGGCACTACCATGCTCGGGTGCTCAGTACTCGTAACTAGTGATGAGTGAGCACTACCATGCTCGGGTGCTCAGTACTGGTAACTAGTGATGAGCGGGCACTACCATGCTCAGGTACTCAGTACTCGTAACTAGTGATGAGCGGGCACTACCATGCTCAGGTGCTCAGTACTGGTAACTAGTGATGAGCGGGCACTACCATGCTCAGGTGCTCAGTACTGGTAACTAGTGATGAGCGGGCACTACCATGCTCAGGTACTCAGTACTCGTAACTAGTGATGAGCGGGCACTACCATGCTCAGGTACTCAGTACTGGTAACTAGTGATGAGCGGGCACTACCATGCTCAGGTACTCAGTACTCGTAACTAGTGATGAGCGGGCACTACCATGCTCAGGTGCTCTGTACTGGTATCTAGTGATGAGCGGGCACTACCATGCTCAGGTGCTCTGTACTGGTAACTAGTGATGAGCGGGCACTACCATGCTCAGGTACTCAGTACTCGTAACTAGTGATGAGCGGGCACTACCATGCTCAGGTGCTCAGTACTGGTAACTAGTGATGAGCGGGCACTACCATGCTCAGGTACTCAGTACTCGTAACTAGTGATGAGCGGGCACTACCATGCTCAGGTGCTCTGTACTGGTAACTAGTGATGAGCGGGCACTACCATGCTCAGGTGCTCAGTACTGGTAACTAGTGATGAGCGGGCACTACCATGCTCAGGTGCTCTGTACTGGTAACTAGTGATGAGCGGACACTACCATGCTCGGGTGCTCAGTACTGGTAACTAGTGATGAGCGGGCACTACCATGCTCAGGTGCTCTGTACTGGTAACTAGTGATGAGCGGGCACTACCATGCTCAGGTGCTCTGTACTGGTAACTAGTGATGAGCGGGCACTACCATGCTCGGGTGCTCAGTACTGGTAACTAGTGATGAGCGGGCACTACCATGCTCAGGTGCTCTGTACTAGTAACTAGTGATGATCGGGCACTACCATGCTCGGGTGCTCAGTACTGGTAACTAGTGATGAGCGGGCACTACCATGCTCGGGTGCTCTGTAATTGTAACTAGTGATGAGCGGGCACTACCATGCTCAGGTGCTCTGTACTGGTAACTAGTGATGAGTGGGCACTACCATGCTCAGTACCGAGCACCCGAGCATGATAGTGCCCACTCATCACTAGTAATGTATGTACACAGTGACTGCACCAGCAGAATAGTGAGTGCAGCTCTGGAGTATAGTACAGGATAGTAATAAAGCAATAAAGGAAAACAATGAATTACTTTTCCTTTAATTTTCCATAACATTACATTGTATACTTGTCGGATCACTGCACGCTGGAGGAGACTCCGCCGCCTTCTGCCCTGAGGTTGTAAAGCCAATAACATGTAATCTATGAAACTGTGATAAAGATGTGTCTGTTTCTTGGCTCAGATCAAATCCCAAAACTGTCAATGAAAGGGTTACAAAAAAATAAAAAAACAACATAGTATAAAAATATTAATTAGATTTGCAGATGGGCTGCGTCTCTTTTATCAGCCACTGGAGGGCGCCCTGGCGTCCCTGCTTTTCTAATTCGGCTCCAATGACGTCCCGGCACTTGTTATGGTAGTCGTTCACCCAGCGGACCTGGAGGAGGCAGAAGACGGGGGTGACGTTTAGGGGTGAAGCCTTTATAGGGTGCAGCAGATGTAACATAACGCTGACACAAGGAGGCAAACAATGAAACCAAAAGCAATGGCACCCAAATGGTTAATTAGAGGATCGTGGTCCTCCTTAAGCCACGATGAGTTCTCCAATTTACCATATTCTGGCACAAATTAGAATGAATCTATAGGCCCCGGTTGGCTCCGCGCCTGTCACCGGGGGGCGCAGCACTCGCAGCGGAGGAGCGGCTCCGGGTCAGGAGGCAAAAAGGAGGTTTTTTTCATTTATTCACCAAAATGGAGACATTTAAAATTGGTTCGTCCAGCTGTCGACAATCCCTTTAAATCCACATGTGGCAGCGGCGGGTCTCACCTCTTTTTCGGTTAGCAAGTCCACATTGATCATCTTAGTCTGGATCGGCACCAGGGTGATGGGCTCGAAGGTCAGGCTTCCCCGGTCCCGGAAATTGTACTGCAAGGAAAGGAAATAAATAAACCCGAGAATGGCGCCGTGTGTCGTCACCGGTCACACGCGGTGCAAGGGCTGCAGATATTCCGCCTGGAAATTCACGGTGAAAAATCTGCAGCCGATAACACAAGCTACAAAGGGGGCGATATTTTACCAAATCTTATCCCCGGGCACAGGACAAAGTCTGGACCGAAAATGGTCGGCGCTGGGAATTTTCACTGCAAAATCTCATCTTAGGCTACGAGCACCTGGTGTGATTATTTTTTTTTTTTTATGCGTTTTTTGACAAATCTGCACCAAAATCTGCACCAAAATCTGCATGCCTATCCTGAAGCCAGCAAAGTCAATGAGATGTCTGAAGTGCTGTGCTCACATTGCTTATTTTCACTGTCCTCCTCCTCCCCACCTCCAGACTCCACTGTCCTCCTCCTCCTCCTCCCCACCTCCAGACTCCACTGTCCTCCTCCTCCTCCCCACCTCCAGACTCCACTGTCCTCCTCCTCCTCCCCACCTCCAGACTCCACTGTCCTCCTCCTCCTCCCCACCTCCAGACTCCACTGTCCTCCTCCTCCTCCCCACCTCCAGACTCCACTGTCCTCCTTCTCCCCACCTTCAGACTCCACTGTCCTCCTTCTCCCCACCTCCAGACTCCACTGTCCTCCTCCTCCCCACCTCCAGGCTCCACTGTCCTCCTCCTCCCCACCTCCAGACTCCACTGTCCTCCTCCTCCCCACCTCCAGACTCCACTGTCCTCCTCCTCCCCACCTCCAGACTCCACTGTCCTCCTCCTCCCCACCTCCAGACTCCACTGTCCTCCTCCTCCCCACCTCCAGACTCCACTGTCCTCCTCCCCACCTCCAGACTCCACTGTCCTCCTCCTCCCCACCTCCAGACTCCACTGTCCTCCTCCTCCTCCCCACCTCCAGACTCCACTGTCCTCCTCCTCCTCCCCACCTCCAGACTCCACTGTCCTCCTCCTCCCCACCTCCAGACTCCACTGTCCTCCTCCTCCCCACCTCCAGACTCCACTGTCCTCCTCCTCCCCACCTCCAGACTCCACTGTCCTCCTCCTCCTCCTCCCCACCTCCAGACTCCACTGTCCTCCTCCTCCTCCTCCCCACCTCCAGACTCCACTGTCCTCCTCCTCCTCCTCCCCACCTCCAGACTCCACTGTCCTCCTCCTCCTCCCCACCTCCAGACTCCACTGTCCTCCTCCTCCTCCCCACCTCCAGACTCCACTGTCCTCCTCCTCCTCCCCACCTCCAGACTCCACTGTCCTCCTCCTCCTCCCCACCTCCAGACTCCACTGTCCTCCTCCTCCCCACCTTCAGACTCCACTGTCCTCCTCCTCCCCACCTCCAGACTCCACTGTCCTCCTCCTCCCCACCTCCAGGCTCCACTGTCCTCGTCCTCCTCCTCCCCACCTCCAGGCTCCACTGTCCTCCTCCTCCTCCTCCCCACCTCCAGACTCCACTGTCCTCCTCCTCCCCACCTCCAGACTCCACTGTCCTCCTCCTCCCCACCTCCAGACTCCACTGTCCTCCTCCTCCCCACCTCCAGACTCCACTGTCCTCCTCCTCCCCACCTCCAGACTCCACTGTCCTCCTCCTCCCCACCTCCAGACTCCACTGTCCTCCTCCTCCCCACCTCCAGACTCCACTGTCCTCCTCCTCCCCACCTCCAGACTCCACTGTCCTCCTCCCCACCTCCAGACTCCACTGTCCTCCTCCTCCTCCCCACCTCCAGACTCCACTGTCCTCCTCCTCCCCACCTCCAGACTCCACTGTCCTCCTCCTCCCCACCTCCAGACTCCACTGTCCTCCTCCTCCCCACCTCCAGACTCCACTGTCCTCCTCCTCCCCACCTCCAGACTCCACTGTCCTCCTCCTCCCCACCTCCAGACTCCACTGTCCTCCTCCCCACCTCCAGACTCCACTGTCCTCCTCCTCCTCCCCACCTCCAGACTCCACTGTCCTCCTCCTCCTCCCCACCTCCAGACTCCACTGTCCTCCTCCTCCTCCCCACCTCCAGACTCCACTGTCCTCCTCCTCCGCACCTCCAGACTCCACTGTCCTCCTCCTCCCCACCTCCAGACTCCACTGTCCTCCTCCTCCCCACCTCCAGACTCCACTGTCCTCCTCCTCCCACCCTCCAGACTCCTCCTCTGTCCTCCTCCTCCTAGCCTCCAGACTCCTCTGTCCTCCTCCCTCTACCATCCCTTGCTGCGATGTGAATACTCCTTTAAGTCCGAGGATCATGGGGCAGATTACTTATGTCTCACCTTGGTGGTGGCAGAAACCACAAGGACCAAATTCTCAATCCTGATCCCAAATGATCCATCTTCATAGTAGCCTGGCTCTAAAAAGTTTATAAAAAAAAAAATAAAAGCATGATCTTCTGGTCTCAGAAATCACTTTGCTTTCTGGATCATCTGCAATCACAGCCAGAGCTGCATTCACAATTCTGCTACAGTAAACTCTGCAATGATCTCCAGTGGCTGCATTGCACTTTGGACGATGTAGTTCTCTGCTTCATACCAATGTGTGGGATGTGAGGACTACATCTCCCAGCAGACACCTCAGCGGAGCATGCCCCGTACACGTGGGGACTGCAGGGTGAACACTGGCGTGGCTGTGGCTAGCGCAGACGTGGCAGTGTATGTGGCTCATCTCACCATCGGACAGAACCATCCCGGCCTCTAAGGGCTCGTCCGCAAACGTCTTGTAGCTGATGCCGCAGGGACCTTCATGGACGTTCAGGAAGGAGCCCACGCCGTGTCCGGTGCCGTGCAGATAGTCCAGACCCGATTCCCATAATGCAGCGCGAGCAAAAGAGTCCAAGAGATGTCCTGCAAGACAGAGGTCACTGGAGGTCACGGGACACCAGAGACTCGGCAAATTCAGGAGAAACTTGGTAATGATTGTCTACACTGGATGCAATTGTAGCAAACCCTCAGCTGGGCCAAAAAGGACTGTAAGGTCTCTGGATGTAAACTAGATAGAATACTTTCATTCACTAGCAGCAAGCAGAGATCTTAAGACCCCCCCCCCCACACACACTAATTGCCCCCAGAAAGCCCTCGAGGGCAGTGACCATCACATGAGGTGAAGGCGGCACCAACTGGTTACAGATGGAGAGCGCCCTCTGGGGAGGCGTGGCGGGAGAGAGCAATCGGGGAAACGCGCAGAGGGAGAGAGCAATCGGGGAAACGCGCAGCGGGAGAGAGCAATCGGGGAAACGCGCAGCGGGAGAGAGCAATCGGGGAAACGCGCAGAGGGAGAGAGCAATCGGGGAAACGCGCAGAGGGAGAGAGCAATCGGGGAAACGCGCAGAGGGAGAGAGCAATCGGGGAAACGCGCAGAGGGAGAGAGCAATCGGGGAAACGCGCAGAGGGAGAGAGCAATCGGGGAAACGCGCAGAGGGAGAGAGCAATCGGGGAAACGCACAGAGGGAGAGAGCAATCGGGGAAACGCGCAGAGGGAGAGAGCAATCGGGGAAACGCGCAGAGGGAGAGAGCAATCGGGGAAACGCGCAGAGGGAGAGAGCAATCGGGGAAACGCGCAGAGGGAGAGAGCAATCGGGGAAACGCGCAGAGGGAGAGAGCAATCGGGGAAACGCGCAGAGGGAGAGAGCAATCGGGGAGGCACGCAGAGGGAGAGAGCAATCGGGGAGGCACGCAGAGGGCGAGAGCCCGGGGAGGAGCGGAGGGAGAGAGCCCGGGGAGGAGCGGAGGGAGAGAGCCCGGGGAGGAGCGGAGGGAGAGAGCCCGGGGAGGCGCACAGAGGGAGAGAGCAATCGGGGAGGCGCACAGAGGGAGAGAGCAATCGGGGAGGCGCAGAGGGAGAGAGCCCGGGGAGGCGCGGAGGGAGAGAGCAATCGGGGAGGAGCGGAGGGAGAGAGCCCGGGGAGGAGCGGAGGGAGAGAGCCCGGGGAGGAGCGGAGGGAGAGAGCCCGGGGAGGAGCGGAGGGAGAGAGCCCGGGGAGGAGCGGAGGGAGAGAGCCCGGGGAGGAGCGGAGGGAGAGAGCCCGGGGAGGAGCGGAGGGAGAGAGCCCGGGGAGGAGCGGAGGGAGAGAGCCCGGGGAGGAGCGGAGGGAGAGAGCCCGGGGAGGAGCGGAGGGAGAGAGCCCGGGGAGGAGCGGAGGGAGAGAGCCCGGGGAGGAGCGGAGGGAGAGAGCCCGGGGAGGCGCGGAGGGAGAGAGCCCGGGGAGGCGCGGAGGGAGAGAGCCCGGGGAGGCGCGGAGGGAGAGAGCCCGGGGAGGCGCGGAGGGAGAGAGCCCGGGGAGGCGCGGAGGGAGAGAGCCCGGGGAGGCGCGGAGGGAGAGAGCCCGGGGAGGCGCGGAGGGAGAGAGCCCGGGGAGGCGCGGAGGGAGAGAGCCCGGGGAGGCGCGGAGGGAGAGAGCCCGGGGAGGCGCGGAGGGAGAGAGCCCGGGGAGGCGCGGAGGGAGAGAGCCCGGGGAGGCGCGGAGGGAGAGAGCCCGGGGAGGCGCGGAGGGAGAGAGCCCGGGGAGGCGCGGAGGGAGAGAGCCCGGGGAGGCGCAGAGAGGGAGAGAGCCCGGGGAGGCGCAGAGAGGGAGAGAGGCCGGGGAGGCGCGGAGGGAGAGAGCCCGGGGAGGCGCGGAGGGAGAGAGCCCGTGGAGGCGCAGAGCCGGTGAGGACACATGTCACGTCTCAGCGAGCGCGGCGGACCGTAATCAGAGAAATGAACGTTGTGATAATTGGCGATACACTTATTGTTCTGGAGACTGATTTCCGCCTCGGATGTAATGAGATCCTGGGAGACGCCGTGTACGCGGCTCCTGTCCTAATTAGGCAGTGATTAGTTCACAGCCGTTGTCCTAATTGTTTTCTCACCATATTTAAAACGCTACAACGCCCGAGGCAGAAGGCGTGAAAGTCAGAAAGTAGCGGGAGAAAGCGAGAACCGCCTGAATGTTCCTGCACGTCGGTGTGTGTGTCCGCCGGCCGAGCACAGCACAAGACAAGCTGGTCCTATGTCTATAGAGACAACACCAGGTGGATCGGACTACATGGAGCTGCATACAGCGCGGCGCGGAGCGGTCACTGCGCTGCACTCACCCTTGATCCCGTTGGGAAACACGGCGGAGCTGACGGCTATGTGTCCTTTCAGTACATACGTGAAGCACTCCTATAGGAAGGAAGAGGACAGATATCACACAGCCCTTCATGAAGGACAGTTAGTCCGGGGGTCACACAGCTGCAGGGGCGAGGATGCACTCACCTTCTCGTAGTCAGTCGGCGTTCCAAAGTGCACGGTTCTGGTCACATCCGTCGTTCCGTCCCTTCAGGGAAATAAAGAAAAAGGTGAGTTTTTTTTTTTAGAAATTTCAGATCAAAAACGCGATAAACAAGTGAGCCAGAATGAGCTGCAATACCACAAGCAACCTGAGGACAGGTGTGGCACTGTTTGTAAAACAAAGCAATTATATGTTTCCAATCCTAGACTTCCCCTCTAAGCGATGGTGATGGCATCACAAATGTTGCCCCATTCCCTTTATCTAACCGCGTCAATACCTAAACCTCTACTGACCGCAGCATCTGAGGGGTTAAGCAGCCAACATCAGAGTTACCTCTCATCCCGGCCGTCACAGCAAAGTGATATAAATCTCTCTCTCTCTCTCTCTCTTATATATATATTGCCTTATTCTGTCTGTCTTGCTCCAAAATGACGTCATTACAGTGACAACCGTCACCACACCGCACACGCTAAAGAGGCTGCGACCAACGGCTCAGCTAACTGACCAGCCCGAACTACGGACCAACAGGACGATGCCCAACACCTTTCCCCGCACCCGCACCCACACGGAGCCCCGGCGAGTGCTGCACCCCCCACGAGCCCACACCAGCAACCCAGCCGACACATACCCACTGCACACATTACCCCACCCGGCTCCGCCCCCCCCGCACACATTACCCCGCCCGGCCTCGTCCCCCCGCACTCCGCCCACATTACTCCGCTCGGCTCCGCCCTCCCGCACCCATTACCCCGCTCGGCTCCACCCCCGCACTAAGCCCCCGCACACATTACCCCACTCAGCTCTGCCCCCCCCCGCACTCCGCCCACATTACTCTGCTCGGCTCCGCCCTCCCGCAGACATTACCCTGCTCGGCTCCACCCCCGCACTAAGCCGCCGCACACATTACCCCACTCAGCTCCGCCCCTCGTGCACTCTGCCCCCTGCACACATTACCCCGTTCGGCTCCACCACCCCCATACACCGCCCCCCGCACACATTACCCCGCTCGGCTCCACCCCCCCTCCACACTCTGCATGTAACACACACACACACACACGCCTGGATAGTCACCTGTCCCCAGCCATGCAGTCCCCGGCACTGACGTCCTCAGCGCCATGGCCCCACTCGGCTCCACACCCCCCCCTCCCCGCACTCCGCCCCCCGGACACATTACCCCGCAGGATGGTGGCTGCACCACGATGGGGGCACATAGCAGCATTGGGCCACATCACAGCAACAGCATATTTTTACTTAACTTTACACTGTTCATGGCCTTCTTTCATTACAAGCCATGGACATCACTAAACATTACACTCCTCTATTAACACTGTTCCTTCTGTTGTTTGTCATTTTAAAACCAATAAACAATTATAAGATTAAATTACACCGAACCCCTCCATTCATTACCTTATTATTCCCTCTGCTAACCTACATACACATTCTAGACTACCCAATACGTTACAATCGGGCCACCTTCTAGTATATAAATAACAGTATTCTATGTGATTATCAGTATCGGGCAGATTTCAGTAGTCTAGGGTGAGACGTGAGGTCTCATGGGAAATAATGAAACAAATAATAAAGGATCAATACCCATTTTGTACCATCAGTAATTGGCAAAAGTGACAACCAATATGGCTGCAGATATGGCTGTCACTTTTCTTTTTGCAAAAATGACCGTTTAACGGAACGCGAAGATACGGATATGAATGGATAGGGGGACTATCCTGCGATCAGAGCTGATATTGACTGCGAAATCAATAATAATCCGGAGCCGTGCGTCCTCCTTACTTGTACTGAGCTCCGGAGTCCAAGAGGAAGATCTCATCCGCGCTCAGCTTCCTGTTTGTATCGGGGACCGGCCTGTAAAACGCAAGCAACAATGAAAGAAAAAAAATGATTATTTTTTTTTTAATAAAGCTTGGAAAAAAAAAATTAAAAAAAATTAAAAAAAATTAAAAAAAAATTAAAAAAAAGCTTGCTCACTTGTAGTGAATGATGGCGGCGTCGGGTCCTGAGCTCGAAATGGTCGCAAAACTCAAGGAAACGAAATCTTCTTGCTGGCTGAAAGGGACGGAGGACGATACATTGTTTACAAGATCTGGATACATTGTGACATTTTGTGATTCTTTTTCATTTGGGTTTTGTTTTTAGATTTTTCAACTTGATGTTTTTATTGCCAATTATTATCACATCGCTGTCATTCAGACCAGCCGTCCCTCCCTGGGGTCTTCTCTAGGACGCAAAGCTGCCAAAACCATGGAGCATACCCCAGTCATTAACATCACAGGGGTCTCCTATGTGACCACCGCATTCAATAAAGTTCTGATGGGATGGATCCGACTACTGGACCCCCAACAATCACTAAAACCAAGGAGCGGGTACTAGAGCAAAAGAATCTGAGAAGATTGATATACAACTCCCTGGAAAAAAGCTTAGGTGTAACTTTTTGAGTTAAATTCCTGCTTGCTCTGGGCTTATGAGTCTGGTGGGCGGAGTTACTCAATGACCAACTCATAATCCCAGAGCAAGCAGGAATTTGGCTCAATAAATGACAAATTATACCTTTCCAGTATGTTATATATCAATCTGCTCAACTCCTTCTGCTGTATAACATGCCGCCGAAAGGTGGGAAAATAGACAATTAGACGAAAAAGTTATACTCTGTCCTGCAGATCTGACCAGTACGGACCAGCGATGTTCCTCTCTCTGTTATATTGTCACGGTGACATCGTAAGCGTTTTACCTGCGGAATTCCTCCGCTTTATCGGAAGCCGATATTTCTGTCACCGTGTCTTTCTGGATCTGCCATGGGAAAATAACGGAATATTAATGGAAGAGGAAGAGGCGGAGTCTCAACAAATTCTAAACATTCAAATTTGAAATTCGAAACACTAAACATTCTAAATATTTTCCAGGCGTCTCCGATCATCTGACCAATGTGAGATACGTTTATTTGCAGCTTTTTCTATATTTTTAGTCCCGTGTTGCAGATTTTCTTTTCTTTAGCATTAAAGCTGATGTTTCGCATTAGATATTGGTGACAGCTCAGGTCACAGATTTGTCCGTCCCCCATTCTTTACACTGCAGTGCTGCTTGTTCAGACTGGTTTCTGTGTATAAGGATAAGAAGTCGGCGTAGAAATGACTAGAAATGAGCAGGAAATGCATTTTGTATTTTTACCTCTTTTTCCAGCCAGTTAAAAAATTCACAAAGTGCAACGGCGTCCTTCACCTGTGAGGAAGCAAAGAGAATTAATAATGATGGAAGTATCAGAGGAGTCAGCAGGATCAGCAGCCGCTTACTGAAGACGAGAGGACTCTAGCCGTAAGAGTACGGCCCCCCTGCCCACCACCACGAGACCAAAGCATCCCACCGCTGTCCAGCCACAAGACCAGAGTGCCCCCCCAACAAAAGACCAGAGTGCCCTCTACCCGCCATGGAACCAAAGCATCTCACCCTTCATCCGCCACGAAACAAAGCATCCCACCGCTCCCCAGCCACAAGACCAGAGTGACCTGTAACCCCGAGACCACAGTTCCTCCCATAAGCTTCAAGGCCAGAGTGCCCCATCCCCGCCAGGGAACCAAAACATCCCACCCCTACCCAGCCAAAAGACCAGGGAAACCTCCAGCTCTGAGACAAGAGTGCCCTCTCCTCACCATTGAAGCCAAAGCCTTCTATCCCTCAACAGCCACGAGACCAGAGAAGGCCTCTAGCCCCGAGCCCTTTCCCCCTGAGTGCCAAACCCCTCACCAAGCCCAGAGCACCATCCAACCCTTGAGACCAAAGCATTCCACCCTTCCCTGGCCCAGAGTGCCCCCTAGCCACAAGACCAGAATGCTCCCCCACTGTGAGACCAGAGCGCCCCACCACCACAAGACTGAAGCAGCCCCCAGCCCTGAGACTAGAGTGCCCACCCCCTATCAGATCAAAGCAGCTCCCAGTCTCGAAATCAGAGTGCCTCCCCACCACGTAACCAAAGCATCCCACCCTCCCTAGCCATGAGAAGCCCCAAGTCCTCTCCCCGAGACAAGAGAACCACACCCCACCCTCAAGACCAAATCATCCCACTAACCTCCCCCCCCCCCCCCCAGCCGCAAAAATTGCAGAAGCCTCCAGCCCAGAGAGCGTCCTCCCCACCCCGGAAACAAAGCATCCCATCCCTCAACAGCCACAAGATGAGAAGCCCCAAGCCCTCTCCCCCAAAGCACTTACCCCTCCCCGAGGCCACCCCACCCTCAAGACCAAATCATCCCACCCCTCCCCAACCGCAAAGGCTGGAGAGGCCTCCAGCCCAGAGAGCGTCTTCCCCATCCTAGATACAAAGCATCCCATCCCTCAACAGCCACGAGACCAGAAAGGCCCCTAGCCCTGAGCCCTCTCTCTCGGCTGCCCACCCCCTCACCAAGCCCGGAGCACCCTCCCAAACCTTGAGACCACCCCTCCCCAGCCACAATATCAGAGGAGCCCCCAACCCCAAGACCAGAGTGCCCCCTGCCATGAAACCAAAGCATGCCACCCCTTCCCAGCCACGAGACCAGAGTGGCCCCGCAGACCAGGGTCCGCCAGCCAGGAGATGATGAGAACGAGTGACCCCCAACGTGGAACCCGTGGCCGCACATAAAGCACATGCCAGTACATACATCATGTTTCCTCTTCTCTACAGTTAATATTTCTTCCTCCACTTCTGCATTTCAAATCTGACAAGTTTACAGCGATATTCGCACATGGGTCATTCCACGTCAAGTGGACCAGTTTCAAAAATCGTCCCCACTCGACCTTCTCCGATTTTGCTGAAAATGTATAAGGATGTACATGTATGTTTGAAAAGAGGTTCTGTAAATTTTTAGGGCCAGATCTCAAATACATTGGGCACTGTTGACCTTTCACTGGAGGCCCCCCCAAGCCTGCGGCTTCAGCTAAGAGGATTCTGCAAACTTTGGCACATAGCCATTAGAGTGCTATACTGGCTATGATGCTGAAATTTGGCATACTAGCTCAACTTTTGCTGCTAAACGCGATAAAATTATTACCGGCTATGACAAAACAATATTTCGGCTGCAATTTTGTGTCAAAGTAGCTTGTAAAACGTGTCGCATAAAATATATGCCTAACTCTGTCCATCTATAACTCAAGACCAAAACCCAATAGTAACTGGTGCTTTGCCCTGTACAACAAACACCTACATGACTGTGCATTGCTGCAATATCACGGTCACAGCATATGTATTTGTGGAAATATTCACACCCACATATGATGACAAACTTAAAAAAAAAAACAAATTTTACCTATTTTTAGGTCAAATTTCTCAAAAAGGGTCCCCCTAAAATATATTAATTCTGATATCATTAGAAAGAGCACATTTTTCTCTACAACAGGGGTGGGGAACCTCCGGCCCGCGGCCGTATGCGGCCCGCCATGACCCTTTTCTGCGGCCCCCGGGCACATTCCACAGTCCACAGAGCTCGGGAGGCAGCAGCGTCTTGCTTGCTGCTGGCCCTTTAAACCCTGTATGGCTTACGTCCTCATGCTAGCGTGAGGACGTACTTTGTGGGTGGAGTAAGCGCTCAACTCGCTCTTTTTCCACAGAAGAGAAGCTACTACCTCAGCGTCCGACAGGTGTGTTTGTGCTCCCATGCCTGTGTGTGCCCCTGCACATCCCCACTGCAGCCTGTGCTCTGTGCAGCGTCCCATCCACCTTGCGCATCCCCCACTGCAGCCTGTGCTCCGTGCAGCGTCTCATCCTCCTCACTCTCCCCCACGGCAGCCTGTGCTCCTCACTCTCCCCCACGGCAGCCTGTGCTCCTCACTCTCCCCCACGGCAGCCTGTGCCCCTGTCGCCTCCACACTGCTGCCTATGCCCCTGCGGCCTCCACACTGCTGCCTGTGCCCCCCTGGTATGTCAGAACCCCTAGCAATGTCCTTATATTTCTCCCAGCCCTCCCAAGTGATATATAATCCTCCCCAGTGATATATAATCCTCCCCAGTGATGTCTAGTCCTCGCAGCCCTCCCCAGTGATGTCTAGTCCTCCCAGCCCTCCCCAGTGATGTCTAGTCCTCCCAGCCCTCCCCAGTGATGTCTAGTCCTCCCAGCCCTCCCCAGTGATGTCTAGTCCTCCCAGCCCTCCCCAGTGATGTCTAGTCCTCCCAGCCCTCCCCAGTGATGTCTAGTCCTCCCAGTCCTCCACAGTGATGTCTAGTCCTCCCAGCCCTCCACAGTGATGTCTAGTCCTCCCAGCCCTCCCCAGTGATGTCTAGTCCTCCTAGCCCTCCCCAGTGATGTCTAGTCCTCCCAGCCCTCCCCAGTGATGTCTAGTCCTCCCAGCCCTCCACACTGCTGCCTGTGCCCCCCTGGTATGTCAGAACCCCTAGCAATGTCCTTATATTTCTCCCAGCCCTCCCAAGTGATATATAATCCTCCCCAGTGATATATAATCCTCCCCAGTGATATATAATCCTCCCCAGTGATGTCTAGTCCTCGCAGCCCTCCCCAGTGATGTCTAGTCCTCGCAGCCCTCCCCAGTGATGTCTAGTCCTCGCAGCCCTCCCCAGTGATGTCTAGTCCTCGCAGCCCTCCCCAGTGATGTCTAGTCCTCCCAGCCCTCCCCAGTGATGTCTAGTCCTCGCAGCCCTCCCCAGTGATGTCTAGTCCTCCCAGCCCTCCCCAGTGATGTCTAGTCCTCCCAGCCCTCCCCAGTGATGTCTAGTCCTCCCAGCCCTCCCCAGTGATGTCTAGTCCTCCCAGCCCTCCCCAGTGATGTCTAGTCCTCCCAGCCCTCCCCAGTGATGTCTAGTCCTCCTAGCCCTCCCCAGTGATGTCTAGTCCTCCCAGCCCCTCCCCAGTGATGTCTAGTCCTCCCAGCCCTCCCCAGTGATGTCTAGTCCTCCAGCCCTCCACAGTGATGTCTAGTCCTCCTAGCCCTCCCCAGTGATGTCTAGTCCTCCTAGCCCTCCCCAGTGATGTCTAGTCCTCCCAGCCCTCCACAGTGATGTCTAGTCCTCCCAGCCCTCCCCAGTGATGTCTAGTCCTCCTAGCCCTCCCCAGTGATGTCTAGTCCTCCCAGCCCTCCCCAGTGATGTCTAGTCCTCCCAGCAATGTATATTCCTTCCAGCCCTCCCCAGTGATGTATATGCCCTCAGCATCTCCTGTGATGTATATGCCCTCAGCATCTCCTGTGATGTATATGCCCTCAGCATCTCCTGTGATGTATATGCCCTCAGCATCTCCTGTGATGTATATGCCCTCAGCATCTCCTGTGATGTATTTACAGCAGTCCCCAGCTGACACAAACGTGGAAAAACAGTTGTGAGAAGCAATAAGATCAATATTGAATAATATAGCCGCACCAAAAACAAGAAGCTTCAGCCGCCACGATGAGTTAATTGTTTGACTAAGTATAGCAGGGTAATTTTAAGTTGATAGTTTTGTGCGGCCCCCGAAGGTTGGTAGAAAATTCCAATGGCCCTCGGCATTAAAAAGGTTCCCCACCCCTGCTCTACAAGGATCATTGGTTTTTTGGAGTCTCTCAGTTTAAGAAAAGAAAAATGCCACTGAACATGTGTTATTTATTAATACGCAATGAATGGTAACTGCACTATTCAAACCCTTGCGTTGGTCCATGGTGGTTATATCACAACCAATTCCCTAAGAAGTGGTCTTATAATCCTATTAAGAATTGTAATAATGCTGTCTTTCGAGAATTGGCAGCCCCATCGCCTAGGAGCCATGGCCGATAGCCGTGCAAGGCAAGTCGCGGGTGGTCTCTTTATCGCAGGTTCCGGAGCCTGAGGGTGGGGTCTTTGCCTAGGATCCCAAGCCTAATATTGGGGATCTTTTGTTGGTTCCCAAGCCATAATGTTCAGTCTAAGTAAGTGGTCTGGAATTGTTGCTGAATTTGCAACATACGGTAATCGGTTCAGAGAAGCTGTATTGTCGGCCCATTGCTGTTGCAGCTGGTGCTGGAATTATTGCAATGATCGACTGCTCGGGAATCCAGCATGTATCATTTCTCACAGGCCAGTGACAGAAGCTGCTCCATGAGGATGCATAAAATGTATTAATGCATCATGGTCGTCGACTGAAATTTCAGAAATATTTCCAATCCACCAGTTCCTATGGTAAATGCAGGCAATGTATTGCCCTGGCCGGAGGTTTGAAATTGGCACAAAAGGCATTTCTGATCTGACAGATCCATCTACATGGGCAATGACAGATGATGGCTCATTTCACACCCTTGAAATGCCAATCTTTTTGTCATCAATTGGCACAAACTGGTGATTTTCTCTTGTTCCAGCAATTGTATGTCCATCTTTGAACCTTTCCTCTTGAACTACCCGTATTTCGTCAATTTTTTCTTTTGGAACAAAAAAAAAAAAAACAAAAAAAAACCAAAACTTCCATGCAGTTGCTCGTTGAAAAAGTTGAGTAAATCCACCGGGGTCAGTATTTGGTTTTCAGTTGGGCGTTGAAGACTGGCACGAGCTGCCAAACTCTTTACTGTCCCTCCAATCCCATCACAGGGCGACTTTCCATGACTGGTACCAAAAAAATTCCATTCAGCGCTGATATTGAAATCAGCATTGTGGTGGCACAAGTTGAGAAAATGTTTGAAATTTTTGTACTGAGCTGCAGATCCATCGCTGAAGCAACAATTCCAGACCACTTACTTAGACTGAACATTATGGCTTGGGAACCAATAAAAGATCCCCAATATTAGGCTTGGGATCCTAGGCAAAGACCCCACCCTCAGGCTTTGGAACCTGCGATAAAGAGACCGCCCGCGACTTGCCTTGCACGGCTATCGGCCATGGCTCCTAGGCGATGGGGCTGCCAATTCTCGAAAGACAGCATTATTACATTTCCTAATAGGATTATAAGACCACTTCTTAGGGAATTGGTTGTGATATAACCACCATGGACCAACGCAAGGGTTTGAATAGTGCAGTTACCATTCAATGCGTAGTAATAAATAACACCAGGTTCAGTGGCATTTTTCTTTTCTTAAACTGAGAGACTCCAAAAAACCAATGATCCTTGTAGAGAAAAATGTGCTCTTTCTAATGATAACAGAATTAATATATTTTAGGGGGACCCTTTTTGAGAAATTTGACCTAAAAATAGGTCAAATTGTTTTTTTTAAAGTTTGTCATCATATGTGGGTGTGAATATTTCGACAAATACATATGCTGTGACCGTGATATTGCAGCAATGCACAGTCATGTAGATGTTTGGTGTACAGGGCAAAGCACCAGTTACTATTGGTTTTTGGTCTTGAGTTATATATGGGCAAAGTTTGGCATAAATTTTATGCGAGGCGTTTTACAAGCTACTTTGACACAAAATTGCGGCCAAAATATTGTTTTCTCATAGCCGGTAATAATTTTATTGTGTTTAGCAGCAAAAGTTGAGCTAGTATGCCAAATTTCAGCATCATAGCCAGTATAGAACTCTAATGGCTATGTGCCAAAGTCTGCAAAATCCTCTTAGCTGAAGCCGCAGGCTCGGTGGAACCTCCAGTGAAAGGTCAACAGTGCCCAATGTATTTGAGATCTGGCCCTAAAAATTTACAGAACCTCTTTTCAAACATACATGTACATCCTTATACATTTTCAGCAAAATCGGAGAAGGTCGAGTGGGGACGATTCTTAAAACTGGTCCACTTGACATGGAATGACCCACATAGGAAATATCATAAATCTGTGCGCAGTTTTTGTAATCAGGTGTCTGGGAAACTTGGGCAACCTCCTCCCACGTAACGGCCGCCATTGTGAGCCAATCGGGAAGGAAAAGAAATAAGTGAGGTTAAGAAGCCCCGACACCTGGGGGTGGTCTCATTACACAGAGACCCCAATGTTGGCTATAATTACGCACACTGATGAGGTTGTCCTGATGTAACACCATTAGAGCACTCACGCGGGACCCCTCCCGGCACTCATGTTGCACCCTTGCTGTACTCACGTGGACCTCTCCCGGCGCTCACGCTGCACCCTTGCTGTACTCACGCGGGCCTCCTCCCTGCACTCACGCTGCACCCTTGCTGTACTCACGCGGGGCCTCCTCCCTGCACTCACGCGGGGCCTCCTCCCTGCACTCACGCGGGGCCTCCTCCCTGCACTCACGCGGGGCCTCCTCCCTGCACTCACGCGGGGCCTCCTCCCTGCACTCACGCGGGGCCTCCTCCCTGCACTCACGCGGGGCCTCCTCCCTGCACTCACGCCGCACCCTTGCTGTACTCACGTGGACCCCTCCCGGCGCTCACACTGCACCCTTGCTGCACTCACGCGGGGCCTCCTCCCTGCACTCACGCGGGGCCTCCTCCCTGCACTCACGCGGGGCCTCCTCCCTGCACTCACGCGGGGCCTCCTCCCTGCACTCACGCGGGGCCTCCTCCCTGCACTCACGCGGGGCCTCCTCCCTGCACTCACGCGGGGCCTCCTCCCTGCACTCACGCGGGGCCTCCTCCCTGCACTCACGCGGGGCCTCCTCCCTGCACTCACGCGGGGCCTCCTCCCTGCACTCACGCGGGGCCTCCTCCCTGCACTCACGCGGGGCCTCCTCCCTGCACTCACGCGGGGCCTCCTCCCTGCACTCACGCGGGGCCTCCTCCCTGCACTCACGCGGGGCCTCCTCCCTGCACTCACGCGGGGCCTCCTCCCTGCACTCACGCGGGGCCTCCTCCCTGCACTCACGCGGGGCCTCCTCCCTGCACTCACGCGGGGCCTCCTCCCTGCACTCACGCGGGGCCTCCTCCCTGCACTCACGCGGGGCCTCCTCCCTGCACTCACGCGGGGCCTCCTCCCTGCACTCATGTTGCACCCTTGCTGTACTCACGTGGACCTCTCCCGGCGCTCACGCTGCACCCTTGCTGTACTCACGCGGGCCTCCTCCCTGCACTCACGCTGCACCCTTGCTGTACTCACGTGGACCTCTCCCGGCGCTCACGCTGCACCCTTGCTGTACTCACGCGGGCCTCCTCCCTGCACTCACGCTGCACCCTTGCTGTACTCACGCGGGGCCTCCTCCCTGCACTCACGCGGGGCCTCCTCCCTGCACTCACGCGGGGCCTCCTCCCTGCACTCACGCGGGGCCTCCTCCCTGCACTCACGCGGGGCCTCCTCCCTGCACTCACGCGGGGCCTCCTCCCTGCACTCACGCGGGGCCTCCTCCCTGCACTCACGCGGGGCCTCCTCCCTGCACTCACGCCGCACCCTTGCTGTACTCACGTGGACCCCTCCCGGCGCTCACACTGCACCCTTGCTGTACTCACGCGGGGCCTCCTCCCTGCACTCACGCGGGGCCTCCTCCCTGCACTCACGCGGGGCCTCCTCCCTGCACTCACGCGGGGCCTCCTCCCTGCACTCACGCGGGGCCTCCTCCCTGCACTCACGCGGGGCCTCCTCCCTGCACTCACGCGGGGCCTCCTCCCTGCACTCACGCGGGGCCTCCTCCCTGCACTCACGCGGGGCCTCCTCCCTGCACTCACGCGGGGCCTCCTCCCTGCACTCACGCGGGGCCTCCTCCCTGCACTCACGCGGGGCCTCCTCCCTGCACTCACGCGGGGCCTCCTCCCTGCACTCACGCGGGGCCTCCTCCCTGCACTCACGCGGGGCCTCCTCCCTGCACTCACGCCGCACCCTTGCTGTACTCACATGGACCCCTCCCTGCACTCATGTTACACCCTTGCTGTACTCACGTGGACCCCTCCCTACACTCACGTGGACCCCTCCCAGCACTCACGCTGCACCCTTGCTGTACTCACGTGCGCCCGCCTCATGCCGTCCACCTCTCTGGCGTTTTTCACAGCTTTGGAGAGACATACAGGTGTGTATGGAGACAGGTACCGCTGCATCTGTGCACAGAGAAAAACATACAGAAATAATACAAAACGTGCATCTAAACAAGGAGGCACCCGCTGCTGGCTGTAGGTGCTCAGAAACCTCTCCATAGAAGTGAATGGAAACTATTTCCTGTGCACTGTCACTGGTGGGTGACACCATTTCCGGTAGGGTTAGAATGTGGGGACCCCCAGTACCGGGGTCTCAGCGTCCGATCATTTGTACCTTGGGAATGGTCTCGGACAGCGCGTAGCTGGCCTTGTCGCTGATCCACACTTTCTCCTTCGGGGGCAGCGCAGCACATATACCCTGGAGGGCGCTCAGTACGGACTCATACGGATCCAGCTGGATGCTAAACTCGGAGGGAGGAGAATAGTCCAGGAGGAGGTGATGTCTGAGCACCGGATCCCGCACCCGCTCGCCTGATAAGAACAACCTAAATGTGGGGAAGAGGGAGATTTATTATATCTGACATTAGGAAAAAAGTTACCAAAATGTTATCTCATCAGGTGAAACGCGTGGGTTCAGTCCTAATCATCCACAAATCTTACTGAAGGAGCATCCCGATCACCCAAAGAGCGATATTATCCAGCAACCGGCTCATTATAATGTCTATTACTAATGGAATACAAATCGTCAATGGCTCATGCCATCTGTCTCCCCCTTGCTTTACACTGCAGCACGGCTTGTTCAGCACACACTTTACATGAAGGGGTGAATACATTAGGAAAAGAATGCACTAAATAAAATGAGCAAAAGCAGTTGTGATAAAAAGATCATCAGGAACGTGTGGCAAACACGGACGCAAAGGAAGGAGTCGCAGCCTGGGGAGCGGGTTTATATTTATGACTAGTGATGGGCGAACCCGGACTGTAAAATCTGGATCCGCGCAGGATACCTGGAATGAGTGCGCCAACCCCGGACCCGGAGGACTCAGGGAACTCCGTGTAATTATCCAGATTCGACCACCCGGATAAATTTAAAAAAAAAAAAGAAGTAAGAATAAGCAGGCGCGTTATATTTATCAAGTCTCCCACGTGGCTGTAACACTGCTTCCGGGGCCGCTCATTACACTCATACATAGTCACTGCTATTTTTAGGCTGGTGGGGCCCAATAGACATGGGTCTCCCCAGCCTGAGAATACCAGCCCCCAGCTGTCCGCTTTATCATGGCTGGCTATCAAAATTGGGGGAGGGGGACTGCACACAATATTTATTTAAATAGTTAAAAAAAAAAAGCCACATGCAGTGCCTCTTATTTTGATACACAGCCAAGATAAGTGCACGGCTGGGGGCTGCAGCCTATAGCTGTATACTTTATCTGTGCTGGGTATCATAATATGGTGGAACCCTATGCCAATTTATTTATTTTTACAGCACTATAGAGATGCACACAGTGCCTGTGATTCAAAGCAGTCAGATGCGCTGTCACACAAGGTGGGGGCGCGTCTGACTACAACCAATCACAGACACCAGAACTGCTGGTGGGTGGGGGAAGCAGTGAATATGTATGAAGGATAATGAGCGGTCCCAGAAGTAGCCTTACAGAGACTGGTAAGTATAATGCACCTGCTCTAATCCCTCTATCCCCTTCTATCACCATTTTAAAGTGCATGAATCAGGTCCCCATAGACTTATATGGGGATTGATGTCTGGGCAGATATCTGGAATTAATTCCGGTCCCGAACCGTTTTTTGTTTTGCTTTTTTTTTTTTAACATGTTAAATATAAGTTTTCTTCAATTTCCAAACCTTAAAAATCTCACGTGAATTAACATCCCCAAGATAATCAGCAGCGCGGTCTGTAGCGGAATCTCACCTGATCGTATCCGTCCCTATTATGGCGTAAGCAAAGAAGACCGGATTATATTCCACGTCCGAGCCTCGGAGGTTAAAGAGCCCTGAACAAAAAGGAGAAGCTAAAAGATTAAACTCCCTTTAGTTTACTATTCACTGTAAGGACATATAGAGAGGGGGCATTTGGAGGAATTCGCGGGATGTTTCATTCATTTTTGTAACTTTGTTTTTTAACTAAACAATAAGGAAAAAAATGTGCAAATAATGAGAAAAATAAAAGGATTTACCCGTCATGCTTTATATATAAGAATACACAGAATATAACTCAGTAACGTAATATCACCGCTTACACGCAACCTCGTCCAACGCCGTCAGGACGATCCACGCGGCTCTCCTCTCCGCCATCTTAGCTCGGAGCGCCACAATCTTGTCCTGCCACGAGATCCCTGCGGATACAGGACAATATGCATTACATTGTTAGAGAATTTAAACCCCCAGGGTCTGAATCGCAGGATGGACCCAACCGGGGGCCCCGACACCTGCAGGGGCCACAATCTCTGTAAGGAGGGGTCCTAGTGTTATGTAGACGAAGCTGAATCATAAAAAGTAGATTTTTGTTGCTTTTTTTCACTGTAGCTTTTAGTGGGGTTTTTTGTTTGACTCATTGCTGCGTTTGTTCCTTTTTTTTTTTTAACTTACTGAGTGTTGTTTTTCCTGTGTTTGATTTACAAAAAATTTTTTCTTATAATTTGCGCATTTTTTTTATATAATTTGCGCTTTTTTTTTTCCAAATCTCTTTTATGTCTTGGAATGTTTGTTTGTTTTTATTGTTGGCGGGGGTTTTTTACTCAGACGTTTGCAGCCGATTCATAAATTGCAACTTTTTTTTTAAAAAAAGAAGTCGCAACATTTTTGGCGAGATAGATGTTCTCCAGTCCTCACCCCAAGAGTGACTTCAACTTTTTTTTTTCATTTTTAGCACAACATGCGAATAATTGCGATTAAAAAAAAAAAAAAAGTGTAAAAAGAGCATTTTTGAGTTTGCACAAAATTCACGAACCTCGTGCGTCATTTTGAAGAATTTGAAGCAAAAAGAGTCAAATTGTCACCAACAACAAAAAAAAACCCTTAAATTATGACTTGAGCCCTTTGTGTTTCGTTTTCTCACTATTTTCAATATCTCTGCTTGCTGTCAGTAAAGACAAACAATTTGTATTTTATTTTTATTTTTTTTTTTTCATCAAAAGGCTCATCCTGGCCTTAAAAGGGTTTCCTCCAATTATCCCCAGTCCACACAATCCTCCTGTGCTGCGCTCCAGACTGATACATTGTAGCAAAACACTCAGAACACAGGAGAGAGTTTTATGGAGGAAATAAATATTATCAGCCCCAGATTGATTTAATTTTCAGACAGCAAGCAGAGATCTTGAGAAGTGAGCAGAATACAGATGTGTACGTGGGTGCTCGGCGTTTCCTATAAAAGTTAGTGGGATCGGCCGGCCATTATAGTGACTTGGATATGGACGGCAGCCGCCATGTTTGTGTGAACAGAACCCGAGGGGACGGCGGCGTATACAAACCCGTGTAGTGGAGCCCCAGCGTGATCAGCGGCAGACAGGGCCTCTCGGGACGGTCGCTCCATATGGCATCAATCAGGTTTTCTTGGACCGGTACCAGGAGGTGGCCGGCGTTCTTCAGGGCCAGGGACATGCTCTTCCACTGATCTGCAGGGAAAGAAATCACATTCTAAAGTCTTAAAGGGGTTGTCCAGCTAAATAGTGCTCAGTCGGGGGTGGGCCGCCCCTCGCTGAGCCGGGGGTTGTGCTAACAGACAACTGCCGGATAACACCGGGCCGAGACCGCTATATTATTACCGGTTTGTATGATAAATGGGTCGACCCCGACCCGCGAGCCCTCGGGGAGCACACTGACCAGCCAGTCCTCCTGCGTCGGGGTCTCCTTCAGGCCTGAAATTGGTAACAATGAGATTATAATCCAGATACAAAATGGAAAAAATAATCCGAACGTTACAGAGGACAGGAATGAGAGCGGGAGATATTAAAGGGGGCTCCGGAGGAAGACTTCCCTGACATGTTGGATTGCTGAGGGTCTGAGCCACACTGGGGGATTCTGGGGCTCTGGCGGAGGAAAGGTGGGAGACCAGAGGCAATGAGCCACACTGGGGGTCTGGCGGAGGGGAGGTGGGAGACCAGAGGCAATGAGCCACACTGGGGGGATTCCGGGGGTCTGGTGGAGGGGAGGTGGGAGACCAGAGGCAATGAGCCACATTGGGGGTCTGGCGGAGGGGAGGTGGGAGACCAGAGGCAATGAGCCACACTGGGGGTCTGGCTGAGGGGAGGTGGGAGACCAGAGGCAATGAGCCACACTGGGGGGATTCCGGGGGTCTGGTTGAGGGGAGGTGGGAGACCAGAGGCAATGAGCCACATTGGGGGTCTGGCGGAGGGGAGGTGGGAGACCAGAGTCAATGAGCCACACTGGAGGGATTCCGGGGGTCTGGTGGAGGGGAGGTGGGAGACCAGAGGCAATGAGCCACACTGGGGGGTTCGGGGGGAGGGTCATATTCCCACTGATATAATAGCAATACTCCTAATCCATAAAGACACCCCCCGGATGGGGCAGAGCGGCTGACGATGCACCTCACCCATCTTCATCAGCGTCCAGTTGTTGTCCATCTGCTGAGCCGCCTGCAGGAAGTAGCGTCCGTCCGTCCACATCGCTGCGTTCTGTTCTGTAATTATTGCGGTGCCTGTTTTCCCCGACAAAACAACACCCGTCAGATCATCTCCTCCAAGAGCAAAAGGCATCAAATGTAAGGAATAAGGTGGTATAATACGCAGAAGGAAGCAGAGATGCGGGGCAGCTGTGACGGGGAGGACGGCCGCATGGGGGGTGAGCGCCTACTCTGCTCCCTAATGTTACAGCGAGGCGACTCCACAAACTGCTCCGCATAGCTCCGCTTCCAGGCTGTATACTGTAAGGACAGAGAGCTCTGCATAGCTCAGCTTCCAGGCTGTATACAGAGAGCTCTGCATAGCTCAGCTTCCAGGCTGTATACAGAGAGCTCTGCATAGCTCAGCTTCCAGGCTGTATACAGAGAGCTCTGCATAGCTCAGCTTCCAGGCTGTATACAGAGAGCTCTGCATAGCTCAGCTTCCAGGCTGTATACAGAGAGCTCTGCATAGCTCAGCTTCCAGGCTGTATACAGAGAGCTCTGCATAGCTCAGCTTCCAGGCTGTATACAGAGAGCTCTGCATAGCTCAGCTTCCAGGCTGTATACAGAGAGCTCTGCATAGCTCAGCTTCCAGGCTGTATACAGAGAGCTCTGCATAGCTCAGCTTCCAGGCTGTATACAGAGAGCTCTGCATAGCTCAGCTTCCAGGCTGTATACAGAGAGCTCTGCATAGCTCAGCTTCCAGGCTGTATACAGAGAGCTCTGCATAGCTCAGCTTCCAGGCTGTATACAGAGAGCTCTGCATAGCTCAGCTTCCAGGCTGTATACAGAGAGCTCTGCATAGCTCAGCTTCCAGGCTGTATACAGAGAGCTCTGCATAGCTCAGCTTCCAGGCTGTATACAGAGAGCTCTGCATAGCTCAGCTTCCAGGCTGTATACAGAGAGCTCTGCATAGCTCAGCTTCCAGGCTGTATACAGAGAGCTCTGCATAGCTCAGCTTCCAGGCTGTATACAGAGAGCTCTGCATAGCTCAGCTTCCAGGCTGTATACAGAGAGCTCTGCATAGCTCAGCTTCCAGGCTGTATACAGAGAGCTCTGCATAGCTCAGCTTCCAGGCTGTATACAGAGAGCTCTGCATAGCTCAGCTTCCAGGCTGTATACAGAGAGCTCTGCATAGCTCAGCTTCCAGGCTGTATACAGAGAGCTCTGCATAGCTCAGCTTCCAGGCTGTATACAGAGAGCTCTGCATAGCTCAGCTTCCAGGCTGTATACAGAGAGCTCTGCATAGCTCAGCTTCCAGGCTGTATACAGAGAGCTCTGCATAGCTCAGCTTCCAGGCTGTATACAGAGAGCTCTGCATAGCTCAGCTTCCAGGCTGTATACAGAGAGCTCTGCATAGCTCAGCTTCCAGGCTGTATACAGAGAGCTCTGCATAGCTCAGCTTCCAGGCTGTATACAGAGAGCTCTGCATAGCTCAGCTTCCAGGCTGTATACAGAGAGCTCTGCATAGCTCAGCTTCCAGGCTGTATACAGAGAGCTCTGCATAGCTCAGCTTCCAGGCTGTATACAGAGAGCTCTGCATAGCTCAGCTTCCAGGCTGTATACAGAGAGCTCTGCATAGCTCAGCTTCCAGGCTGTATACAGAGAGCTCTGCATAGCTCAGCTTCCAGGCTGTATACAGAGAGCTCTGCATAGCTCAGCTTCCAGGCTGTATACAGAGAGCTCTGCATAGCTCAGCTTCCAGGCTGTATACAGAGAGCTCTGCATAGCTCAGCTTCCAGGCTGTATACAGAGAGCTCTGCATAGCTCAGCTTCCAGGCTGTATACAGAGAGCTCTGCATAGCTCAGCTTCCAGGCTGTATACAGAGAGCTCTGCATAGCTCAGCTTCCAGGCTGTATACAGAGAGCTCTGCATAGCTCAGCTTCCAGGCTGTATACAGAGAGCTCTGCATAGCTCAGCTTCCAGGCTGTATACAGAGAGCTCTGCATAGCTCAGCTTCCAGGCTGTATACAGAGAGCTCTGCATAGCTCAGCTTCCAGGCTGTATACAGAGAGCTCTGCATAGCTCAGCTTCCAGGCTGTATACAGAGAGCTCTGCATAGCTCAGCTTCCAGGCTGTATACAGAGAGCTCTGCATAGCTCAGCTTCCAGGCTGTATACAGAGAGCTCTGCATAGCTCAGCTTCCAGGCTGTATACAGAGAGCTCTGCATAGCTCAGCTTCCAGGCTGTATACAGAGAGCTCTGCATAGCTCAGCTTCCAGGCTGTATATTGTAAGGATAGAGCGCTCTGCATAGCTCAGCTTCCAGGCTGTATACAGAGAGCTCTGCATAGCTCAGCTTCCAGGCTGTATACAGAGAGCTCTGCATAGCTCAGCTTCCAGGCTGTATACAGAGAGCTCTGCATAGCTCAGCTTCCAGGCTGTATACAGAGAGCTCTGCATAGCTCAGCTTCCAGGCTGTATATTGTAAGGATAGAGCGCTCTGCATAGCTCAGCTTCCAGGCTGTATACAGAGAGCTCTGCATAGCTCAGCTTCCAGGCTGTATACAGAGAGCTCTGCATAGCTCAGCTTCCAGGCTGTATACAGAGAGCTCTGCATAGCTCAGCTTGCAGGCTGTATATTGTAAGGATAGAGCGCTCTGCATAGCTCAGCTTCCAGGCTGTATACAGAGAGCTCTGCATAGCTCAGCTTCCAGGCTGTATACAGAGAGCTCTGCATAGCTCAGCTTCCAGGCTGTATATTGTAAGGATAGAGCGCTCTGCATAGCTCAGCTTCCAGGACGCCTGTGAGTGTAATATCGGAGAAGGGGGGGATGCTGAGGGTCACTACAGCCTTTCCGGATTATCGGGCATTTCTGGGTCTATTGCACAGGACGAACAACCGGATTACAGAAATGTTTACTATAAAAACTCCATTAAACGAAACCCCAGTTTTTCCCATCATGCACTGCACTCACCTGCCGAACCATCGAACCCGGAGATGAATTCCCGCCTGCAGTCACAGGGGGCGATGTATTCACTCTGCAAAGAGGAGAAAGCGAGAGATAAGACTGCGCGCCCTGCGACATCCCGGACCGACCGGAGTAATGGTCCCCAACCAGGAGGAGCGCCGGGCCAGCGGCCCCCAACAAAGAAAGGAGTGTCGGGCCAGCGGTCCCCAAGCAGTGGAGCATCGGGCCAGCGGCCCCCAACAAAAAGGAGGAGCGTCGGGCCAGCGGCCCCCAACAAAAAGGAGGAGCGTCGGGCCAGCGGCCCCCAACAAAGGGAGGAGCGTCGGGCCAGCGGCCCCCAACAAAGGGAGGAGCGTCGGGCCAGCGGTCCCCAACAAAGAGAGGAGTGTCGGGCCAGCGGTCCCCAACCAGTGGAGCATCGGGCCAGCGGCCCTCAACAAAAGGAGGAGCGTCGGGCCAGCGGTCCCCAACAAAGGGAGGAGCGTCGGGCCAGCGGCCCCCAACAAAGGGAGGAGCGTCGGGCCAGCGGCCCCCAACAAAGGGAGGAGCGTCGGGCCAGCGGTCCCCAACAAAGGGAGGAGCGTCGGGCCAGTGGCCCCCAACAAAGGGAGGAGCGTCAGGCCAGCGGCCCCCAACAAAGGGAGGAGCGTCAGGCCAGCGGCCCCCAACAAAGGGAGGAGCGTCAGGCCAGCGGCCCCCAACAAAGGGAGGAGCGTCGGGCCAGCGGCCCCTAACAAAAGGGAGGAGCGTCGGGCCAGTGGCCCCCAACAAAAAGGAGGAGCGTCGGGCCAGCGGCCCCCAACAAAAAGGAGGAGCGTCGGGCCAGCAGTCACCAAGCGGAAGAGCGCAGGCTAGCAGTCCACATCGGGAAGAGCAACAGGCCAATGGTCTTCAACCAGAAACAGCGCCTCGCTAGCGGTCCCCATACGCACCTCATGCAGTGGCGCCACTCTCAGACAATGCAGGTACATGATACGGATTATGTGCAGGAGGTCAGTCTACGGTTTCTTACTCCATTTATCCCCTGGAGCCATTGATAAGATCCTCTCTAGTAATGCACAATCCCTTAAGTGCTTGTATCTTGGGCTAACAATACTTTTTGCTGTTGGGTTTTATGACATATTTTACCCCTTCTGCTTTTACGGACTGTTAATTTCCTTGCACATCGAGGTAACTAAGACCCCGTCAGTGAGCTTATTCTGGGGGGGGGAGGGTCTGTAACTCGCTTCTCTTCTGAAGAATTTAATGCGGTCACAAATCAGAAAAGAGGAGTTCAGTATAAAGAGACGCGCAGGGCGCCATTACTTATACAACGTCATTGCAAATGTGTCAGAAATAGAAGAAAATCCCATAAACACAAGTATATATAGAAGATTACAGAATCTCCCATCCTCCCGCCCCGGACCGGCCCCCGGATGCCAGATTATCAGGGCCCCCCCTACAAGCCCTTATCATTTTTATGCAAAATATAAAAAAAAAATGCAAAAATTGGCAGAAACCTTGCGCTCTCCCCGCCCCGGAGAACCTGGCAATATCCCCGATCCACATACTGGTTTTACTGGTTCTTTAATTTATTCGGACAACTTTACCGGTGTGTAACCGGACGCTGACGATGAGGAGGATAATAATGATCTTTCTAGGAAATGTAAAAGTAAATATAAAAAAAAAAAAAAATCTAAGAACTCTCCAGGTCGTCTTTCTGGAAAAGCTGGGTGACCGCTATTTTAGCCGCCACAACTCCAATAGGGGTCATCACCTAGTTTTTCAGACCCCTAAGTGTGCAAGGCGTGCGAGCAGCAGCATCACTCCATAACTAAGATTTCACACTCGGGAGTCTGGAGAAGCCTGGAATTGTGACATCCGTACTCGTATTCACCCAGCTTTCCAAAAATCCTACAGTACCGAGCAAAAGTTTGGACACACCTCATTCAAAGAGTTTTCTTTATTTTCAGGACTCTGAAAATTGTAGATTCACAGATTGTGGAATGAAATACATAACAAAAAAGTGTGAAACAACTGAAAATATGTCTTATATTCTAGGTTCTTCACAGTCGCCACCTTTTGCTTTGATTACTGCTTTGCACACTCTTGGCATTCTCTTGATGAGCTTCAAGAGGTAGTCACCGGAAATGGTCTTCCAACAGTCTTGAAGGAGTTCCCAGTACTTAGCACTTGTTGGCCCTTTTGCCTTCACTCTGCGGTCCAGCTCACCCTAAACCATCTCAATTGGGTTCAGGTCTGGTGACTGTGGAGGCCAGGTCATCTGGCGTAGCACCCCATCACTCTCCTTCTTAGTCACATAGCCCTTACACAGCATAGAGGTGTGTTTGGGGTCATTGTCCTGTGAAAAATAAATGATGGTCCAACTAAACGCGAACCGGATGGAATAGCACGCCGCTGCAAGATGCTGTGGTAGCCATGCTGGTTCAGTATGCCTTCAATTTTGAATAAATCCCCAACAGTGTCACCAGCAAAGCCCCCCCACACCATCACACCTCCTCCTCCATGCTTCACGGTGGGAACCAGCCATGTAGAGTCCATCCGTTCACCTTTTCTACAAAGACACGGTGGTTGGATCCAAAGATCTCAAATTTGGACTTATCAGACCAAAGCACAGATTTCCACTGGTCTAATGTCCATTCCTTGTGTTCTTTAGACCAAACAAGTCTCTTCTGCTTGTTGCCTGTCCTTAGCAGTGGTTTCCTAGCAGCTATTTTACCATGAAGGCTGCTGCACAAAGTCTCCTCTTAACAGTTGTTGTAGAGATGTGTCTGCTGCTAGAACCCCGTGTAGCATTGACCAGGTCTCTAATCTGAGCTACTGTTAAGCTGTGATTTCTGAGGCTGGTAACTCGGATAAACTTATCCTCCGCAGCAGAGGTGACTCTTGGTGTTCCTTTCCTGGGGCAGTCCTCATGGAGCCAGTTTCTTTGTAGCGTTTGATGGTTTTTGCCACTGCACTTGGGGAAACTTTCAACGTTTTCCCAATTTTTTCGGACTGACTGACCTTCATTTCTTAAAGTAATGATGGCCACTCGTTTTTCTTAGAATTTGTATTATGGCAAGAAAAAAAACAGCTAACAGTCTATTCAGTAGGACTATCAGCTGTGTATCCACCAGACTTCTGCACAACACAACGGATGGTCCCAACCCCATTTATAAGGCAAGAAATCCTACTTATTAACCCTGACAGGGCACACCTGTGAAGTGAAGACCATTTCCGGTGACTGCCTCTTGAAGCTCATCAAGAGAATGCCAAGAGTGTGCAAAGCAGTAATCAAAGCAAAAGGCGGCTACTGAAGAGCCTAGAATATAAGACAGATTTTCAGTTGTTTCACCCTTTTTTGTTAAGTATTTCATTCCACATGTGATACTTCATAGTTTTGATGCCTTCAATGTGAATCTACAATTTTCAGAGTAATGAAAATAAAGAAAACTCTTTGAATGAGGTGTGTCCAAACTTTTGGTCTGTACTGTGTGTGTACAGTGATACTTGGGCAATGAAGGAGAGCGAGCATAACTAAGAAGAATTCACATTCAGGAGTCAGGGAAAGCTGGATGACCATCCTCGTTGTAGTCATGGTGTCCATATTGGTTGTCACCCAGCTTTTCAAGGCTCTTGAATATGAAATCTTATGAACCCGGCAGTGATAATTATACTCACACCTCACTGCATAAGTAATCAGGTCCAAGGCTTAGGAAAAGCTGGGTGAAAAATCACAGTGATAGCCTATATAGCTTCCTTATGGGCTGCGGATCAGCTTTCCAAGACCCCTGAATGTCAAACAGTTTATCCAAAATAAGATTATGCCTAGAAGTTTGGAAAAGTTGTTTGACAATGAATAAGCCTAATGGTAATCCTCCCACAAGGGTCGTCACACATCTTTCCCAGACCCCTGAATGCCATTGTTGCAAGGCAGACCTTCATCTCCCTGCATTACAACTAAGAAGGCTGCAGGAATCTTGTAGAGCTGGGTGGCATCCAAAGTAGATGCTATAGAGCTTGCACTGGGGTTTTCACTCAGCTTTCCCAGACTCCTGAATGTTATACTTGCACATTTACTATTTTATGCCAGACAATTTGCTACTCAGGAGCTTGTACAAGCTGAGAAATAATGCAAAGTTAGTTACAGTACAGCTTTCATAGGAGGTTACCACCCAGCTTTCCCAGGAAACTGAATGGTAAATCAGCCTAGTTACTGTTGATTTAGTAGCTGGGCATGTCTAAGTGAAAAGCGCTGCCATTCAGGAGCATGGAAAAGGTTGAGTTATAACCGTGCAGCAGTATTGCATTTTTATCATAACAGCACACGGGAGGGTGGGGGGGGGGGGGGTTGTTTTAAGGCTACTTTACATGCTGCGACATCGCTAGCGATCTCATTAGCGATGTGAAATTCTAGATCGCAAGTGCGACCTGTCGAGATCGCACAGGCGTAAAATGACCTATGTATGATCTCGAAAGATCGCACTTGCGCTCTAGAATTTCACATCGCTAATGAGATCGCTAGCGATGTCGCAGCATGTAAAGTAGCCTTTAGTTTGGTAAAAAGGTCCCTTTAAATTCACAGGCCGCAGAAACGAGGCGCAGGGGGCCAGTACCTGGTGTGCGTCCCCGGATGGCACGATGTAGGCCTGGATGGGCTCGGCAGCGCTCCTGGGGGACTTCATGGTCTGGCGCAGCAGGCGCAGGAGCTCGGTCGTTATCTTTGGCGCCATTCTTAATGCCTGAAATAAAGAAAAAACGTTTCTATAAAAGGAGTGTAAGCAAATCCGTCCGCTGATCCGGTGAAATTCCTATAATCCGGCAACAAATCCTGCTCATCTGTCCATGACGGATTGACAGGTCACCCGCTTCCAATAATTCAGAAGTTGTATAATCAGATCCAACCGTGCTGGATTACCGGAATATCGCCAGAAACACAGAGGAGCCCAAGAAAATAAGAAAAACCGACGAGGGCAAGCAAACGCCAGAATGATACAATGTAACAACTATCAGGAGATGAGAGATTCTGCTGCTCCAGAACGATACAATGTAACAACTATCAGGAGACGAGAGATTCTGCTGCTCCAGAACGATACAAATTTACAACCAGCAAAGGGTAATCAAAGAGGGAAAATTTTATGGTCCATCAAAGTACAAAATAGTACCACCACCCTGATTACAGTAAATGGATATAAAACTGACTCGAATGATTATAGAACCGATTCACACACAAGAATCAGAGAAATTCAGATAAAAGAATAAGTCTTTATTGAAACAAAGTAAAACCAGGGCAGGGGTGTAATTACATAACAGTGCAAAAGGTGGCGTGCATGAGCAGTGAGGAAAATCCTAATGTCCGGTTAAATGTATAAACAATCAGCTCACTATAGCCTCAAGGGAGCCCAGTACCAGGGATAAGCTAGATTGTGCACCCCATGGTGGGTAGTATCCCTCAAGGAACTAATATATAAAGAGAGGTATATCACCGGACAACATTTACACTCACCGCTGAAATGACGCCAGGTCCCGCCTACGCACGTTTCGGCGCTAGCCTTCGTCAGGGGGGCGTCACCTTTTGCACTGTTATGTAATTACACCCCTGCCCTGGTTTTACTTTGTTTCAATAAAGACTTATTCTTTTATCTGAATTTCTCTGATTCTTGTATATGCTCCAGAACGATACAATGTAACAACTATCAGGAGACGAGAGATTCTGCTGCTCCAGAACGATACAATGTAACAACTATCAGGAGATGAGAGATTCTGCTGCTCCAGAACAATACAATGTAACAACTATCAGGAGACGAGAGATTCTGCTGCTCCAGAACGATACAATGTAACAACTATCAGGAGACGAGAGATTCTGCTGCTCCAGGACGATACAATGTAACCACTATCAGGAGACGAAAGATTCTGCTGCTCCAGACCGATACAATGTAACAACTATCAGGAGACGAGAGATTCTGCTGCTCCAGAACGATACAATGTAACAACTATCAGGAGACGAGAGATTCTGCTGCTCCAGAACGATACAATGTAACAACTATCAGGAGACGAGAGATTCTGCTGCTCCAGAACGATACAATGTAACCACTATCAGGAGACGAGAGATTCTGCTGCTCCAGAATGATACAATGTAACAACTATCAGGAGACGAGAGATTCTGCTGCTCCAGAATGATACAATGTAACCACTATCAGGAGACGAGAGATTCTGCTGCTCCAGAATGATACAATGTAACCACTATCAGGAGATGAGAGATTCTGCTGCTCCAGAACAATACAATGTACAAACGATCAGGAGACGAGAGATTCTGCTGCTCCAGACAGATACAATGTAACCACTATCAGGAGATGAGAGATTCTGCTGCTCCAGAACAATACAATGTACAAACGATCAGGAGACGAGAGATTCTGCTGCTCCAGACAGATACAATGTAACAACTATCAGGAGACGAGAGATTCTGCTGCTCCAGAATGATACAATGTAACAACTATCAGGAGATGAGAGATTCTGCTGCTCCAGACCGATACAATGTACAAACGATCAGGAGACGAGAGATTCTGCTGCTCCAGAACGATACAATGTAACAACTATCAGGAGACGAGAGATTCTGCTGCTCCAGAACGATACAATGTAACAACTATCAGGAGACGAGAGATTCTGCTGCTCCAGAACGATACAATGTAACAACTATCAGGAGACGAGAGATTCTGCTGCTCCAGACCGATACAATGTAACAAATATCAGGAGACGAGAGATTCTGCTGCTCCAGACCGATACAATGTACAAACGATCAGGAGACGAGAGATTCTGCTGCTCCAGAACAATACAATGTACAAACGATCAGGAGACGAGAGATTCTGCTGCTCCAGAACAATACAATGTACAAACGATCAGGAGACGAGAGATTCTGCTGCTCCAGGACGATACAATGTAACCACTATCAGGAGACGAGAGATTCTGCTGCTCCAGGCCGATACAATGTAACAACTATCAGAACACAAAAGATTCCACTGCTCCAGGTTGATACAATGTAACAAACTATCAGGAGATGAGAGATTCCACTGCTCCTGGAAATATGAGCACATTCTACCCCACATACAATTGCAACAAACCCTCAGCTGTCAGAAGTACAGTATTAGGTCTGTACAGGGTTTTATCCTCCAGATGTTTATGAATGAAAGAAGGTGCAAAAAAAATGCACATTCAGCGACTGCAAGAAGGTCTCGGAAATTAAGTGGAATTTATACCCAAAATCCGCAAAATGTTGATGGAACCTTTTCTAAAAAATGCACACCGGAGATGAACCTATCGGCTCCATAGCTGGTGAGCATTTATTTATATATATTGTTTTTTTGCACAGAGGGAAATTACGGGAGGGGGTAGAAATTGCACAGGCGGCCCAAAGGTGCAGCAAGTTTATGAGATTATGTGGATAATTTCAGAAGGATTTTAATATGGATTCAGTCCAAAAATCACATCAAAAACTTCATGAATTCTTTACAATAGAAATATTTGGGGGTTTTATTCGATGACGTTTTGGCATGGACTCCAAAATTGACTCTGAATTCAAAAAGCTGCAAAATAAAGACTGGAAAAAAAATGCTTCAAAAACTTTTCAAAAATCACTTCCCAAGAAAACAAAAGAAAAAAGTAACATTTCCTCAAATGGATTTTGAAAAAGATTGTCAGAATTAAGGCTGGAATAAGAGAGTTTATGAAGGGTTCAATAATGACGAGTTTAAGTGGAAAATGGTTCAGGGAACATCAATCCTTGGGGGATGTCCTCACTGAGCCTTTCTGGAACAGAAACTCTTCAAAAACGCAAAACTTCTCTAAGAACTGAAAAAAAATCTGCAAAAAATTAAATGTGAACATATTTGGGTTTTGAAGCGTTTTGGAAGAGATTTTTTTTTCTTGTAGCCTTTTGATTGGATACTGCCTGGAGCGAGTTCTATCAGGACCCTCTCAAAGTGACGACACTTTCTTTTTTTTTCCCCACCAGGAGTTTTTCCAAAACACCTTAGGAAAAAAAAATAAAAGACATTACATAAACAGCAAAGTGAAATCCCCAAAGAGAGGAGTAGGAAGAGATTTTCAAGAGTTTTGGAAGCAGTCGCTGAGGAGGATTTTGGAGATGATTCACTTTCAGAACATTCTCAAAAAAAACCTAAAAAAAACGTAAGGGTTTTCTGTCGTGATTTTTTCAGAGTGAAAAACTCCATATACAAAAAAAAAAAAAAAAAACGCCTGGTCTAAAAAAAAAAAAAAAATTGGGGGAGCGGATTTTTTTTATACGTTTGTTGTGTATGAGGATCTTTTTTTCCCTAATGGATTCAGAAGTCAAATTTGAAATGTTTTGAAAAGCAGAAAATCCATTTTCCAAGTGGAGAAAAATTTAAAATTTTAATTTATATTTAAAATTAGAAGCTTATTCTAAGCATATGGAAGATCTGAACAGGTTTTCATGTGGATTTTGGAGCAGAATCTGTTTTTCAAGCTGATTTTGCCTGAAACCCACAAACAAAAAAAAATCTACAAAGAATGAAAATAATGCACAGCAATATCAGGACGCAGAGCTTCGCGTTCGCTCTTCGTTCTCACAGGTCCAACCCAAAAAAAAACAAAAACACACCTGAAAAACACTTAGACTCTTCCTTTATATTTCAATTGTAAAACCACCTCCCTGGTCCTAACGTATGCTCTTCTGAGCTAATTTTTTTCTTTGCTGAAAGTCCTGAAAAATTCTCGGTAGAAAAAAAGAAAGTTGACGTCACTTCTCTGAAGCAGATCCTGAAGGAAATCCCATCAAACTGGGTGCTGTCCAATCAGAGAGCTGCAAACCTGCCCTTAAAAAAAATCCTTCCAGGTCCTTATTTCCAGCATTTTCATTTCTGCATGTAATAGCGATCTTCTTCAGTTATTGTGGGGTTTTTATGAATTTTTGCTGCAGATATGAAGCAGCTTTTCTTTGTGTGTTTTTCGGTGCATTTTGCAACAGAAACGGCTTTTCTTATCGGTGTTTTTCCAGACTCTACAGAGAAGCTCATAGGAGTAATAAAAACCAAAAAAGACGCACTTTTCCATGGCGCAGAAGAATGGAGTTTCCATACAATTGCATGCACTTTGCAATAAATGAAGATTTTCTGTGCAAAAAAAAGTGTAAAGAAAACAGAGTTTAAGATCAGAACAAAGTGCCACAAAACTTGAAAAACTCTTCAAAACCTCCCAGAGAAGGAGCCTTTCCTGGAGCGGTTTCCAGTAGAAAACTTGCTTTGACAGCTTCAATAATCCTGTGCTCACTCCCTGAAGTCGTTGAGTTTTGTTTGTTTGGGAATTTTTTGCTGAGTTTCAGGGTTTTTTTGCTGAGTTGTAGGGTTTTTGCGGCGTTTTTAGAGCAGAAATTCTCCAACTCTATCACAACTCGTGCTTTTTGGAAACTTTCAGCTCAAAATGTGTGAACACTCCGTATGGCTAGAGTTTTTGGGCCCGGATTCTTTACAAAATCCTCATCAGAAGCTGCTTCAAAAATCCTTGGAAAACTCTACATTATCACCTCTGCAGTTCATATGAGATTTTTTATTTTTTTTTCTCCTTGAAAGACTAAGTGCAAACTAAATATATTAAGACGTTCAAACACCGTGAGTTTTTCCATCCGGAAACGCTTCTATCCTTGGAGAAGTTTTTTGAAGCATTTTGTTCATTTTTTTTTTTGCAGCCTTCTGATTGGATAGCGCATGGTTTGGAGCAGATTCCATGAGGTGCCGCTTTCTAGCAGTGACCGACACTTTTGTTTTGTTTTTTTCCTTTCACCAGCAGTTTCTAAAAAACCTCTAAAGGAGAAAAAATACAAGCTTACTCATATGAAGAGCAAATGTGTTTTGTTATCAAAATTAATTGGAAAAGTTTTCCCCGGCGTTTCTGAGGAGTTTCTGAGGAGCTCCTAAAAAAAAGCCGAGTGTGAACGCATGGAAAAGATCCTCTAAAAAGCAGAGTGTGGACGCAGCCAAAAGATCCTCTAAAAAGCCAAGTGTCAACGCAGCCAAAAGATCCTCTAAAAAGCCGAGTGTGAACGCAGGCAAAAGATCCTCTAAAAAGCCAAGTGTGAACGCAGCCAAAAGATCCTCTAAAAAGCCGAGTGTGAACGCAGCCAAAAGATCCTCTAAAAAGCAAGAGTGTGAACGCAGCCAAAAGATCCTCTAAAAAGCCAAGTGTGAACGCAGCCAAAAGATCCTCTAAAAAGCCAAGTGTGAACGCAGCCAAAAGATCCTCTAAAAAGCCGAGTGTGAACGCAGCCAAAAGATCCTCTAAAAGCTGCTCAGCTCATGTGCTTCCTCTGAAGCGGCTGTGGACGGATGAAGCCCTTATGGCGGCCATTGTGGACGCTCTGTGGTCGGCAGATGACGTCTTTCGCTACAGATTTCGACTCGGTTTCTGGAGATTTGTTTTCTCCAAACGGAAAGTGTCATCAACCCGGCGCAGGAACCAGAGCGTCGGCCGAACCGAAAACCCCAGACGACCGGGCGCCGGATAAAAGAAAAAAAAAATTCCAAAACAATCCCTCAAAATATACATATCCCCTGATACGGAAGGGTGACAGCGCACACCGCCGGCGGCCCGTCCTGTGGCGGCCATATTCCAGCGATAACGTCGTGTTCCGCGGAGGACACGGCGCAAATTATTTCCAATGGCTCCTAATAATGAAGAGGCATTATGGGACCCCAAATGTCAGTCCACTGGCCCCCAAAAATATATCAGTCATAGACCAGGCCGCCCTAACACCCACCATATGTCAAAGTACAGCCCCCCCCAGTCACGTGACCCGTCCGCAGCCCCCCGGCTCCTCACCCTGCACCGACACCCCGACTTCCTCCTGCTCAGTGGAGCCGCTCTATGCGCGGCCGGTATCGCGGTGGCTGCCGGGAGCTGTAGTCCGGGTACATCTTCCTCCCCGCTTACTGCTATCTACCAATGAGGAGGCGGAACTACAGGTCCCGGCGTGCATCGCGCCCGCGTGTCCTGTCACTTGTTTGCGGCGGACTATGGCCGGGACCGACTGCTGCCCGGGAGCTGAGATACCCGGGGCCTCGCACACCGGCTGCTGGGGAACTACAAGCCTCAGCGAGCCCGGGAGGGGCGTCATTATTCCGCGTGCGGACGGATTAACCCCCTCTTGACCATTTTGCCCCTTTTTATTTTCCTTACAGAGGTTTTGTTTTTATATTTTTTTTTCTATTGATGTTTTTTGGTTTTTTTACTCTTATAAGAGGGGGATTCATTATTTGTCTTGTGTTATTTATTCATTTTTTTAAACAAACAACTTTTATTTGTGTTTAAAAACTTTTTTTGTATTTTTTTTAACTTTTTTTTATCTTTTAAACATTTTATTTTTATTTTAGGGAGTATTTTTGTATTTTTAACAGTGAAAAAAAGTTTTTTTTTATTTATTTATTTTTTTTACTATTTTATTTTCTGCGGTAAGTAATCAAAATCTCGGCCCCAGCTGTACCAATATGGCGAAGACTATGGGGCGGAACGGGGGAGTTGGGCTACGGCTGCCATGGCAACGACAGCCTGCGCTACGCACCTGCCCATGGTGGATACATATACAATATATATGTCATGGATCAGGAAAGAAACATGGACGTAGCTGTGTTTTTTTATGACATTTCCAGGCGGATTAAAGGGAATCCATCACCAGGTTTTTGCTATGTAATCCGAAAGCAGCAGATTGTAGGGGCAGAGACCCTGATTCCAGCGGTGTGTCATTTACTGGGCTATGTGCTGCTGGTTTAATAAAATCAGAGTTTTATCAGCAGGAGATTATCACTTCAGGACTTGGTATCTCTATATACCCCACCCCAGCACTGACTGGCAGTTTTCTGCCTATGCACATTGTACAGAGAATGTTGCCTATCAGTGGTGTGGGCAGAGTTATACAGGGCTCAGCATTCTGAACTCTGCTACATCTGTATGGAAATGACAGAAAGTGACACATCACAGGAATCAGGGTCTCAGCCTCTACATCAGTCTCCTGAATCAGCACAAGCTTGTTATCACTGATCCTGAATCACTCCATAGTGCTACGTGCGGGCGGTTCACGGGCTGCTGGACGCGGCATACACATGTACCGCCACATATCCCCCATAATAAAACCTTCACTTCATCCTTCCAGGAAGAGCAGGAAATAAAGCATCATCGAGCCGGCGCTCTGCACCTGATTACAGGTCTGTGAGCGAGCGACTGAATACTGGAGAAACGCCACATTACACCCTCGAGCGCAATAATCTGCAGGGTCGACGGAGAAATGTAAATCCCATCAGTATTCAGTGACCGCCCGTCAGCTTCATCACTTGCAGTCACAGATGTAGGATCATAGCCATGTATATATGTAATCAATGCTACCAAACAGGAGATGATCATTTTTCATATGTAGGTGTAAAGTCAAAAAAATTGTTTAAAAGAACAGAGAGTCCTCAGTGGTTGATACCTTTTAATGGCTAACTGAAAAGATGGTAATAATTGCAAGCTTTCGAGACTACTCAGGTCTCTTCATCAGGCATGGTATAACACAAAATCTGAAGAGTCACATATTTATACACAACAGGACTTAGAATAGTGCAGTAAAAAAAAAAAGTCAGTCATTAACTGAAACAGAAACAGCTGTGTAGGAGGCTTAAAACTGGGTGAGTGGCAGCCAAACTCTACAACAAAGGTGAGGGCGTGGAAGACAGTTTAATTTCACAGATAACACACTTTGGAGAGACGGAGTACAGCAACAAGACACAAGGTAGTTATAGTGCATCAGCGAGCAGTCTCCCAGGACAACAATTTATAGCAGATTGGGGTCTCAAGCCGAGTTCTTCAAGCTCTTGTGAAGAGGTACCAAGAAATGGGCAACATTGAAGACCACAGGCACAGTGATCGGCCGAGGAAACTTAGTGCAGCACCGCATACTGAGGACGGAGGAGACGGGCGGTCACTGAATACTGAGGACGGAGGAGACGGGCGGTCACCGAACACTGAGTATAGAGGAGACGGGCGGTCACCGAATACTGAGGATAGAGGAGACGGGCGGTCACTGAATACTGAGGATGGAGGCGAAGGGCGGTCACCGAATACTGAGGATGGAGGAGACGGGTGGTCACTGAATACTGAGGATGGAGGAGACGGGCGGTCACTGAATACTGAGAATGGAGGAGACGGGCGGTCACTTAATACTGAGGACGGAGGAGACGGGCGGTCACTGAATACTGAGAATGGAGGAGACGGGCGGTCACTGAATACTGAGGATAGAGGAGACGGGCGGTCACTGAATACTGAGGACGGAGGAGACGGGCGGTCACTGAATACTGAGGACGGAGGAGACGGGCGGTCACTGAATACTGAGGACGGAGGAGACGGGCGGTCACTGAATACTGAGGATGGAGGAGACGGGCGGTCACTGAATACTGAGGACGGAGGAGACGGGCGGTCACCGAACACTGAGTATAGAGGAGACGGGCGGTCACCGAATACTGAGGATAGAGGAGACGGGCGGTCACTGAATACTGAGGATGGAGGCGAAGGGCGGTCACCGAATACTGAGGATGGAGGAGACGGGCGGTCACGGAATACTGAGAATGGAGGAGACGGGCGGTCACTTAATACTGAGGACGGAGGAGACGGGCGGTCACTGAATACTGAGAATGGAGGAGACGGGCGGTCACTGAATACTGAGGATAGAGGAGACGGGCGGTCACTGAATACTGAGGATAGAGGAGACGGGCGGTCACTGAATACTGAGGATGGAGGAGACGGGCAGTCACTGAATACTGAGGATGGAGGAGATGGGCAGTCACTGAATACTGAGGATGGAGGAGACGAGTGGTCACTGAATACTGAGGATGGAGGAGACGGGCAGTCACTGAATACTGAGGATGGAGGAGACGGGCGGTCACTGAATACTGAGGACGGAGGAGACGATCGGTCACTGAATACTGAGGATGGAGGAGACGGGTGGTCACTGAATATTGAGGATGGAGGAGACGGATGGTCACTGAATACTGAGGATGGAGGAGATGGGCGTTCACTGAATACTGAGGATGGAGGAGACGGACGATCACTGAATACTGAGGAGACGGGCGGTCACTGAATAGTGAGGACGGAGGAGACGAGCGGTCACGGAATACTGAGGACGGAGGAGACGGGAGGTCATTGAATACTGAGGACTGGGGAGACAGGCGGTCACTGAATACTGAGGACGGAGGAGACAGGCGGTCACTGAATACTGAGGATGGTGGAGACGAGCGGTCACTGAATACTGAGGACGGAGGAGACGGGTGGTCACTGAATACTGAGGATGGAGGAGACGGGCGGTCACTGAATACTGAGGATGGAGGAGACGGGTGGTCACTGAATACTGAGGATGGTGGAGACGAGCGGTCACTGAATACTGAGGACGGAGGAGACGGGTGGTCACTGAATACTGAGGATGGAGGAGACGGGCGGTCACTGAATACTGAGGATGGAGGAGACGGGCGGTCACTGAATACCGAGGATGGAGGAGACGGGTGGTCACTGAATACTGAGGATGGAGGAGACGGGCGGTCACTGAATACTGAGGATGGAGGAAATGGGCGGTCACTGAATACTGAGGATGGAGGAGACGGGCGGTCACTGAATACTGAAGACGGAGAAGCTTCTTACTCTGCAGCATTGGACAACCCCTGTCTAAGACTTTTGCACAGTACTGTATATACTAGATATTTACATTACAGTTCAAAAGTTTGAAGTCACTTAAATATTTCCATATTTTTTTCAATGAAGCAAACATTAAATTAAACAGAAATCCCCTCTATACATTGTTATGTGGTAAATGACTATTCTGGCTGCAGACGTCTCGTTTTTAATGCAATATCTACTTAGGTGTATAGAATCCCATATCCAACAACCACCACTCCAGTGTCTAATGGATCATTGTGTTTGCTAACTGTGTTAGAAGGCTAATAGATGTTTATAAATCCCTTGAAAACCCTTATGCAAGTATGTTAGCACAGCTGAAAACAGTTTTGCTGATTAGAGAAGCTATAAAACTGACCTTTGAGCTAGTTTAGAATCGGGAGCATTACATTTGCTGGTTCTATTAAACTCTCAAAATGGACAGAAAAAGAGAACTTAAGGCTATGTGCCCACGCTACAGGATTTACCGCGGATTTTGCCGCGGATTTACCGCGGATTTGCCGAAAATCTGCAGCAGCAGCACTTCCAAGCCATTTCAATGGCATTTTGGAAATGCTGTGCCCATGCTGCGGATTTTTCCGCGGCGGATTTGCCGCGGATTTTGATCCGGAAAAATCTGCAGCATGTCAATTGTTTGGTGCAGATTTGGTGCGGATTTTTGGCTTTGAATGGGGAAAAAAAAAAAAAAAAAAATCCGCATCAAAATCCGCGGCAAATCCGCGGGTGCGGATTTGCCGCGAAAGTCGCGGATTTTCAGGCAAAAAAATCCGCAGGGACATTCTAGCGTGGGCACATAGCCTTAATGTGAAACTCGACAGTCTATTCTTGTTCTTAGAAATGAAGGATATTCCATGCGAGAAATTGCCAAGAAGATTTCCTACAGCGGGGTGTACTACTCCCTTCAGAGGAGAGCACAAACAGGCTGTAACCAGAGTAGAGAGAAGTGGAGGCCGCGCTGCACAACTGAGCAACAGGACAAGTACATTACAGTCTCTAGTGTGAGAAATCCACGCCTCACAGGTCCTCAACTGGCAGCTTCATTACATAGTACCCACAAAACGCCAGTGTCACCATCTACAGTGAAGAGGCGACTCCGGGATGCCGGCCTTCAGGGCAGAGGGGCAAAGAAAAAGCCATATCTGAGACTGGCTAATAACAGGAAAAGATTAATATGGGCAAAAGAACACAGACATTGGACAGAGGAAGATTGGAAAAAAGTGATATGGACAGAAGAATCGAAGTTTGAGGTGTTTGGATCTCACAGAAGAGCATTTGTGAGACACAGAACTACTGAAAAGATGCTGGAAGACTGCCTGATGCCATCTGTCAAGCATGGTGGAGGTAGTGTGATGGTCTGGGGTTGCTTTGATGCTGGTAAAGTGGGAGATTTGTACAAGGTAAAAGGGATTGTGAATAAGGAAGGCTATCTCTCCATTTTACAACGCCATGGACTCTATGGACAGTGCGTGATTGGAGCCAATTTCATCCTACAACAGGACAATGACGTAAAGCAACCTCCAAATTATGCATGAACTATTTAGGGAAGAAGCCGGCAGCTGGTATCTATCTGTAATGGAGGGGCCCAGTCACCAGACCTCAACCCTATAGAGCTGTTGTGGGAGCAGCAAAAAGTGCCCATCAAGCCAATCCAACTTGTGGGGGGGTAGTATGGGGGGAAATATCTCCAGATTACCTCCGCAAATTAACAG
Organism: Anomaloglossus baeobatrachus; assembly: GCF_048569485.1. Lineage (NCBI taxonomy): Eukaryota > Metazoa > Chordata > Amphibia > Anura > Aromobatidae > Anomaloglossus > Anomaloglossus baeobatrachus. Next base: position 13,342,923 of record NC_134357.1, on the reverse strand, counting down.
CTAGAATGCCAGAGCTCTGCAAAGCTGGAATTTCTGCAAAGGAGCGTTCTGTGCCGAAAGCAAAGTGTGAAGAGAAAATTATTATTACATGTAACAATCATTATGTCTGACCTCATCACTGTCTGGACGATATTCTCTACTCATTATGCAACTTATTTGTAAATAAAAGTAGGATTATTCATGGAAAAGACTATAAGTTCACACTTCAGTTGTTTTCAATCCGTCAGGTCCGTCAGCAACGGATCAGTTGTTTTTTAGATGTCAACTGATGCAACTGATGTGTTTTTCACAGGATTCCTTTCACAGGAATCCTGTGAAAAAACGGATCAGTTGTGTCCGTTACATCCGCTGTGCGTCCGTTTTTTGACGGATCAGTCATGATCCGTCTGTGTTTGGGACAGCCCAGTGGGCGTGCCAAACATGCTGGGCATGCTCAGTAGAGCATGACGGAATCCAGCACCATAGACATACATTACAAGCTTGACGGATGGCGACGGATTCCTGCGCGGCGCGTTAATTTTGACGGCCCGAAAAACGTTACATTCTGCGTTGCTCCCCGCTCGGCGGTCAGTCAAAAACGACGGACCGCGACGCAGCGGATGCAACGCAGGGTCATCAGTCGCAATCCGTCACTAATAGAAGTCTATGGGGAAATACAGGATTCCTGCAAAATATTTTGCAGGATTCCGTAATTCCTCAAGGCTACGGATTGTGACTGATGCAAAACAACTGAAGTGTGAACTTAGCCTTAATTGTCTGGAGGAGAACAAACTTTTGAACTATAGTGTACATGTTTGTTACTTTGTATCAGTGCGGGTAAGTCTTGGTTTACTTTTTTTTTATGTGCACTGTATGTCTGCAGTATTTATCTGAACCTGTCGCCTCTGTATAGTCCAATAAGTCAACCATTTACCTCCTATGGAAAAAAAAACTACTGCGCAATAAATAACTGTGCCCAATGCAGGGTGAAGAAATAATAAACCACAGTTACCTAAAAAATGGGAAAAAAAGAGATTTCTTGATGCCCCCTGCCCCGTCTATGCCCTGTCTATGCCCCGTCTATGCCCCTGCCCCGTCTATGCCCCCTGCCCCGTCTATGCCCCGTCTATGCCCCCTGCCCCGTCTATGCCCTATCTATGCCCCCTGCCCCGTCTATGCCCCGTCTATGCCCCCTGCCCCGTCTATGCCCAATGCAGGGTGTAGAAATAATAAACCACAGTAACCTATAAATTGGGAAAAAAGAGCTTTCTTGATGCCCCCTGCCCCGTCTATGCCCCTGCCCCGTCTATGCCCCCTGACCCATCTATGCCCCCTGACCCGTCTATGCCCCATCTATGCCCCCTGCCCCGCCTATGACCCCTGCCCCGTCTATGCCCCGTCTATGCCCCCTGCCCCATCTATGCCCCATCTATGCCCCCTGCCCTGTCTATGCCCCATCTATGCCCCCTGCCCCGTCTATGCCCCATCTATGCCCCCTGCCCCGTCTATGCCCCATCTATGCCCCCTGCCCCGTCTATGCCCCATCTATGCCCCCTTCCCCGCCTATGCCCCCTGCCCCATCTATGCCCCCTGCCCTGTCTATGCCCCGTCTATGCCCCCTGCCCCGTCTATGCCCCATCTATGCCCCCTGCGCCGTCTATGCCCCATCTATGCCCCCTGCCCCGTCTATGCCCCATCTATGCCCCCTTCCCCGCCTATGCCCCCTGCCCCGTCTATGCCCCCTGCCCCGTCTATGCCCCATCTATGCCCCCTGCCCCGTCTATGCTCCCTGCCCCGTCTATGCCCCGTCTATGCCCCCTGCCCCGTCTATGCCCTGTCTATACAGCACGGCCTCTTTTTGTCATTTTCTGGGCTGGTGGGTCACATAGATGAGTTTTTATCGTATACAGCAAAAGATTTCCTATGCAAAAACACAATGTAAAATGAGACAAAGGCGCGTGTGCCTGGAATTGTGTACACTGTAACGAACCCTCAGCTGTGAGAAGTATCGTCACTAAGGGATTTCAGTTTGAGAATATAATCTAGCATGCTCCTTTTCATTGACAGCAAGCAGAGATCTAGAAAATGGTTATAAATAGAAACTGTCCTAAAGGTGCAGAACTTTCCATCATGGGAGGGTTCGCTTTGTAGGGTCGCTCTTCTGGGATTTCTGAGGACAGATGTGATCAATATAAACCGAGAGGATAATTCTCACCCCTATAAGAGCCGCGTCCCCGATCCTCGGCGTTCACTTCACCAGTGACTGGACTTTACCCGTCTTCTGCTGCTGCACTGACCCTTGGACACGACTGAAGATTTCTTCCATAACTTTATATAACCTTATGGTGATAAAGACGTCTCCGCTCATTCTAGGTGACAAAGAAGTGACGGAGAGGAAAGGGGGACGGGAATCCCCAAAAAGCTGAAACCTTACAGCCACTGAGGGGATGTTGTCACAGATTGGCCTCTCTCCTGGTGATGAATGGGAGCCTATAAATAAGAAAAAGTGCTGGAAAGCGTGTACTCCAGGAGCAAACACTAGGGGGCAGCATAAAGCAATGCATAGATGCCTGATACTATACAGTATACGCAGTGTCATTATATCACCACTTTCCTGCAGAGGTCTGGTAGAGAGCAGGATCCTCTGTACATTCTGCGCTGCTCCAGTGTCACCAAATTTACAGAACAAACTCATATTCAACATAATATTAGTGACAACCGAATTTAAGGAAACGAAGAGGCTCAGAACCATAAACACAAATCATGGAAACCCATAAACACCCGAGGAACTGATCATCATAAAACTCAGAGAACATGGTGCGTGAAAAAAATCCATCCCTGAACTAGGACTGATCCCTGATATGACTACTGTAATACTGCCCCTATGTACAAGAATATAACTGCTATAATACTGCTCCTATGTACAAGAATATAACTACTATAATACTGCCCCTGTGTACAAGAATATAACTACTATAATACTGACCCTATGTACAAGAATATAACTACTATAATACTGCCCCTGTGTACAAGAATATAACTACTATAATACTGACCCTATGTACAAGAATATAACTAATATAATACTGCCCCCTATGTACAAGAATATAACTACTATAATACTGCCCCCTATGTACAAGAATATAACTACTGTAATACTGCCCCCATGTACAAGAATATAACTACTATAATACTGCCCCTATGTACAAGAATATAACTACTATAATACTGCCCCTATGTACAAGAATATAACTGCTATAATACTGCCCCTGTGTACAAGAATATAACTACTATAATACTGACCCTATGTACAAGAATATAACTAATATAATACTGCCCCCTATGTACAAGAATATAACTACTATAATACTGCTCCTATGTACAAGAATATAACTACTGTAATACTGCCCCCATGTACAAGAATATAACTACTATAATACTGCCCCTATATACAAGAATATAACTACTATAATACTGCCCCTATATACAAGAATATAACTACTATATACTGCCCCTATGTACAAGAATATAACTACTGGAATACTGCCCCTATGTACAAGAATATAACTACTATAATACTGCCCCTATGTACAAGAATATAACTACTGTAATACTGCCCCGTATGTACAAGAATATAACTACTATAATACTGTCCCTATGTACAAGAATATAACTACTATAATAATGCCCCTATGTACAAGAATATAACTACTATAATACTGCTCCCTATGTACAAGAATATAACTACTATAATAATGCCCCTATGTACAAGAATATAACTACTATAATACTGCTCCCTATGTACAAGAATATAACTACTATAATACTGCCTCCTATGTACAAGAATATAGCTACTATAATACTGCTCCTATGTACAAGAATATAACTACTATAATACTGCCCCCTATGTACAAGAATATAGCTACTATAATACTGCTCCTATGTACAAGAATATAACTACTATAATACTGCCCCCTATGTACAAGAATAGAACTACTATAATACTGCCCCTATGTACAAGAATATAACTACTATAATACTGCCCCTATATACAAGAATATAACTACTATAATACTGCCCCCTATGTACAAGAATATAACTACTATAATACTGCCCCTATATACAAGAATATAACTACTATAATACTGCCCCTATATACAAGAATATAACTACTATAATACTGCCGCCTATGTAGAAGAATATAACTACTATAATACTGCCTCCTATGTACAAGAATATAACTACTATAATACTGCCCCTATATACAAGAATATAACTACTATAATACTGCCCCTATATACAAGAATATAACTACTATAATACTGCCCCTATATACAAGAATATAACTACTATAATACTGCCCCTATGTACAAGTATATAACTACTATAATACTGCTCCTATGTACAAGAACATAACTTATAATACTGCCCCTATGTTTACTGGTATAGCGCTTGCCTCCTCTGTGTGCTGTATAGGGGGGTATGTTGGGGTCTTGCACTACCCTCGGGTTCTCACAGATGCTCCTGCACCTCTGTCTCCGGTCTCTGGGCGTTCTCCACATGTCGGTATTATTTCTTTGTGCTTCCTCTCGGGTCCATATATCAGCACTATGTGTGGTCACTATGTGGCGGTGCTGGATGAGGGCCGCGGATGCTCCTGTCACATTGATCCATCCTCATCCAAACAGGAAACTGCTGAAGCTGCTTTTAATTTTCATTGGGGAAAAATCTCTGAATTCCCACGACTGTGAAACTACAGAAAGAATGAAAACAGCGAGAGGAGCGCGGAGAGGAGCGCGGAGAGGAGCGCGGAGAGGAGCGCGGAGAGGAGCGCGGAGAGGAGCGCGGAGAGGAGCGCGGAGAGAAGCGCGGAGAGGAGCGCGGAGCAGAGCGCGGGGAGGAGCGCGGGGAGGAGCGCGGAGAGGAGCGCGGAGCGCGGGGAGGAGCGCGGGGAGGAGCGCGGAGCAGAGCGCGGGGAGGAGCGCGGGGAGGAGCGCGGAGAGGAGCGCGGAGAGGAGCGCGGAGAGAAGCGCGGAGAGGAGCGCGGAGAGGAGCGCGGGGAGGAGCGCGGGGAGGAGCGCGGGGAGGAGCGCGGAGAGGAGCGCGGAGAGAAGCGCGGAGAGAAGCGCGGAGAGGAGCGCGGAGAGGAGCGCGGAGAGGAGCGCGGAGCGGCAGTGATGGCGACACAAGGACGAGGCCCCGAAAACCAGGCCCTGGACTAAGAATGGGGCCTGCAGAAATACTGGATACACAACATGTACACAAAGTGTTCACTGCATCTAAGCCTACACTGTGGAATACTGTCTGCTGAGCTGCTGTATCTGAGCCCATGTGTGATACTGTCTGCTGAGCTGTGTATCTAATCCTTGGTGTGACACTGTCTGCTGAGCTGTGTATCTAATCCTTGGTGTGATACAATGTAGGTGCAATTGTTGCTATGTTGAGATGCTGTATCTAGTGTGATACTGTGTGCTGAGCTGTGTATCTAATCCTTGGTGTGATACTATGTAGGTGCAATTGTTGCTTTGTTGAGCTGTTGTATCTATGCCCAGGTGTGACACTGTCTGCTGAGCTGCTGTATCTGAGCCCAGGTGTGATACTGTCTGCTGAGCTGCTGTATCTGAGCTCAGGTGTGACATTGTCTGCTGAGCTGCTGTATCTGATCCCAGGTGTGATACTGTCTGCTGAGCTGCTGTATCTGAGCTCAGGTGTGATACTCTGTGCTGAGCTGCTGTATCTGATCCCAGGTGTGATACTGTGTGCTGAGCTGCTGTATCTGAGCTCAGGTGTGATACTCTGTGCTGAGCTGCTGTATCTGAGCCCAGGTGTGACACCGTCTGCTGAGTTGCTGTATCTGAGCCCAGGTGGGACACTATCTGCTGAGCTGCTGTATCTGAGCTCAGGTGTGACACTGTCTGCTGAGCTGCTCCCCACACAGGTGTATCCCCCTCCTCCTCCCACACAGGTGTATCCCCTCCTCCTCCCCACACAGGTGTATCCCCTCCTCCTCCCCACACAGGTGTATCCCCTCCTCCTCCCCACACAGGTGTATCCCCCTCCTCCTCATCTGAGCCCAGGTATGACACCATCTGCTGAGCTGCTGTATCTGAGCCCAGGCGTGATACTGTCTGCTGAGCTGTTGTATCTGAGCCCAGGTGTGATACTGTCTGCTGAGCTGCTGTATCTGAGCCCAGGTGTGATACTGGCTGCTGAGCTGCTGTATCTGAGCCCAGGTGTGATACTGTCTGCTGAGCTGCTGTATCTGAGCTCAGGTGTGACACTGTCTGCTGAGCTGCTGTATCTGAGCTCAGGTGTGATACTGTCTGCTGAGCTGCTGTATCTGAGCCCAGGTGTGACACTGTCTGCTGAGCTGCTGTATCTGAGCTCAGGTGTGATACTGTCTGCTGAGCTGCTGTATCTGAGCTCTGGTGTGACACTGTCTTCTGAGCTGCTGTATCTGAGCTCAGGTGTGATACTGTCTGCTGAGCTGCTGTATCTGAGCTCAGGTGTGATACTGTCTGCTGAGCTGCTGTATCTGAGCTCAGGTGTGACACTGTCTGCTGAGCTGCTGTATCTGAGCCCAGGTGTGACACTGTCTGCTGAGCTGCTGTATCTGAGCTCAGGTGTGATACTGTCTGCTGAGCTGCTGTATCTGAGCCCAGGTGTGATGCTGTATCTGAGCTCAGGTGTGATACTGTCTGCTGAGCTGCTGTATCTGAGCTCAGGTGTGATACTGTCTGCTGAGCTGCTGTATCTGAGCCCAGGTGGGATACTGTCTGCTGAGCTGCTGTATCTGAGCTCAGGTGTGATACTGTCTGCTGAGCTGCTGTATCTGAGCTCTGGTGTGACACTGTCTGCTGAGCTGCTGTATCTGAGCTCAGGTGTGATACTGTCTGCTGAGCTGCTGTATCTGAGCTCAGGTGTGATACTGTCTGCTGAGCTGCTGTATCTGAGCTCAGGTGTGACACTGTCTGCTGAGCTGCTGTATCTGAGCCCAGGTGTGACACTGTCTGCTGAGCTGCTGTATCTGAGCTCAGGTGTGATACTGTCTGCTGAGCTGCTGTATCTGAGCCCAGGTGGGATACTGTCTGCTGAGCTGCTGTATCTGAGCTCAGGTGTGATACTGTCTGCTGAGCTGCTGTATCTGAGCTCTGGTGTGACACTGTCTGCTGAGCTGCTGTATCTGAGCTCAGGTGTGATACTGTCTGCTGAGCTGCTGTATCTGAGCTCAGGTGTGATACTGTCTGCTGAGCTGCTGTATCTGAGCTCAGGTGTGACACTGTCTGCTGAGCTGCTGTATCTGAGCCCAGGTGTGACACTGTCTGCTGAGCTGCTGTATCTGAGCTCAGGTGTGATACTGTCTGCTGAGCTGCTGTATCTGAGCCCAGGTGTGACACTGTCTGCTGAGCTGCTGTATCTGAGCTCAGGTGTGATACTGTCTGCTGAGCTGCTGTATCTGAGCCCAGGTGGGATACTGTCTGCTGAGCTGCTGTATCTGAGCTCAGGTGTGATACTGTCTGCTGAGCTGCTGTATCTGAGCTCTGGTGTGACACTGTCTTCTGAGCTGCTGTATCTGAGCTCAGGTGTGATACTGTCTGCTGAGCTGCTGTATCTGAGCTCAGGTGTGATACTGTCTGCTGAGCTGCTGTATCTGAGCTCAGGTGTGACACTGTCTGCTGAGCTGCTGTATCTGAGCCCAGGTGTGACACTGTCTGCTGAGCTGCTGTATCTGAGCTCAGGTGTGATACTGTCTGCTGAGCTGCTGTATCTGAGCCCAGGTGTGATGCTGTATCTGAGCTCAGGTGTGATACTGTCTGCTGAGCTGCTGTATCTGAGCTCAGGTGTGATACTGTCTGCTGAGCTGCTGTATCTGAGCCCAGGTGGGATACTGTCTGCTGAGCTGCTGTATCTGAGCTCAGGTGTGATACTGTCTGCTGAGCTGCTGTATCTGAGCTCTGGTGTGACACTGTCTGCTGAGCTGCTGTATCTGAGCTCAGGTGTGATACTGTCTGCTGAGCTGCTGTATCTGAGCTCAGGTGTGATACTGTCTGCTGAGCTGCTGTATCTGAGCTCAGGTGTGACACTGTCTGCTGAGCTGCTGTATCTGAGCCCAGGTGTGACACTGTCTGCTGAGCTGCTGTATCTGAGCTCAGGTGTGATACTGTCTGCTGAGCTGCTGTATCTGAGCCCAGGTGGGATACTGTCTGCTGAGCTGCTGTATCTGAGCCCAGGTGTGATACTGTCTGCTGAGCTGCTGTATCTGAGCCCAGGTGTGATACTGTCTGCTGAGCTGCTGTATCTGAGCCCAGGTGGGATACTGTCTGCTGAGCTGCTGTATCTGAGCCCAGGTGTGATACTGTCTGCTGAGCTGCTGTATCTGAGCCCAGGTGTGATATATTATATTGTTACAATAATTCTCTTCTCTGGTTACAGTGACTTAATAATAACAATGGCGGGGGGCGGGGGGCGGGTGCGGGGAGGATTTGGGGATTATCCGGGAGGGGCCGCTGTGCCCTTATAATACACGTTTCAGCAGGTATCTGGGGACGGCGGCGGCAGCCATCATGTGTGTGATGAGGGTGGACTTGTGGGGGCTCCACACAAAGGGGCAGTGTCCCCCCCCGTCACCAGTACTACGGTGGATATGTAACACCATGTAAAGCCCCTCTATAATAGGGCGGTGTACCGAGCACAGAAAGTATCCACGCCTCACCTGCACCGATACACTGTAACGACTGCAGATGTGATAGCATCAAACCCTCGGCCGGGAGAAGTATAAGAGAGATCTTGTAAATGGAGAGAAATTGAAACACAATGAACATTAGAAAGTTGCGGTTACTTTGGTTGTGGCAGCGCAGTCCTCCCCACACAGGTGTGTCCCCCTCCTCCTCCCCACACAGGTGTATCCCCCTCCTCCTCCCCACACAGGTGTGTCCCCCTCCTCCTCCCCACACAGCTGTATCCCCCTCCTCCTCCCCACACAGGTGTATCCCCCTCCTCCTCCCCACACAGGTGTATCCCCTCCTCCTACCCACACAGGTGTATCCCCCTCCTCCTCCCCACACAGGTGTGTCCCCCTCCTCCTCCCCACACAGGTGTGTCCCCCTCCTCCTCCCCACACAGGTGTATCCCCCTCCTCCTCCCCACACAGGTGTATCCCCCTCCTCCTCCCCACACAGGTGTGTCCCCCTCCTCCTCCCCACACAGCTGTATCCCCCTCCTCCTCCCCACACAGGTGTGTCCCCCTCCTCCTCCCCACACAGGTGTATCCCCCTCCTCCTCCCCACACAGGTGTATCCCCCTCCTCCTCCCCACACAGGTGTATCCCCCTCCTCCTCCCCACACAGGTGTGTCCCCCTCCTCCTCCCCACACAGGTGTGTCCCCCTCCTCCTCCCCACACAGGTGTATCCCCTCCTCCTCCCCACACAGGTGTATCCCCCTCCTCCTCCCCACACAGGTGTGTCCCCCTCCTCCTCCCCACACAGGTGTATCCCCCTCCTCCTCCCCACACAGGTGTATCCCCTCCTCCTACCCACACAGGTGTATCCCCCTCCTCCTCCCCACACAGGTGTATCCCCCTCCTCCTCCCCACACAGGTGTATCCCCCTCCTCCTCCCCACACAGGTGTATCCCCCTCCTCCTCCCCACACAGGTGTATCCCCTCCTCCTACCCACACAGGTGTATCCCCCTCCTCCTCCCCACACAGGTGTGTCCCCCTCCTCCTCCCCACACAGGTGTATCCCCCCTCCTCCTCCCCACACAGGTGTATCCCCCTCCTCCTACCCACACAGGTGTATCCCCCTCCTCCTCCCCACACAGGTGTATCCCCCTCCTCCTCCCCACACAGGTGTATCCCCCTCCTCCTCCCCACACAGGTGTATCCCCCTCCTCCTCCCCACACAGGTGTATCCCCTCCTCCTACCCACACAGGTGTATCCCCCTCCTCCTCCCCACACAGGTGTGTCCCCCTCCTCCTCCCCACACAGGTGTATCCCCCTCCTCCTCCCCACACAGGTGTATCCCCCTCCTCCTCCCCACACAGGTGTATCCCCCTCCTCCTCCCCACACAGGTGTATCCCCTCCTCCCCACACAGGTGTGTCCCCCTCCTCCTCCCCACACAGGTGTATCCCCCTCCTCCTCCCCACACAGGTGTATCCCCCTCCTCCTCCCCACACAGGTGTGTCCCCCTCCTCCTCCCCACACAGGTGTATCTGCCTCCCCACACAGGTGTATCCCCCTCCTCCTCCCCACACAGGTGTGTCCCCCTCCTCCTCCCTACACAGGTGTATCCCCCTCCTCCTCCCACACAGGTGTATCCCCTCCTCCTCCCCACACAGGTGTATCCCCTCCTCCTCCCCACACAGGTGTATCCCCTCCTCCTCCCCACACAGGTGTATCCCCCTCCTCCTCCCCACACAGGTGTATCCCCTCCTCCTCCCCACACAGGTGTATCCCCTCCTCCTCCCCACACAGGTGTATCCCCTCCTCCTCCCCACACAGGTGTATCCCCTCCTCCTCCCCACACATGTGTGTCCACCTCCTCCTCCCCACACAGGTGTGTCCCCCTCCTCCCCCACACAGGTGTGTCTCCCTCCTCCCCACATAGGCGTATCCCCTCCTCCTCCCCGCACAGGTATATCCCCCGCCTCCTCCCCACACAGGTGTATCCTCCTCCTCCTCCCCACACAGGTGTATTTCCTCCTCCCCACACAGGTGTGTCCCCCTCCTCCTCCCCACACAGGCGTATCCCCCTCCTCCTCCTAACACAGGTGTATCCCCCCTCCTCCTCCCCACACAGGTGTATCCCCCCTCCTCCTCCCCACACAGGTGTATCTGCCTCCTCCCCACACAGGCGTATCTCCTCCTCCCACACAGGTATATCCCCCTCCTCCTCCTCCTAACACAGGTGTATCCCCCTCCTCCTCCCCACACAGGTGTATCTGCCTCCCCACACAGGTGTATCCCCCTCCTCCTCCCCACATAGGTGTATCTCTCTCCTCCTCCCCACACAGGTGTGTCCCCCTCCTCCCCACATAGGTGTATCTCCCTCCTCGTCCCCACACAGGTGTATCCCCCTCCTCCTCCTCACACAGGGGTATCCCCCTCCTCCTCTCCACATAGGTGTATCCCTCTCCTCCTCCCCACACAGGTGTATCCCCCTCCTCATCCCCACACAGGTGTATCCCCCTCCTCATCCCCACATAGGTGATTCCCTCTCCTCCCCACACAGGTGTATCCCTCTCCTCCTCCCCACACAGGTGTGTCCCCCTCCTCCCCACATAGGTGTATCCCCCTCCTACTCCCCACACAGGTGTATCCTCATCCTCCTTCCCCACACAGTTGTATCCCCTCCTTCTCCCCACACAGGTGTATCCCCCTCCTCCTCCCCACATAGGTGTATACCTCTCCTCCTCCCCACACAGGTGTGTCCCCCTCCTCCTCCCCACATAGGTGTATCCCCCTCCTCGTCCCCACACAGGTGTCTCCCCCTCCTCCTCCCCACACAGGTGTATCCCCCTCCTCGTCCCCACACAGGTGTCTCCCCCTCCTCCCCACACAGGTGTATCTGCCTCCCCACACAGGTGTATCCCCCTCCTCCCCACACAGGTGTATCCCTCTCTTCCTCCCCACACAGGTGTATCCTCATCCTCCTTCCCCACACATGTATTCCCCTCTTCCTCCCCACACAGGTGTGTCCCCCTCCTTCTCCCCACACAGGTGTGTCCCCCTCCTCCTCCCCACACAGGTGTATCCCCCTCCTCGTCCCCACACAGGTGTCTCCCCCTCCCCACACAGGTGTATCTGCCTCCCCACACAGGTGTATCCCCCTCCTCCTCCCCACACAGGTGTATCCACCTCCCCACACAGGTGTATCCCTCTCTTCCTCCCCACACAGGTGTATCCTCATCCTCCTTCCCCACACAGATGTATTCCCCTCTTCCTCCCCACACAGGTGTGTCCCCCTCCTTCTCCCCACACAGGTGTGTCCCCCTCCTCCCCACACAGGTGTATCCCTCTCCTCCTCCCCACACAGGTGTATCTGCCTCCCCACACAGGTGTATCCCCCTCCTCCTCCCCACACAGGTGTATCCTCATCCTCCTTCCCCACACAGATGTATTCCCCTCTTCCTCCCCACACAGGTGTATGCCCCCATCAGGGCGATGTCACCTTCTGCCCCTTCATACCATGCACAGCACCCGCCTTTATAGGAAGATTTTCTGACATTTTTGTGTTTTGCTGAGTCCTCGGTGAGAGGCTGATATCGTTACAGTGTATCGGTGCAGACAGTGAATCCTGGCGGAGCCATGACGGGGTTAATATGCGGAGTATCTGGGTATGGATTACTCCTGAGATCTCTGCTGATCGCTGCAGAAAATCCGACACAAGAAAACGAGCGAGGAAGCAAGAAACTGCAGCAAACTACAGCGGCCGCCTGAGACCCCACATCCCAGAATCCCACCATAGAGTATATCACAGGGCTGGGACCCCGCAGATCCGTCACCAGCCCCAATATACTGGCCCCTATGGGACAGCGGAGACGCTATGGGGGCAGGGGGGTCACCGAGACCTCAACACACCTTGTATAAAACAATAGAGCAAGAAACAAAGGAAACCTAATACATTGTATCATCTCCTCACACACAGAGTCCTCACCTCTGGTGTGCAGTGTATGGGAGACATCAGTCTGCACCCACCAGCTCAGAGACAACTGCAGAGCAACACCAGACCCTGCCGAGGGGAAACTGGTGCGAAGACATGACACAAGCCATGTAATGGCCAGAAACACAGACACGACTGCTGCTTCTGAACAGTCACCAGACATGACGGAGGCCTCTCTGCCGGGTACCAACACACCGCAAACATGGCTCACAGGAGAAGATCTCCATCTGGGCACCTCATATGTTTAGACAGTGGGAATCCCCTGACCTCTGTCCTGACCTCTGCGGACTGGATTACTGGCCATAATGTGGGTTGTATGTGCCTCACGGTATGACCCCTAACAGTATATGTCATAATGGTACGTGCCCCAGTGGTTTGTGTCCCAGGTGTATGTGTTGAAATGGTACGTGCCCCAATGGTAGGTGATGGTATGTGCCCCAATGGTAGGTGATGGTATGTGCCCGAGTAGTAGGTGCCTTGATGGTATGTGCCCGAGTAGTAGGTGCCTTGATGGTATGTCCCGAGTAGTAGGTGCCTTGATGGTATGTGCCCCAGTTTTAGGTGCCTGATGGTATGTGCCCCAGTAGTAGGTCCATTGATGGTACGTGCCCCAGCGGTATATGCCTTGATGGTACGTGCCCCAGCTGTATGGGTCCCAGCTGTATGTGCCCCAGCAGTATATATCCTAATGGTACGTGCCCCCGCGGTTTGTGTCCTGCTGCATGTTTCCAAGGTGTATATGTTAAAATGGTACGTGCCCCAGTGGTAGGTGACTAGATGGTATTTGCACCAGTGTTATGTGCCTTGATGGTACGTGCCCCAGTGGTAGGTTCCTTGATGGTAGGTGCCTTGATGGTACGTGCCCCAGTGGTAGGTGCCTTGATGGTACGTGCCCCAGTGGTAGGTTCCTTGATGGTAGGTGCCTTGATGGTACGTGCCCCAGTGGTAGGTGCCTTGATGGTACGTGCCCCAGTGGCAGGTGCCTTGATGGTATGTGTCCCAGTGGTAGGTGCCTTGATGGTATGTGCCCCAGTGGTAGGTGCCTTGATGGTATGTGCCCCAGTGGTAGGGGCCTTGATGGTATTTGCCCCAGTGGTAGGTGCCTTGATGGTACGTGCCCAGTGGTAGGTGCCTTGATGGTACGTGTCCCAGTGGTAGGTGCCTTGATGGTATGTGCCCCAGTGGTAGGTGCCTTGATGGTACGTGCCCCAGTGGTAGGTGCCTTGATGGTATGTGCACCAGTGGCAGGTGCCTTGATGGTATGTGTCCCAGTGGTAGGTGCCTTGATGGTACGTGCCCCAGTGGCAGGTGCCTTGATGGTATGTGCCCCAGTGGTAGGTGCCTTGATGGTACGTGCCCCAGTGGTAGGTTCCTTGATGGTAGGTGCCTTGATGGTACGTGCCCCAGTGGTAGGTGCCTTGATGGTACGTGCCCCAGTGGCAGGTGCCTTGATGGTATGTGTCCCAGTGGTAGGTGCCTTGATGGTATGTGCCCCAGTGGTAGGGGCCTTGATGGTATTTGCCCCAGTGGTAGGTGCCTTGATGGTACGTGCCCAGTGGTAGGTGCCTTGATGGTATGTGCCCCAGTGGTAGGTGCCTTGATGGTATGTGCCCCAGTGGTAGGTGCCTTGATGGTACGTGCCCCAGTGGTAGGTGCCTTGATGGTATGTGCACCAGTGGCAGGTGCCTTGATGGTATGTGTCCCAGTGGTAGGTGCCTTGATGGTACGTGCCCCAGTGGCAGGTGCCTTGATGGTATGTGCCCCAGTGGTAGGTGCCTTGATGGTACGTGCCCAGTGGTAGGTGCCTTGATGGTATGTGCACCAGTGGTAGGTGCCTTGATGGTATGTGCTCCAATGGTAGGTGCCTTGATGGTATGTGCCCCAGTGGTAGGTGCCTTGATGGTACGTGCCCAGTGGTAGGTGCCTTGATGGTATGTGCACCAGTGGTAGGTGCCTTGATGGTATGTGCACCAGTGGTAGGTGCCTTGATGGTACATGCCCCAGTGGTAGGTGCCTTGATGGTATGTGCACCAGTGGTAGGTGCCTTGATGGTGCGTGCTCCAGTGGTAGGTGCCTTGATGGTACGTGCTCCAGTGGTAGGTGCCTTGATGGTATGTGCACCAGTGGTAGGTGCCTTGATGGTATGTGCCCCAGTGGTAGGTGCCTTGATGGTATGTGCCCCAGTGGTAGGTGCCTTGATGGTACGTGCCCAGTGGTAGGTGCCTTGATGGTACGTGCTCCAGTGGTAGGTGCCTTGATGGTATGTGCCCCAGTGGTAGGTGCCTTGATGGTACGTGCCCCAGTGGTAGGTGCCTTGATGGTACGTGCTCCAGTGGTAGGTGCCTTGATGGTATGTGCCCCAGTGGTAGGTGCCTTGATGGTACGTGCTCCAGTGGTAGGTGCCTTGATGGTACGTGCTCCAGTGGTAGGTGCCTTGATGGTACGTGCTCCAGTGGTAGGTGCCTTGATGGTACGTGCCCCAGTGGTAGGTGCCTTGATGGTACGTGCTCCAGTGGTAGGTGTCTTGATGGTATGTGCCCCAGTGGTAGATGCCTTGATGGTATGTGCCCCAGTGGTAGGTGCCTTGATGGTACGTGCCCCAGTGGTAGGTGCCTTGATGGTACGTGCCCCAGTGGTAGGTGCCTTGATGGTATATATCCCAGCAGTATGGGCCACAGTAGGCGGCTTGTGTACAGGAGACTGCATTGCATCCAGTGAGGGGCACAGTAGAGGAAACATTGCTGGGTCCTGGATGGTCCGAACTTCTGATCGGTTGTCATGGTGATGAGAAATGTAGTTGAATCCTGAGAAAAGTCGCTGCGGCGCCTCCTCCCCCCACAATATAAGGAACGTCCTCGATTTCTGCAGCTTCATCATCATTTCTCCTTCTCTGCCAGATTCCGACGTCCTTGAGACGTCTTCCATCCTGGAGATTAGATCTGTATCTGGGAAAGCTGGGTGTCTAATGCCATCACATGGGATGTGCCTCTGCTGACAGTATCCTGTGGTCACATCCAGAGCTGCAATCACAATTCGGCCTGATTTGTGCTATCACAGAGCAGTGCATTATGGGAGCTGAGACTGCGGAGCTGTGTGCGGCCGGCAGACATTCGCAGTGATTGACATTGGTGGGGGATCTTCTCAGATTGCCCTCGTCATATTTATACGCAGATGTGAGCGGGCCCTTAGAGACGGGGGCCAATCCTCCTCCATTCAGGGTGGCAGCAGCGGCCCCGGACCCCGGGACATAACAAGCTCTGACAATTCCTCCTTTTCCTTTGTTTTGTTGGCCCGGTCAATCATACACGGTCCTGGCCCTCCGCCGCCCCCGCCCGGAGCGATGAGCGGCCATATATAAGAACAATTCCATCCTCCAGAATCCTGAGCGCAGCTGCCAAAGTACACAGGAGCGGCCCAACATCTGGAGAGGGATGACCGCACTGTTATTGTGTGTATATAGGGCGGGCATCGTACTGACTGACACACTGCACGGAGGAAAGTATGTGCACCCCCCCCACATCCACCTCCGGGGGCTTCTCTGTCCTCCAGCTACACCCATAGACAGTAATATGGAGAAAAGTATGTGCACCCCCCCACGCATCCACCTCCGGGGGCTTCTCTGTCCTCCACCTACACCCATAGACAGTAATATGGAGAAAAGTATGTGCACCCCCCACACATCCACCTCCGGGGGCTTCTCTGTCCTCCACCTACACCCATAGACAGTAATATGGAGA
The DNA here is from genome assembly GCF_048569485.1 of Anomaloglossus baeobatrachus. Classification (NCBI taxonomy): domain Eukaryota; kingdom Metazoa; phylum Chordata; class Amphibia; order Anura; family Aromobatidae; genus Anomaloglossus; species Anomaloglossus baeobatrachus. Next base: position 13,326,543 of record NC_134357.1, on the reverse strand, counting down.
AACGTATGTGCACCCCCCACACATCCACCTCCAGGGGCTTCCCTGTCCTCCAGCGACACCCATAGACAGTAATATGGAGAAACGTATGTGCACCCCCCACACATCCACCTCCAGGGGCTTCCCTGTCCTCCAGCGACACCCATAGACAGTAATATGGAGAAACGTATGTGCACCCCCCACACATCCACCTCCAGGGGCTTCCCTGTCCTCCAGCGACACCCATAGACAGTAATATGGAGAAATGTATGTGCACCCCCCACACATCCACCTCCGGGGGCTTCTCTGTCCTCCAGCTACACCCATAGACAGTAATATGGAGAAACGTATGTGCACCCCCCACACATCCACCTCCAGGGGCTTCCCTGTCCTCCAGCGACACCCATAGACAGTAATATGGAGAAAAGTATGTGCACCCCCCACACATCCACCTCCAGGGGCTTCCCTGTCCTCCAGCGACACCCATAGACAGTAATATGGAGAAATGTATGTGCACCCCCCACACATGCACCTCCGGGGGCTTCCCTGTCCTCCAGCTACACCCATAGACAGTAATATGGAGAAACGTATGTGCACCCCCCACACACATGCACCTCCGGGGGCTTCTCTGTCCTCCAGCGACACCCATAGACAGTAATATGGAGAAAAGTATGTGCACCCCACACACACATCCACCTCCGGGGGCTTCTCTGTCCTCCAGCGACACCCATAGACAGTAATATGGAGAAAAGTATGTGCACCCCCCACACATCCACCTCCGGGGCTTCCCTGTCCTACAGCTACACCCATAGACAGTAATATGGAGAAAAGTATGTGCACCCCCCCACACATCCACCTCCGGGGGCTTCCCTGTCCTCCAGCTACACCCATAGACAGTAATATGGAGAAAAGTATGTGCACCCCCCATACATCCACCTCCGGGGGCTTCCCTGTCCTCCAGCTACACCCATAGACATTAATATGGAGAAACGTATGTGCACCCCCCACACATCCACCTCCGGGGGCTTCCCTGTCCTCCAACTACACCCATAGACAGTAATATGGAGAAATGTATGTGCACCCCCCACACACATGCACCTCCGGGGGCTTCTCTGTCCTCCAGCGACACCCATAGACAGTAATATGGAGAAAAGTATGTGCACCCCACACACACATCCACCTCCGGGGGCTTCTCTGTCCTCCAGCGACACCCATAGACAGTAATATGGAGAAAAGTATGTGCACCCCCCACACATCCACCTCCGGGGCTTCCCTGTCCTCCAGCTACACCCATAGACAGTAATATGGAGAAAAGTATGTGCACCCCCCACACATCCACCTCCGGGGCTTCCCTGTCCTACAGCTACACCCATAGACAGTAATATGGAGAAAAGTATGTGCACCCCCCCACACATCCACCTCCGGGGGCTTCCCTGTCCTCCAGCTACACCCATAGACAGTAATATGGAGAAAAGTATGTGCACCCCCCATACATCCACCTCCGGGGGCTTCCCTGTCCTCCAGCTACACCCATAGACATTAATATGGAGAAACGTATGTGCACCCCCCACACATCCACCTCCGGCGGCTTCCCTGTCCTCCAACTACACCCATAGACAGTAATATGGAGAAATGTATGTGCACCCCCCACACACATGCACCTCCGGGGGCTTCTCTGTCCTCCAGCGACACCCATAGACAGTAATATGGAGAAAAGTATGTGCACCCCACACACACATCCACCTCCGGGGGCTTCTCTGTCCTCCAGCGACACCCATAGACAGTAATATGGAGAAAAGTATGTGCACCCCCCACACATCCACCTCCGGGGCTTCCCTGTCCTACAGCTACACCCATAGACAGTAATATGGAGAAACGTATGTGCACCCCCCACACACATGCACCTCCGGGGGCTTCTCTGTCCTCCAGCGACACCCATAGACAGTCATATGGAGAAAAGTATGTGCACCCCACACACACATCCACCTCCGGGGGCTTCTCTGTCCTCCAGCGACACCCATAGACAGTAATATGGAGAAAAGTATGTGCACCCCCCACACATCCACCTCCGGGGCTTCCCTGTCCTACAGCGACACCCATAGACAGTAATATGGAGAAAAGTATGTGCACCCCACACACATGCACCTCCGGGGGCTTCCCTGTCCTCCAGCTACACCCATAGACAGTAATATGGAGAAACGTATGTGCACCCCCCACACACATGCACCTCCGGGGGCTTCTCTGTCCTCCAGCGACACCCATAGACAGTAATATGGAGAAAAGTATGTGCACCCCACACACACATCCACCTCCGGGGGCTTCTCTGTCCTCCAGCGACACCCATAGACAGTAATATGGAGAAAAGTATGTGCACCCCCCACACATCCACCTCCGGGGCTTCCCTGTCCTACAGCTACACCCATAGACAGTAATATGGAGAAAAGTATGTGCACCCCCCCACACATCCACCTCCGGGGGCTTCCCTGTCCTCCAGCTACACCCATAGACAGTAATATGGAGAAAAGTATGTGCACCCCCCATACATCCACCTCCGGGGGCTTCCCTGTCCTCCAGCTACACCCATAGACATTAATATGGAGAAACGTATGTGCACCCCCCACACATCCACCTCCGGGGGCTTCCCTGTCCTCCAACTACACCCATAGACAGTAATATGGAGAAATGTATGTGCACCCCCCACACACATGCACCTCCGGGGGCTTCTCTGTCCTCCAGCGACACCCATAGACAGTAATATGGAGAAAAGTATGTGCACCCCCCACACATCTACCTCCGGGGGCTTTTCTGTCCTCCAGCGACACCCATAGACAGTAATACGGAGGAAAGTATGTGCACCCCCCACACATCCACCTCCGGGGGCTTCTCTGTCCTCCACCTACACCCATAGACAGTAATATGGAGAAATGTATGTGCACCCCCCACACATCCACCTCCGGGGGCTTCCCTGTCCTCCAACTACACCCATAGACAGTAATATGGAGAAATGTATGTGCACCCCCCCACACATCCACCTCCGGGGGCTTCTCTGTCCTCCAGCGACACCCATAGACAGTAATATGGAGAAAAGTATGTGCACCCCCCCACACATCCACCTCCGGGGGCTTCCCTGTCCTCCAGCTACACCCATAGACATTAATATGGAGAAAAGTATGTGCACCCCCCACACATCCACCTCCGGGGGCTTCTCTGTCCTCCAGCTACACCCATAGACAGTAATATGGAGAAAAGTATGTGCACCCCCCACACACATCCACCTCCGGGGGCTTCCCTGTCCTCCAGCTACACCCATAGACATTAATATGGAGAAAAGTATGTGCACCCCCCACACATCCACCTCCAGGGGCTTCTCTGTCCTCCAGCTACACCCATAGACAGTAACATGGAGAAAAGTATGTGCACCCCCCACACACATCCACCTCCGGGGGCTTCTCTGTCCTCCAGCTACACCCATAGACAGTAACATGGAGAAAAGTATGTGCACCCCCCACACACATCCACCTCCGGGGGCTTCCCTGTTCTCCAGCTACACCCATAGACAGTAATATGGAGAAAAGTATGTGCACCCCCCACACATCAACCTCCGGGGGCTTCTCTGTCCTCCACCTACACCCATAGACAGTAACATGGAGAAAAGTATGTGCACCCCACACACATGCACCTCCGTGGGCTTTTCTGTCCTCCAGTGTGACGCCCTGGACACTCCAGGGGTCACAGGTCACTACACTCACCACATACACCCCCCACACTAGAAAGGTACCAACAGTCAACCAAAAAACCTGATTGCCTCCCTCAGAGTCAGGCAGGCACAGCAGGTGGGCGGAGTCAGGCGGATAGACACGCCCCCCGAGGAGTCTGCTTGCCTGAGGCAGGAAAACACAAGTAGTTTACTGAAGAGGAGTGAGAGGAGTACGGTTCTGCGCAGGGCCTGGGTTGGAGCCTAGGACCCCAGATCAGTCAGACAGACAGACGGTAGTGGCCGCCTGCAGGAGACCAGGAATACGACCTGCGGAACCGTAAGGGACCGGGACAGGGTAGTGGCCCGCCGGAAGCGAACCGGGGAGCTAACAGGATACCGGAGCACCAGGCAGGGTACTCAGACCCCGAACTAGGCTATAAGCCACCACCATAGTCAAATCAACTGATTGCGGTCTGGACCTCAGGGGTTCATTCCCACCTAAGTCCCGATTGAAGGCAACAGCCCAACCCGTCCGGATAAGAGCCACCGCCAGAGGCCAGAGATCCAAGGGCCAGCGTCTGCGGACAAATGAGCTCCTACGACACATACATGCCGGGGTGCGGACTACCAGGCACGGTAGCCAAAATCACATACAGGTGCAGGAGAAAGGCGGACATTACCAACCTATCTGGAGAAACTGCAGCCAACTGCGGGCCCCGTTCGTCACCCCCGTTTGGTTTACCAGTGACTCTGTGTGGTTTAATCATGAGTACACCAGTGCCCACAGGCACCGCACCACGCGGCACCGCCACCTTGCGCCCTGCACCCCGGTCCCTCGCCAAGTGAGTCCCGGGACCAACAGCCCCTACCCACGGAGGAGTCAACACCTAGCTGCGCCCCTACACCACTCCTGGGAGTCCCCGTACCTTCACCGCAGCGGTGGTGTCCACCATCACCACAACCCGTGGGTGGCGTCACGAACTTTACAATACAACCACCCCACCACCCCCTGCGTGCACCGCCACTACACCCTTCCAGAGCGACGTTACCCCCGGGTCCGGAGGCGCTCGAGCCACCGACACACACGCGAGCCCGGACTCGAGTGGCTCGGCGGTCGCAGCCTAGGCCGCAGGGCGGTACACCAGCTACACCCATAGACAGTAATATGGAGAAAAGACCCTGATTTTTGGTGGAGGCTGGGCTCACAGTCTCCATAATAGGATGGGGCTGAGGTCCATGTCTGTATAGACCTTGTGCACTGGGCACAGTTATGGGGGGCACAGAAGGGTCTTCCCTAAACTGTTCCCATACAGCTGAAGCTACAATTGTCCACAGCATCTTGTACTGAAGAATCAGATTTCCCATCACTAAGGGCCCGAGACCGAACCCTTCTAATAAGCCCATTATCCTCCTCCACCAAACTGCACAGCGGGCACAATATAGTCCGGGGTAATGTCCTCCATTCACCCAGATTCCTCCATCAGGCGCAGATAGAGAAGTGGGATCCATCACTGCACAAGACACGTCTCCTCTAGAATCCAGTGTTGGCAGCTTTACACCGCTCCATCTGACGCTCGGCATTGTGCTTGGTGATGTACGGCTCGGCATTGTGCTTGGTGATGTACGGCTCGGCATAGTGCTTGGTGATGTATGGCTCGGCATTGTGCTTGGTGATGTACGGCTCGGCATAGTGCTTGGTGATGTATGGCTCGGCATTGTGCTTGGTGATGTACGGCTCGGCATAGTGCTTGGTGATGTATGGCTCGGCATTGTGCTTGGTGATGTATGGCTCGGCATAGTGCTTGGTGATGTATGGCTCGGCATTGTGCTTGGTGATGTACGGCTCGGCATTGTGCTTGGTGATGTATGGCTCAGCATTGTGCTTGGTGATGTACGGCTCAGCATTGTGCTTGGTGATGTACGGCTCAGCATTGTGCTTGGTGATGTATGGCTCGGCATTGTGCTTGGTGATGTATGGCTCGGCATTGTGCTTGGTGATGTATGGCTCGGCATTGTGCTTGGTGATGTACGGCTCGGCATTGTGCTTGGTGATGTACGGCTCGGCATTTTGTTTGGTGATGTATGTGTCAGCATTGTGCTTGGTGATGTATGGCTCGGCATTGTGCTTGGTGATGGACAGCTCGGCATTGTGCTTGGTGATGTATGGCTTGGCATTGTGGTTGGTGATGTACGGCTCAGCATTGTGCTTGGTGATGTACGGCTCGGCATTGTGCTTGGTGATGTACGGCTCGGCATTTTGTTTGGTGATGTATGTCTCAGCATTGTGCTTGGTGATGTATGGCTCGGCATTGTGCTTGGTGATGGACAGCTCGGCATTGTGCTTGGTGATGTACGGCTCGGCATTGTGCTTGGTGATGTATGGCTCGGCATTGTGCTTGGTGATGTATGGTTCAGCATTGTGCTTGGTGATGTATGGCTCAGCATTGTGCTTGGTGATGTATGGCTCAGCATTGTGCTTGGTGATGTATGGCTCGGCATTGTGCTTGGTGATATATGGCTCGGCATTGTGCTTGGTAATGTATGGCTCGGCATTGTGCTGGGTGATGTACGGCTCAGCATTGTGCTTGGTGATGTATGGCTCGGCATTGTGCTTGGTGATGTACAGCTCAGCATTGTGCTTGGTGATGTACGGCTCGGCATTGTGCTTGGTGATGTACGCCTCGGCATTGTGCTTGGTGATGTACGGCTCGGCATTGTGCTTGGTGATGTACGGCTCAGCATTGTGCTTGGTGATGTACGGCTCGGCATTGTGCTGGGTGATGTACGGCTCGGCATTGTGTTTGGTGATGGACGGCTCGGCATTGTGGTTGGTGATGTATGGCTCGGCATTGTGTTTGGTGATGTACGGCTCGGCATTGTGCTTGGTGATGTACGGCTCAGCATTGTGCTTGGTAATGTACGGCTCAGCATTGTGCTTGGTGATGTACGGCTCGGCATTGTGCTTGGTGATGTACGGCTCAGCATTGTGCTTGGTGATGTACGGCTCGGCATTGTGCTGGGTGATGTAAGGCTCGGCATTGTGCTTGGTGATGTACGGCTCAGCATTGTGCTTGGTGATGTACGGCTCGGCATTGTGCTGGGTGATGTACGGCTCGGCATTGTGTTTGGTGATGTACGGCTCGGCATTGTGTTTGTTGATGGACGGCTCGGCATTGTGTTTGGTGATGGACGGCTCGGCATTGTGGTTGGTGATGTATGGCTCGGCATTGTGTTTGGTGATGTACGGCTCAGCATTGTGCTTGGTGATGTACGGCTCAGCATTGTGCTTGGTGATGTACGGCTCAGCATTGTGCTTGGTGATGTACGGCTCGGCATTGTGCTTGGTGATGTATGGCTCGGCATTGTGTTTGGTGATGTATGGCTCGGCATTGTGCTTGGTGATGTATGGCTCGGCATTGTGCTTGGTGATGTATGGCTCGGCATTGTGGTTGGTGATGTACGGCTCGGCATTGTGGTTGGTGATGTACGGCTTGGCATTGTGCTTGGTGATGTATTCCTCGGCATTGTGCTTGGTGATGTACGGCTCAGCATTGTGATTGGTGATGTACGGCTCGACATTGTGCTTGGTGATGTATGGCTCGGCATTGTGCTTGGTGATGTACGGCTCAGCATTGTGCTTGGTGATGTACGGCTCGGCATTGTGCTTGGTGATGTACGGCTCGGCATTGTGCTTGGTGATGTACGGATCGGCATTGTGCTTGGTGATGTACGACTCAGCATTGTGCTTGGTGAGGTATGGCTCGGCATTGTGCTTGGTGATGTACGGCTCGGCATTGTGCTTGGTGATGTACGGATCAGCATTGTGCTTGGTGATGTACGGCTCAGCATTGTGCTTGGTGATGTACGGCACAGCATTGTGCTTGGTGATGTACGGCTCGGCATTGTGCTTGGTGATGTACGGCTCGGCATTGTGCTTGGTGATGTACGGCTCGGCATTGTGCTTGGTGATGTACGGCTCGGCCTTGTGCTTGGTGATGTATGGCTCGGCCTTGTGCTTGGTGATGTATGGCTCGGCATTGTGCTTGGTGATGTATGGCTCGGCCTTGTGCTTGGTGATGTATGGCTCGGCCTTGTGCTTGGTGATGTACGGCTCGGCATTGTGTTTGGTGATGGACGGCTCGGCATTGTGGTTGGTGATGTATGGCTCGGCATTGTGTTTGGTGATGTACGGCTCAGCATTGTGCTTGGTGATGTATGGCTCAGCATTGTGCTTGGTGATGTACGGCTCGGCCTTGTGCTTGGTGATGTATGGCTCGGCATTGTGCTTGGTGATGTACGGCTCGGCATTGTGCTTGGTAAGGTATGGCTCGGCATTGTGCTTGGTGAGGTATGGCTCAGCATTGTGCTTGGTGATGTACGGCTCGGCATTGTGTTTGGTGATGTACGGCTCGGCATTGTGTTTGTTGATGGACGGCTCGGCATTGTGTTTGGTGATGGACGGCTCGGCATTGTGGTTGGTGATGTATGGCTCGGCATTGTGTTTGGTGATGTACGGCTCAGCATTGTGCTTGGTGATGTACGGCTCAGCATTGTGCTTGGTGATGTACGGCTCAGCATTGTGCTTGGTGATGTACGGCTCGGCATTGTGCTTGGTGATGTATGGCTCGGCATTGTGTTTGGTGATGTATGGCTCGGCATTGTGCTTGGTGATGTATGGCTCGGCATTGTGCTTGGTGATGTATGGCTCGGCATTGTGGTTGGTGATGTACGGCTCGGCATTGTGGTTGGTGATGTACGGCTTGGCATTGTGCTTGGTGATGTATTCCTCGGCATTGTGCTTGGTGATGTACGGCTCAGCATTGTGATTGGTGATGTACGGCTCGACATTGTGCTTGGTGATGTATGGCTCGGCATTGTGCTTGGTGATGTACGGCTCAGCATTGTGCTTGGTGATGTACGGCTCGGCATTGTGCTTGGTGATGTACGGCTCGGCATTGTGCTTGGTGATGTACGGATCGGCATTGTGCTTGGTGATGTACGACTCAGCATTGTGCTTGGTGAGGTATGGCTCGGCATTGTGCTTGGTGATGTACGGCTCGGCATTGTGCTTGGTGATGTACGGATCAGCATTGTGCTTGGTGATGTACGGCTCAGCATTGTGCTTGGTGATGTACGGCACAGCATTGTGCTTGGTGATGTACGGCTCGGCATTGTGCTTGGTGATGTACGGCTCGGCATTGTGCTTGGTGATGTACGGCTCGGCATTGTGCTTGGTGATGTACGGCTCGGCCTTGTGCTTGGTGATGTATGGCTCGGCCTTGTGCTTGGTGATGTATGGCTCGGCATTGTGCTTGGTGATGTATGGCTCGGCCTTGTGCTTGGTGATGTATGGCTCGGCCTTGTGCTTGGTGATGTATGGCTCGGCCTTGTGCTTGGTGATGTACGGCTCGGCATTGTGCTTGGTGATGTACGGCTCGGCCTTGTGCTTGGTGATGTATGGCTCGGCATTGTGCTTGGTGATGTACGGCTCGGCATTGTGCTTGGTAAGGTATGGCTCGGCATTGTGCTTGGTGAGGTATGGCTCAGCATTGTGCTTGGTGATGTATGGCTCGGCATTGTGCTTGGTGATGTATGGCTCGGCCTTGTGCTTGGTGATGTATGGCTCGGCCTTGTGCTTGGTGATGTACGGCTCGGCATTGTGCTTGGTGATGTACGGCTCGGCATTGTGCTTGGTGATGTACGGCTCGGCATTGTGCTTGGTGATGTACGGCTCGGCATTGTGCTTGGTGATGTACGGATCGGCATTGTGCTTGGTGATGTACGACTCAGCATTGTGCTTGGTGAGGTATGGCTCGGCATTGTGCTTGGTGATGTACGGCTCGGCATTGTGCTTGGTGATGTACGGATCAGCATTGTGCTTGGTGATGTACGGCTCAGCATTGTGCTTGGTGATGTACGGCACAGCATTGTGCTTGGTGATGTACGGCTCGGCATTGTGCTTGGTGATGTACGGCTCGGCATTGTGCTTGGTGATGTACGGCTCGGCATTGTGCTTGGTGATGTACGGCTCGGCCTTGTGCTTGGTGATGTATGGCTCGGCCTTGTGCTTGGTGATGTATGGCTCGGCATTGTGCTTGGTGATGTATGGCTCGGCCTTGTGCTTGGTGATGTATGGCTCGGCCTTGTGCTTGGTGATGTATGGCTCGGCCTTGTGCTTGGTGATGTACGGCTCGGCATTGTGCTTGGTGATGTACAGCTCAGCATTGTGCTTGGTGATGTATGGCTCAGCATTGTGCTTGGTGATGTACGGCTCGGCCTTGTGCTTGGTGATGTATGGCTCGGCATTGTGCTTGGTGATGTACGGCTCGGCATTGTGCTTGGTGATGTACGGCTCAGCATTGTGCTTGGTGATGTATGGCTCAGCATTGTGCTTGGTGATGTACGGCTCGGCCTTGTGCTTGGTGATGTATGGCTCGGCATTGTGCTTGGTGATGTACGGCTCGGCATTGTGCTTGGTAAGGTATGGCTCGGCATTGTGCTTGGTGAGGTATGGCTCAGCATTGTGTTTGGTGATGTACGGCTCAGCATTGTGCTTGGTGATGTATGGCTCAGCATTGTGCTTGGTGATGTACGGCTCGGCCTTGTGCTTGGTGATGTATGGCTCGGCATTGTGCTTGGTGATGTACGGCTCGGCATTGTGCTTGGTAAGGTATGGCTCGGCATTGTGCTTGGTGAGGTATGGCTCAGCATTGTGCTTGGTGATGTACGGCTCGGCATTGTGCTTGGTGATGTACGGCTCAGCATTGTGTCAGGAACGGACTTGTTACCCCGGGGGCTCCTATTACAGGACGCGCTGGTATCAGTGAGCTCTGCCACATGGTAGTAATGGCGGATGGAATGGGGGGGGAGCAGAGGTTAAAAAAAGGGAGTACACACATATTGTATATATATATATATATATATACTGTGCAGAATTCTCAGCACTGCAGACATGACAAGATCGTCATTTTCTGCAGATTTCCCGCCTACGAGCTGTATAACCAGTAATGCTGATTGGCTGGAGCAGATCACATGATGTGTTTTTGAGTAATAAAGGGGTGTGGCCTCAGGATTCTGCGGCCTTTATCAGGGTGTACAGAATTATTAGCAGCTTGTGCTCCTCAGGGAAAATGGCCAAAAAGAGATTTCCTTGAGTCTAAGAAATCACAAATTGTTCCCATCCACAGAGGACACAGCTCCTGACAACCTGACAGCAATGCTCAGAGGAGGGTGAATCCGACCACCACTGAGCATGACACAGAAGTACAAGGCGTTCAGTGCTCAGAGACGGCCAAGGTGAGGCTGACCTCAACCACCACCGAGCAAGATGCAGAAGTATGAGGTGTTTAGTGTTCACAGACATAGCTGAGGGGAGGAGGCTTAACCTGACGACCACTGAGCAAGACACAGAAGTACAAGGTGTTCAGTATTCAGAGACACGGCCGAGGTGAGGAGGCTGACCTCGACCACCACTGAGCAAGACACTTTTTTATCATGATTTTATGAAATATGGCAAGAATAGCATCAGCCAGCTGACCAATTTTAATTTTTAGGTCATAGGCAGGCCTCACGTTTATAAAAAAAATATGCATGTTCTTCCTCTCATGATTGTGATGCTGAAAATATACCTCCCATTGGATCAATACAAAGCCCAATATTCATCACTGACCACCAGTGCCCAAACTACATCTGCTGGATAGCAAATACCTGTCATCACCAGGAGGTCTTACTTCAATGGAGCTAGAAGTGTCAACTCTCCCTCTCTCTTCCCTAGTTCCTCTAGGATTGACCTGTATTTAGCTCTGTCCATTTGACCAGCTTCCCTACCCCTGCTGAAGAATAGCCTCTCCACAGCAGGATGCTGCCTCCACCATGTGTGACGGTGGGGAGGGTGTTTCAGGGTGATGTATAGTGTTTGTTTTCCACCACACATATCACTTTTGTATTTAGCATAAAAAGTTCTCTTTTGGTCTCATCTGACCAGGACCCCATCTTCCACTGCTCGCTGTGTCCCCTACATGACTGTCTGCACATTCCAAGCGAGACTTCTAATGGCTTTTAAAAATGACTTTCTTCTTGCTCCTCTTTCATAAAGGCCAGATATGTGGAGCCTACGACTAATAGTCGTCCTGTGGACAGATTCTCCCCCTGAGCTGTGATCTCTGAGTCTCCAGTGACTATGGGCCTCTTGGCTGCTCTCATTAGTGCTCTCCTTCTTGGAATGTCAGTCTCGGTGGACTGCCATGTCTTGTAGGTTTGCAGTTGTGCCGGATGTTGTTGGATGATGGATTGAACAGTGCTCTGTGAGATGTTCAGAGTTTGGGCTATTTTCTATAACCTAACCCTGCTTTACTCTTCTCCTCTTTATCCCTTACCTGTCTGGTGTATTCCTTGGTTTTCATGATGCTGTTTGATCCCTGACCTGTCTGGTGGGCACCTTGGTTTTCATGATGCTGTTTGATCCCTGACCTGTCTGGTTTGTTCCTTAGTTTTCATGATGCTGTTTGATCCCTGACCTGTCTGGTGGGCACCTTGATTTTCATAATGCTGTTTCATACCTGACCTGTCTGGTGGGCTCCTTGGTTTTCATGATGCTATTTTATCTATGACCTCTGGTGGACTCCTTGGGTTTCATGATGCTCTTTTATCCTTGACCTGTCTGGTGTATTCCTTAGTTTTCATGATGCTGTTTTATCCCCAATCTGTCTGGTGTATTCCTTGGTTTTCATGATGCGGTTTTATCCTTGACCTGTCTGGTGGGTTCCTTGGTTTTCATCATACTGTTTGATCCCTGATCTTCTCACACAACCTCCGGAGGTCTTCACAGAACAGCTGTAGTTATACTGAGAAGAAATTACACCCAGGGGAGGCAATGCACTAATTATGTAACTTCTGGGGGCAATTGATCACTCAGGATTATCTTTCGGGATCAGATTACAGGGGGCTGAATACAAATGCACATCACAATTATCAGGTTTATATTATTTTGTATATTTAGAAAACCAGGAACTATTCCCTTTACACTTCACTAATACTTCTACTTAGTGCTGGTGTCACATAAATCCCAATAAACTACATATAAGTTTCTGTGTGTACCGTGAAGCAATGTGTAGAAGTTCACAGGGTGTGAATACTTTTCCTGGCACTGTACATGCCCACGCACTATGGGATGTATTTATATAGGAAGGCCTGTGAATCCCCCGGTTTCCATGGTGAGAATGATTTGCAGCTGTAGAGATGGAAGAAGGAGCCAAGAACAACATCAGATCATCAGCAACAGCGCGAAATTATCACAAATTACATGTCAGATTTCAAAGGGCCGCGACCATCTGCAGCGAAGCAACCGCGCCCCAACGTGACTCCAGGCCGGAGGAGCAACCTGCAATCACTATTATATGTGTACCTGATCCTATCCTGTGTGATACTGCCTGCTGAGCCGTGTATCTAATCCTCTCCTGTGTAATACTGTCTGCTGAGTTGTGTATCTAATCCTCTCCTGTGTGATACTGTCTGCTGAGCTGTGTATCTAATCCTCTCCTGTGTGATACTGTGTGCTGAGCTCTGTATCTAATCCTATCCTGTGTGATACTGTCTTCTGAGCCGTGTATCTAATCCTCTCCTGTGTAATACTGTCTGCTGAGTTGTGTATCTAATCCTCTCCTGTGTGATACTGTCTGCTGAGCTGTGTATCTAATCCTATCCTGTGTGATACTGTCTGCTGAGTGGTGTATCTAATCCTATGCTGTGTGATACTGTCTGCTGAGCTGTGTATCTAATCCTATCCTGTGTGATACTGTCTACTGAGCTGTGTATCTAATCCTATCTTGTGTGATACTGTCTGCTGAGCTGTGTATCTAATCCTCTCCTGTATGATACTGTCTGATGAGCTGTGTATCTAATCCTCTCCTGTATGATACTGTCTGCTGAGCTGTGTATCTAATCCTAACCTGTGTGATACTGTCTGCTGAGCGGTGTATCTAATCCTATCCTGTATGATACTGTCTGATGAGCTGTGTATCTAATCCTCTCCTGTATGATACTGTCTGCTGAGCTGTGTATCTAATCCTATCCTGTGTGATACTGTCTGCTGAGCTGTGTATCTAATCCTATCCTGTGTGATACTGTCAGCTGAGCTGTGTATCTAATCCTATCCTGTGTGATACTGTCTGCTGATCTGTGTATCTAATCCTATCCTGTGTGATACTGTGTGCTGAGATGTGTATCTAATCCTCTCCTGTGTGATACTGTGTGCTGAGCTGTGTATCTATTCCCATCCTGTGTGATACTGTCTACTGAGGTGTGTATCTAATCTATACTGTGTGATACTGTCTGCTGAGCTGTGTATCTAATCCTCTCCTGTGTGATACTGTCTGCTGAGCTGTGAATCTAATCCTATCCTGTGTGATACTGTCTGATGAGCTGTGTATCTAATCCTATCCTGTATGATACTGTCTGATGAGCTGTGTATCTAATCCTCTCCTGTGTGATACTGTCTGCTGAGTGGTGTATCTAATCCTATGCTGTGTGATACTGTCTGCTGAGCTGTGTATCTAATCCCATCCTGTGTGATACTGTCTGCTGAGCTGTGTATCTAATCCTATCTTGTGTGATACTGTCTGCTGAGCTGTGTATCTAATCCTATCCTGTATGATACTGTCTGATGAGCTGTGTATCTAATCCTCTCCTGTATGATACTGTCTGCTGAGCTGTGTATCTAATCCTATCCTGTGTGATACTGTCTGCTGAGCTGTGTATCTAATCCTATCCTGTGTGATACTGTCAGCTGAGCTGTGTATCTAATCCTATCCTGTGTGATACTGTCTGCTGAGCTGTGTATCTAATCCTATCCTGTGTGATACTGTGTGCTGAGCTGTGTATCTATTCCCATCCTGTGTGATACTGTCTGCTGAGGTGTGTATCTAATCCTATACTGTGTGATACTGTCTGCTGAGCTGTGTATCTAATCCTCTCCTGTGTGATACTGTCTGCTGAGCTGTGAATCTAATCCTATCCTGTGTGATACTGTCTGCTGAGCTGTGTATCTAATCCTATCCTGTGTGATACTGTCTGCTGAGCTGTGTATCTAATCCTCTCCTGTGGGATACTGTCTGCTGAGCTGTGTATCTAATCCTCTCCTGTGTGATACTTTGTGCTGAGCTGTGTATCTAATCCTCTCCTGTGTGATACTGTGTGCTGAGCTGTGTATCTAATCCTCTCCTGTGTGATACTGTCTGCTGAGGTGTGTATCTAATCCTATACTGTGTGATACTGTCTGCTGAGCTGTGTATCTAATCCTCTCCTGTGTGATACTGTCTGCTGAGCTGTGTATCTAATCCTCTCCTGTGTGATACTGTCTGCTGAGCTGTGTATCTAATCCTCTCCTGTGTGATACTGTCTGCTGAGCTGTGTATCTAATCCTCTCCTGTGGGATACTGTCTGCTGAGCTGTGTATCTAATCCTCTCCTGTGTGATACTGTCTGCTGAGCTGTGTATCTAATCCTCTCCTGTGTGATACTGTGTGCTGAGCTGTGTATCTAATCCTCTCCTGTGTGATACTGTCTGCTGAGGTGTGTATCTAATCCTATCCTGTGTGATACTGTCTGCTGAGCTGTGTATCTAATCCTCTCCTGTGTGATACTGTCTGCTGAGCTGTGAATCTAATCCTATCCTGTGTGATCCTGTCTGTTGAGCTGTGTATCTAATCCTATCCTGTGTGATACTGTCTGCTGAGCTGTGTATCTAATCCTCTCCTGTGTGATACTGTCTGCTGAGCTGTGAATCTAATCCTCTCCTGTGTGATACTGTCTGCTGAGCTGTGTATCTAATCCTCTCCTGTGTGATACTGTGTGCTGAGCTGTGTATCTAATCCTCTCCTGTGTGATACAGTCTGCTGAGCTGTGTATCTAATCCTCTCCTGTGTGATACAGTCTGCTGAGCTGTGTATCTAATCCTCTCCTGTGTGATACAGTCTGCTGAGCTGTGTATCTAATCCTGTTATTCTCCTGGAATCCCTCAGACGTGGCCGGATCGTATACTTTTTCTTCCTTGTTTATGTGGCGCTGTTTTCTGGGGATCTCAGCTTATGACTATTTTTTGGGCAGATCTCGCGCCCGTGCTGCAGGCAGTAGAGAGTTAAATATCGCCTGTTAATCGAGGTGGGGGACTCTTAGGCGATCAGAGGGGGTTTCTCCAAGATTGAAGCCAGATTGTGGTGACCACAGGGGATTGGTGGCCTCTCCGTGCTCTTCTCCGTGGCTTGGACGGTGATGTGTGGAGGTTTCCAGGGCATTTCGGAGACTGAGCTGAAACCTCTGATTAATGATCGGAGCTGCTCAGTATTTGCCTCTGTACAAAATCCAGAAACCTGTGTACAGTGAACTGCGGAGGAGCGGGCCAGAGACCCAGCGAATGTGAAGAGCAGTAACATTACTGACCTCACCGCTCATGAAAGGCTTCGGATCTCGTGGACCACAGCATGAGCCGAGTCTCATGGAGCACAGCGTGAGCCGAGTCCCGTAGAGAACAGTGTGAGCCGAGTCTCGTGGAGCACAGCGTGAGCCGAGTCTCGTGGAGCACAGCGTGAGCCGAGTTTCACAAAGCACAGCTTGAGCCGAGTCTCGTGGAGCACAGCGTGAGCCGAATCTCATGGAGCACAGCATGAGCCGAGTCTCTTGGAGCGCAGCGTGAGTCGAGTCTCGTGGAGCACAGCGTGAGCCGAGTCTCGTGGAGCACAGCGTGAGCCGAGTCTCTTGGAGCACAGCGTGAGCCGAATCTCGTGGAGCACAGCGTGAGCCGAGTCTCGTGGAGCACAGCGTGAGCCGAGTCTCGTGGAGCACAGCATGAGCCGAGTCTCGTGGAGCACAGTGTGAGCCGAGTCTCGTGGAGCACAGCGTGAGCCGAGTCTCGTGGAGCACAGCGTGAGCCGAGTCTCGTGGAGCACAGCGTGAGCCGAGTCCCGTGGAGCACAGCGTGAGCCGAGTCTCATGGAGCACAGCATGAGCCGAGTCTCGTGGAGCACAGCGTGAGCCGAGTCTCATGGAGCAGAGCGTGAGCCGAGACTTGTGGAGCACAGCGTGAGCCGAGTCTTGTAGAGCGCAGCGTGAGCCGAGTCTCGTGGAGCACAGCAAGGGCCGAGTCCCGTAGAGAACAGCGTGAGCTGAGTTTCATGGAGCACAGCATGAGCCGAGTCCCGTAGAGAACAGCGTGAGCCGAGTCTCGTGGAGCACAGTGTGAGCCGAGTCTCGTGGTGCACAGCGTGAGCCGAGTCCCGTGGAGCACAGCGTGAGCCGAGTCTCGTGGAGCACAGCGTGAGCCGAATCTCATGGAGCACAGCATGAGCCGAGTCTCGTGGAGCGCAGCGTGACCCGAGTCTCCTGGAGCGCAGCGTGAGCCGAGTCTCTTGGTGCACAGCGTGAGCCGAGTCTCGTGGAGCACAGCGTGAGCCGAGTCTCGTGGAGCACAGCGTGAGCCGAGTCTCGTGGAGCACAGCGTGGGCCGAGTCTCTTGGAGCGCAGCGTGGGCCGAGTCTCTTGGAGCGCAGCGTGAGCCGAGTCTCGTGGAGCACAGCGTGAGCCGAGCCTCGTGGAGCACAGCGTGAGCCAAATCTCGTGGAGCACAGCGTGAGCCGAATCTCGTGGAGCACAGCGTGAGCCGAGTCTCGTGGAGCACAGCGTGAGCCGAGTCTCGTGGAGCACAGCGTGAGCCGAGTCTCGTGGAGCACAGTGTGAGCCGAGTTTCACAAAGCACAGCTTGAGCCGAGTCTCGTGGAGCACAGCGTGAGCCGACTCCCATAGAGCACAGCGTGAGCCGAGTCTCGTGGAGCACAGCGTGAGCCGAGTTTCGTTGAGCACAGCGTGAGCCGAGTTTCGTGGAGCACAGCGTAACCGGATCTTAGGGACTGCAGTGTGAGCCGAGTCTTGTGGAGCACAGCATGAGCTGGATCTCGGGAAACGCAGCGTGAACCGACTTTTGTGGAGCACAGCGTGAGGCGACTCTCGCAGAGCAGTGTGAGCCGGATCTTGGGGAGTGCAGCGTGAGCTGAACCTCGTGGTGTACAGTGTGAGTCGACTCTTGTGGAGCACAGCTTGAGTCGAGTCTCATGAAGCATAGTATGAGCCGGGTCTCGTGGAGCACAGCATGAGCTGGATCTCGGGAAGCACAGCGTGAGCCGGATCTTGAGAGTGCAGCGTCAGCTGAACCTCGTGGTGTATAGTGTGAGCCGACTCTTGTAGAGCACAGCATGAGCTGGATCTCGGGAAGCACAGCATGAGCTAAGTCTCGTGGAGCACAGCATGAGCCGAGTCTCTCAGAGCACAGTATGAGCTGGATCTCGGGAAGCACAGCATGAGCTAAGTGTCGTGGACCAAATTGCGAGCCAAGTCTCGTGGAGCACAGTGTGAGCCGGATATTGCGGAGCACAGCGTGAGCCGACTCTTGTGGAGCACTGCATGAGCCGAGTCTTGCGAAGCACAGCGTGAGCTGGTAGTCGCTGTTGCTCAAAGTCGATGGAGTGTCCAAACAAGGCTCCATAGACTTTGATCAATGGAATCATGGAATGTTGTGGGAAGCGCTGGACTAGGTCAGACCTGCATAGGAACATTGCTTTCTAATAAATTGGTGACTGAGGATTTTCTCATTTTTATTACGGGTTAGTAATGGGGGTGTCTGATATACCCCTCTCCATTACTAACCCCTGGGCTTGATACCAGTTGCACTACACCACTGACATCAACCCCAAATACCATTACCCCGATTGCCGCCGCACCAGTGCAATCAAGAAGTGCTGGGCAAAGTGCCAGAACTGGCACAGGTAATGGATGTGCCATTTCTGGAGTGGCTGCGAGCTGCAAATTTTAGGCTTGGAGGGGCCAAATACCCATGGACCTTCCCAGCCTGATAATACCAGCCCCCATCTGTCTGCTTTACCTTGGCTGGTTATCAAAGATAGGGGGAAGCCCATGTTTATTTATTTATTTTTTAAATTAGGCAAGCTTAAACAACTGTAGAATAAACTGCACATTAAAGACACTAATGAGTACAAGAGTTTAATATGTAGGGGGTTGTGACATTATATATCTACTGGATATCTATGTATTACTTCTCTAATTCTTTATATATGATTGCTTTATTATTTGACATCTAACTTTAATTTACGTAGCGTTAATATACTATGTAAAAGCTCATGTTACACATACATGTCATATGCTGCAGGTGAGAAATACACCGCACACTGGAATCCCACGTGTCCCACTTTATTAGCTGAAGATCGGAGTGATTCTATATACACAGATATGAGTGAACCCTAAGGCTACTTTCACACCTCCGGCTTTTGCAATGCGGCACAATCCGGCACTTTGCAGGAAAACCGCAACCGTTTTTTTTTTGCTGCCGGTTGCGTTTTTCCTGCATAGACTTTACTTAGTGCCGCATTGTGCCGCATGGGCTTGCGTTCGGTCCGGTTTTTGCCGCATGCGGCAGATTTAGCCGATGCGGCGGCCGGATGGAACGTTCCCTGCAACGTTTTTTGCTCCGGCAAAAAAACCCGCATCGCGCCGCATCCGGCCGATGCGGCGCTTTTCCCAATGCATCCCTATGGATGCCGGATGCGGCACAATGCGGCAAAAACCGCATCCGGCCGCCGCATGCGGTTTTTGCCACTGCGCATGCTCAGTAGCATGCCGCAAGCGGCAAAAACCGGACCGGCCGCATGTAAAAAACTTATGCAAAGGATGCAGTGTTTTCACCGCATCCGTTGCATAGGCTTCACAGCCGGATTGAGCCGCACGGCTCAAACCGGATGTATGAAAGTAGCCTAACCTGTAGCATCTACACTGAGCAGCACTCCGCTGCTGCACCCACCTGACGGACCAGTAGGTGGCGCTGCCCCATACCTCCCGTGGAGCCATCATCCCCTGATCGTCGCCTCTCATTCCCTTCAGCAATGTGACTTTGTGTCCTGCAGTAAATTAGCGTTTATGAGCTGCACCGCCCGGTTTCTTGCCACATTTATTGGTGTTAGTTTGGCTAAATTATATTTTACAAGTCGACCTTGAAAATCCAGCCTCAAACTGAAAAGTTCTGATCAGGACCGGCTGCAAACGAGATCCTCAGCGATAACTAGGCACATAGGACATGGCGCTATTCAATATGCGTCACTGCATGACATTAGGGATAATACTATATACTCTGATCAGAGGACGCAGGGGTTTACACTAGCCCCAGTGTGGCCCAGCTAGATTAACCTAAATTATCATTAACCACCCATTCACACTAGACCCCAACATCAACAGTGTAAGGCAGCACTGGAGTGGAGACAGGTCAGTACGTTACAGTAGATTTATAGACGCTTCATTGTTCTGATGCAGATCTTGAAATCTTCTGCTTGTGTTCAGAGTCATAAAATAAGAAATTGTGTCAGCCAGGACCCACCACTAGGGGGAGCTCCCTGTGTACAGAGATACATTAGATTCTGTCTGCAGCCATCACTAGGGGGAGCTCCCTGTATACAGAGATACATGATAAGATTCTGTCTGCAGCCACCACTAGGGGGAGCTCCCTGTATACAGAGATACATGATAAGAGTCTGTCTACAGCCACCACTAGGGGGAGCTCCCTGTATACAGAGATACATGATAAGATTCTGTCTGCAGCCACCACTAGGGGGAGCTCCCTGTATACAGAGATACATGATAAGATCCTGTCTGCAGCCACCACTAGGGGAAGCTCCCTGTATACAGAGATACATGATAAGATCCTGTCTGCAGCCACCACTAGGGGGAGCTCCCTGTATACAGAGATACATGATAAGATCCTGTCTGCAGCCACCACTAGGTGGAGCTCCCTGTATACAGAGATACATGATAAGATCCTGTCTGCAGCCACCACTAGGGGGAGCTCCCTGTATACAGAGATACATGATAAGATCCTGTCTGTAGTTACCACTAGGAGGAGCTCCCTGTATACAGAGATACATGATAAGAGTCTGTCTGCAGCCACCACTAGGGGGAGCTCCCTGTATACAGAGATACATGATAAGATCCTGTCTACAGCCACCACTAGGGGGAGCTCCCTGTATACAGAGATACATAATAAGATCCTGTCTGCAGTCACCACTAGGGGGAGCTCCCTGTATACAGAGATACATGATAAGATCCTGTCTGTAGTTACCACTAGGGGGACCTTCCTGTATACAGAGATACATGATAAGATCCTGTCTACAGCCACCACTAGGGGGAGCTCCCTGTATACAGAGATACATAATAAGATCCTGTCTGCAGCCACCACTAGGGGGAGCTCCCTGTATACAGGAATACATGATAAGATTCTGTCTGCAGTCACCACTAGGGGGAGCTCCCTATATACAGGAATACATGATAAGATTCTGTCTGCAGTCACCACTAGGGGGAGCTCCCTGTATACAGAGATACATGATAAGATCGTATCTGCAGCCACCACTAGGGGGAGATCCCTGTCTACAGAGATATATGAGAAGATCCTGTCTGCAGTCACCACTAGGAGGAGCTCCCTGTATACAGAGATACATGATAAGATTCTGTCTGCAGTCACCACTAGGGAGAGCTCCCTGTATACAGGAATACATGATAAGATTCTGTCTGCAGTCACCACTAGGAGGATCTCCCTGTATACAGAGATACATGATAAGATCCTGTCTGCAGCCAACACTAGGAGGAGCTCCCTGTATATAGAGATACATGATAAGATTCTGTCTGCAGTTACCACTAGGAGGAGCTCCCTGTATACAGAGATACATGATAAGATTCTGTCTGCAACCACCACTAGGGGGAGCTACCTGTATACAGAAATACATGATGAGATCGTGTCTGCAGCCACCACTAGGGGGAGCTCCCTGTATACAGAGATACATGATAAGATCGTATCTGCAGCCACCACTAGGGGGAGCTCCCTGTCTACAGAGATACATGATAAGATTCTGTCTGCAGTCACCACTAGGGGGAGCTACCTGTATACAGAAATACATGATGAGATCGTGTCTGCAGCCACCACTAGGGGGAGCTCCCTGTATACAGAGATACATGATAAGATTGTATCTGCAGCCACCACTAGGGGGAGCTCCCTGTCTACAGAGATACATGATAAGATTCTGTCTGCAGTCACCACTAGGGGGAGCTCCCTGTATACAGAGATACATGATAAGATTCTGTCTGCAGTCACCACTAGGGGGAGCTCCCTGTATACAGAGATACATGATAAGATTCTGTCTGCAGTCACCACTAGGGGGAGCTCCCTGTCTACAGAGATACATGATAAGATTCTGTCTGCAGTCACCACTAGGGGGAGCTCCCTGTATACAGAGATACATGATAAGATTCTGTCTGCAGCCACCACTAGGGGGAGCTCCCTGTCTACAGAGATACATGATAAGATCCTCTCTGCAGCCACCACTAGGGGGAGCTCCCTTTATACAGAGACACATGATAAGATCCTGTCTGCAGCCACCACTAGGGAGAGCTCACTATATACAGAGATACATGATAAGATCCTGTCTGCAGCCACCACTAGGGGGAGCTCCCTGTATACAGAGATACATGATAAGATCCTGTCTGCAGTCACCACTAGGGGGAGCTCCCTGTATACAGAGATACATGATAAGATTCTGGTGACTATTGTCGTGTGCAGTACAGTTTATCTGGGTCTCTCTGCAGATTATGGGGTTTTACAGAATCTTATCATGTATCTCTGTATACAGGGAGCTCCCCCTAGTGGTGGCTGCAGATAGAATGTTATGCTGTATCTCTATATACAGGGAGCTCCCCCTACTGGTGGCTGCAGACAGAATCTTATTTCTTCCAAAGACAATACTAAGGACCAGGGGGCACCGACTGTGAGTGGAAGAAAAGCGATTCCAACAGCTAAATAGGAAAGGGTTCTTTACAGTTAGAGCAGTCAGACTATGCAATGCCGACTGTGACAACATGGAAACCCAATGCCTCTCATGGGTTAAAGTTTCTTAAAATTCAGCCAGACGTCATTGTTCTTCTGTGTGCTATCTCATGTTTGCTTAGCTATTGTTTCTCCAGACTCTTCCAGTAATCATTGTATTGTAGTTGTGTATTGCTAATGTGATTACCTTAGTAGCCATTGTCAGTCTGTGCATTCCAGACTACATGTATACCCTCAGTCTTTCTGTAGACATCATTTGGATGAACATTGTCCATGCAGCTTGAGATTCATCCAATTGGAGAGGCGATCTTGTCCAACCAATCGATGAGGACGCAGTGTATCCAAGTGGAAGGCTGTGGCTATAAAAGGGATTTCTTTAAGCCACCAGGTTGTTGTTGATGGATGCTGATGGATCTAGTCTAAGCTCTTAGGAGCTGACTAGAGGATCAGGATACCTTCTGGCTTCAATCTAGGGACTCCGGTTCCGGTTGGAGACCATATCCACAGTCTAGGGATTTCGACTCCAGCTGCCAGGATTGTATCATCATACCAGGACTACCTAAGGAGGACACTCAGGTTGGGACAGTTCAGTCACCTGCTACAGACTTTGCAGACCTCACACAGCTTCCTAAATCTGGCATAATTCCTTTCTCGGTGGGTGCCCGCCGAAAGCGAGGTGCTGCTGGATTGGAGTAAATAGTCCTGGGACCTCTGAAGCATGGACATTCTAAATCCCTGGTGAGCAGCGGAAGGGGGAGACTCTGTTGCCTGTTACATTTGTGTGTTTTGCTGGTTATGTGCTATGATCCGTTAATTGTTCGGGGATCCAATAAAGTCTAATTATTGTGGTTCCCTCACCCTGTGTTGTCTGAGTAGTGTTACGCCCACGGTTAGGGAGGCCGGTGTTCAGTTGGGATGAGCCCTGAGCCACGCTGTCTTTCTAAAGGCGGCTGGTTCAGTGGACGAGAGCACCCACTGACCCCCGTGAATGCCGACCACAAGAGGTAGTAATGGCAGATACTATAACAGCTTTTAAAAAAGGGCTGGATGATTTCCTCAGTACATACAACATTGTTGGTTATAAATGGCTTAGTGACCAAATGTAGAACTGGCGGAGGAAGGGGAACTAGATGGACCTAGGGCTTTTTTTCAACCTAAGTAACTATGTAACTATGTAACTATGTATCTCTGTATACAGGGAGCTCCCTCTAGTGGTGGCTGCAGACAGGATCTTATCATGTATCTCTGTATGCAGGGAGCTCCCTCTAGTGGTGGCTGCAGACAGAATCTTATCATGTATCTCTGTATACAGGGAGCTCCCCCTAGTGGTGGCTGCAGACAGGATCTTATCATGTATCTCTGTATACAGGGAGCTCCCTCTAGTGGTGGCTGCAGACAAAATCTTATCATGTATCTCTGCATACAGGGAGCTCCCTCTAGTGGTGGCTGTAGACAGAATCTTATCATGTATCTCTGTATACAGGGAGCTCCCTCTAGTGGTGGCTGCAGACAGGATCTTATCATGTATCTCTGTATACAGGGAGCTCCCCCTAGTGGTGGCTGCAGACAGGATCTTATCATGTATCTCTGTATACAGGGAGCTCCCCCTAGTGGTGTCTGCAGATAGAATCTTATCATGTATCTCTGTATACAGGGAGCTCCCTCTAGTTGTGGCTGCAGACAGGATCTTATCATGTATCTCTGTATACAGGGAGCTCCCTCTAGTGGTGGCTGCAGATAGAATCTTATCATGTATCTCTGTATACAGGGAGCTCCCTCTAGTGGTGGCTGCAGACAGGATCTTATCATGTATCTCTGTATACAGAGAGCTCCCTCTAGTGGTGGCTGCAGATAGACTCTTATCATGTATTTCTGTATACAGGGAGCTCCCCCTAGTGGTGACTGCAGACAGGATCTTATCATGTATCTCTGTATACAGGGAGCTCCCCCTAGTGGTGCCTGCAGACAGAATCTTATCATGTATCTCTGTATACAGGGAGCTCCCCCTAGTGGTGACTGCAGACAGAATCTTATCATGTATCTCTGTATACAGGGAGCTCCCTCTAGTGGTGGCTGCAGACAGGATCTTATCATGTATCTCTGTATACAGGGAGCTCCCCCTATTGGTGGCTGCAGACAGGATCTTATCATGTATCGCTGTATACAGGGAGCTCCCCCTAGTGGTGGCTGCAGACAGGATCTTATCATGAATCTCTGTATACAGGGAGCTCCCCCTAGTGGAGGCTGCAGACAGGATCTTATCATGTATCTCTGTATACAGGGAGCTCCCCCTAGTGGTGGCTGCAGACAGAATCTTATCATGTATCTCTGTATACAGGGAGCTCCCCCTAGTGGTGACTGCAGACAGGATCTTATCATGTATCTCTGTATACAGGGAGCTCCTCCTAGTGGTGACTGCAGACAGAATCTTATCCTGTATCTCTGTATACAGGGAGCTCCCCCTAGTGGTGGCTGCAGACAGGATCTTATCATGTATCTCTGTATACAGGGTGCTCCCCCTAGTGGTGGCTGCAGACAGGATCTTATCATGTATCTCTGTATACAGGGAGCTCCCCCTAGTGGTGGCTGCAGACAGGATCTTATCATGTATCTCTGTATACAGGGAACTCCTCCTAGTGGTGACTGCAGACAGGATCTTATCATGTATCTCTGTATACAGGGAGCTCCTCCTAGTGGTGACTGCAGACAGAATCTTATCATGTATCTCTATATACAGGGAGCTCCCCCTAGTGGTGACTGCAGACAGGATCTTATCATGTATCTCTGTATACAGGGAGCTCCCCCTAGTGGTGACTGCAGACAGAATCTTATCATGTATCTCTATATACAGGGAGCTCCTCCTAGTGGTGGCTGCAGACAGGGTATTATCATGTATCTCTGTATACAGGGAGCACCCCCTAGTGGTGACTGCAGACAGGATCTTATCCTGTATCTCTGTATACAGGGAGCTCCCCCTAGTGGTGGCTGCAGACAGGATCTTATCATGTATCTCTGTATACAGGGTTCTCCCCCTAGTGGTGGCTGCAGACAGAATCTTATCATGTATCTCTGTATACAGGGAGCTCCCCCTAGTGACTGCAGACAGGATCTTATCATGTATCTCTGTATACAGGGAGCTCCCCCTAGTGACTGCAGACAGACTCTTATCATGTATCTCTGTATACAGGGAGCTCCCTCTAGTGGTGGCTGCAGACAGGATGTTATCATGTATCTCTGTATACAGAGAGCTCCCCCTAGTGGTGGCTGCAGACATGATCTTATCATGTATCTCTGTATACAGGGAGCTCCCCCTAGTGGTGGCTGCAGACAGACTCTTATCATGTATCTCTGTATACAGGGATACAGAATCTTGTGTCCTGATCCCAGTAAAGATGAAAAACAGCACAAAACATTTGACTTATTTAGATATATCCAGTTTTGGGACATTTTAACCTTAGATTAGACAATTTTATGTAAAACACAGATGAAAATGCCATTAGATTGCGCCTCACAAACACTGGAGGGTCATCTAATGACATCATTGCCTCAGTGCTGATGTCATGGTCTCGGGGGAGTCTCTGGCGCGGTTGTAGAGACATCTGTTTAGCATCAGAGCAGCACAATTAGTGATGTAATTAGATTGTAGAAAGCGGCGAGGGACGGGACCACGGGGAAGAGCGGAGCCGGTGATTGGGTCTTCAGATGAGGTTTTATTCATTGCAGTTAATATGACACAAGTGAGAAAAAACTGAGAAATCTGACAGTAAAGTGAAAAATGACACAATAGAACGTCGTCCTGTGCAAACACGGCTGTCGCTACATGACAGTCCGCTCGTCTGCAGCATTAGCATCGCCAGCTGATATGACTACAACTCCCAGCATGTCCTGAGAAAAGCTGGCTACACTGTTCAAGGATTGTTCTGGTTTACATAGATAAAGCAGAATAATAATCACTGTAAAATAAAAAGTTCCACAACTTTTTGATGAACTTTATCCCCGATTTATCATTTGCATTAGTAAGTGACTTTTCTGTTTTCTCCTGTTGTATGGCGTTTGCTGTATTTGCTCCAAATTCTTTAAAATTTTGTTATTGGAGGTTTGATTTTTTTTTTTTTTGCGCAGAATCAAAAGATGCTCGTTTTCAGTTTTTAAACTTTTTTGCCTTTTTAAATCAAAAAGTTGCCTGAGCCTTTAAAATGTCGCATGAAGTTTGTCAAACATTTTTGACAAACAAAATATCCCTCCTTGTGAGAATGGAAAATATTTGTGCAAAAATGTGACTTAAAAAAAAAAAAGTCACAACTAATTAGCAGCAATTTGGTGCAAAAATAAAAAATCGGCTTTAAAATAGGCACAAATGTAATGATAAATCAGACGTATTCTGTTTCAAATCCTTACCAAGATTTCTGCTTGCTGTCAATGAATGTAACTGCTGTGTGTACAGCTATAGGCTGAAAACCCATCCTGTGCTAAAACACTTCTCATAGGTGTGGATATATTACAATAGCCTACACCACAAATCAGCAAAGTGCGGACTACTAAAGGAATGGATACACTGGTGTCTAGTGCGCTACTGCCAATGGTGGCAGATCTCATGGCCGCTATGCATCACAGTTTCCATTATAACGGCATCACGGATTATACCGTGTATTATACTATATGGAGAACTATGGGGGTTAATAACTATGCTATTTGAAGGACTATGGGGATGCTTTATACTATATGGACGATGATGGGGTACATTATACTATATGGATGACTATGGGATGCATTATACTATATGGAGCACTATGGGGTGCATTATACTATATGGAGGACTATGGGGAGCATTATATTATATGGAGGACTATGGTGTGTGTTATACTATTTGGAGGACTATAGGGGTGCATTATACTATATGGATGATGATGGAGTGCATTATTCTATATGGAGGACTATGGGGTGCATTATACTATATGGAGGACTATGGGGTGCATTATACTATATGGAGGACTATGGGGTGCATTATACTATATGGAGGACTATGAGGTGCATTATATTATATGGAGGACTATGGGGTGCATTATACTATATGGAGGACTATGGGGTGCATTATACTATATGGAGGACTATGGGGTGCATTATACTATATGGAGGACTATGGGGAGCATTATATTATATGGAGGACTATGGGGTGCATTATACTATATGGAGGACTATGGGGTGCATTATACTATATGGAGGACTATGGGGTGCATTATACTATATGGAGGACTATGGGGAGCATTATATTATATGGAGGACTATGGGGTGCATTATACTATATGGAGGACTATGGGGTGCATTATACTATATGGAGGACTATGGGGAGCATTATACTATATGGAGGATGATGGGGTACATTATATTATTTGGAGGACTATGGAGTGCGTTATGATATTTGGAGGACTATGGGGGTGCATTATACTATATAGATGATGATTGGATGCATTATACTATATGGAGGACTATGTGGTGCATTATACTACTTGGAGAACTATGTGGGATGCATTATACTACACTGTGTGCAGAATTATTAGGGAAATGAGTATTGTGATCACATGATACTTTTTATACATGTCGTCCTACTCCAAGCTGTATAGGCTGAGAGCCAACTACCAATTAAGTAAATCCGGTGATGTGCATCTCTGTAATGAGGAGGGGTGCGGTGTAATGACATCAACACCCTATATAAAAGGGGTGCTTAATTATTAGGCAACTTCCTTTCCTTTGGCAAAATGGGTCAGAAGAAAGATTTGACAGGCTCTGAAAAGTCCAAAATTATGGGATGTCTTGCAGAGGGATGCAGCAGTCTTGAAATTGCAAAACGTTTGAAGCGTGATCACTAGGGATGATCGAATACTTCGAATATTCGGCTTTGCAAATATTTTCTGAATACCTCGCCGCTATTCGACTATTCACGAATATTCGATACGCAATGTAAGTCTATGGGAAACCTGAATAACAACTATTCGGTACTATTTGGGCTTCCCATAGACTTACATTGCACATCGAATAGCAGCAAGGTGTTCGGAAAATATTCGCGAAGCCGAATAATCGAAGTATTCGATCATCTCTAGTGATCACCAAACGATCAAGCGTTTCATGGCAAATAGCAAACAGGGCCGCAAGAAGCGTGTTGGGCAAAAAGGGCGCAAAATAACTGCCCATGAATTGAGGAAAATCAAGCGTGAAGCTGCCAAGATGCCATTTGCCACCAGTTTGGCCATACTTCAGAGCTGCAACGTTACTGGAGTATCAAAAAGCACAAGGTGTGCCATACTCAGGAACATGGCCAAGGTAAGGAAGGCCGAAAACCACCACCTCTGACCAAGAAACATAAGATAAAACCTCAAGACTGGGCCAAGAAATATCTGAAGACTGATTTTTCACAGGTTTTATGGACTGATGAAATGAGAGTGACTCTTGATGGGCAGATGGATGGGCCAGAGGCTGGATCAGTAAAGGGCAGAGAGCTCCACTCCGACTCAGACGCCAGCAAGGTGGAGGTGGGCACTGGTATGGGCTGGGATCATCAAAGATCAACTTGTGGGGCCTTTTTGGGTTGAGGATGGAGTGAAGCTCAACTCCCAGACCTACTGCCAGCTTCTGGAAGACAACTTCTTCAAGCAGTGGTACAGGAAGAAGTCGGTATCGTTCCAGAAAAACATGATTTTCCTGCAGGACAATGCTCCATCACATGCATCCAACTACTCCACAGCGTGGCTGGCCAGTAAAGGGCTAAAAGATGAAAAAATAATGACATGGCCCCCTTGTTCACCTGATCTGAACCCCATAGAGAACCTGTGGTCCCTCATAAAATGTGAGATCTACAGGGAGGGAAAACAGTCCACCTCTGGGAGCAGTGTCTGGAGGCTGTGGTGTCTGGAGGCTGTGGTGTCTGGAGGCTGTGGTGTCTGGAGGCTGTGGTGGCTGCTGCACGCAATGTGGATCGTAAACAGATCAAGCAATGACAGAATCTATGGATGGTCGCTGCTGAGTGTCATCAGAAAGAAAGGGGGCTATATTGGGCACTCATTTTTTGGGGTTTTGTTTTTGCATGTCAGAAGTGTTTATTTCTATATGTTGTGCAGTTATATTGGTTACCTGGTGACAATAAACAAGTGAGATGGGAATAGACTTGATTTTTATTAAGTTGCCTAATAATTCTGCACAGTAATAGTTACCTGCAAAACAGATCCTCCTAAGAAGCCAAATCTAAAAAAAACCTCCAACTGCCAAAAATATTAAGCTTTGATATTTATGAGTCTTTTGGGTTGATTGAGAACATAGGTGTTGATCAATAATAAAAAAAATCCTCTAAAATACAAATTGCCTAATAATTCTGCACACGGTGTGTATGGAGGACGATGGGGTGTGCATTATACTATGTAAAGGAATTTATCTACAGGTGCGGTGAGCTCCTTGGACCCCTAAGTGCTTCACAGATTTTTAGAATGTTGGACCATGAAAATATACATTTTTCCCACAAATATGTTGCTTTAGCCCCAAATTTTTAATTTTCACAAGGGTAACAGGAGAAAATGGACCATACATTATGTTGTGCAATTTCTCCCGAGTATGGGTTTGGAAGGGAAGAAACGCCATTTGACTTTTGAAGCTCAAAGTTTGCTATACGATTTTGCGGACTCCATATACAAAGCCCCTAAGTGCCAGAAGAGCAGAAACCTCCCTCAAGTGACCCAATTTTGGTATTACACCCTTCTTATAATTCATTCACGTGTTTAGTCATACTTTCAGTGTTTTTCAGAAACAAGTAGCAATGGATGTTGCAGAGTGAAAATGGAAATCTGCCATTGTAGTGCCCAGTATATTGTAGTGCCCGTATATTGTGCCTAGCTTGAGCTGCTGGAGACCTGCACCCCATAAATTCAGCCGGCTTCCTCTCTACAGAAATGCCAAATATGTGGGCGCTAACTGTAGTTTAGGCACAGTGTGGGACTGAGAAAGGAGGGGGGCAGTGCAGGGATGCCGATGCTACACACTGACAGATCGCCTGTTAGATCCTGCCTATGGCTGAGTCTAACAGGCCACCATAGCTGGCACACAAGGAGGTCTTTGTTTGACCTCCTGGTGTCAGGACAATCATTGGGGTGAAAGCGGGAACCCCTCCCTCTCACAACCTTCTAATGCTGCAATTGTGGCATCTAGAGGTCAGCCAGGGGCGCCATGCATTGGCTGAAATGGATGCCCGCATCTCTGGCTGTCAGTGACCGCTGCCGGGACAGAGCTGTCACTGTGCGTTTTCACATGGTGACAATTTAAATCTATGACGTACAGTATATGGTACATCATGATGTAGTAACTGACACCTGCTCATGACATGCCATGTCTGTTACTGGTGGTTAAGGGGTTAAGTTTGGCCTCCACATCAGTCATGGTCTCTCGTGTGTCCCTTTGGGAAATTGAATCGCCCTCCCCTGGTCCGGACAATCCTCTGTAAGCTAAACCGTCTGTATTCCTGCCTGATACTCTTCAGCTGAACTGATACATTGTAGCAAACCTTCAGCAGCGGAGATTCTCTCTTGCTTTATTCTGTTCGGAGGCGCTGCTCAGGTTTTTGTAGGTCAGGAGAGATGGTGCTGCTGGCTTTTTTTTGGCTTGAAGGCGGCTTATCTACATTTCTACCCCCAAATTAAAGTCATCTATGCAGAATCGCTGTAATGTTGATTAAATACAAACCTTTGTTTTATAAATTCTTGTATCTGTTTCTAACAAATCCATTGTTGACTTTTTATGCAAATGATCCCCAAGGTCAGCGGGGCGGGTCCTTACGGCTCTCCGGCCTCCACCCTATGCCCCCACCCCCCACCGGCCTCCTATAATTGACGGATGGGTCACCCTGGTCTTTCCCGCCCGAGATCTCGTCCAGGCGCCGACATGATTCACATTCTCAAGAAATGAAACATTATATAGTAATTGTGTATATGAAACAATAGACTTTTATATGGGATCATTTCATCCCTGCTCCATTTTTTTCCCCCCGAATTCTGCCGCCTGTGTCCTGGAAGCGGCTTATCTGAAGGTAATGACATCATGCCATTTATCAGTATATTGGGGGAGAGGAGAAATACGAGGCGGAATTCAATAGGAAACATATGTTGTTGCAGTTTGTTTCCGTGACAACCAGATGTAGCAACACAGTAAAAGCAGAAGGATACAATGTAACAAGATTAGTGCCACACCCTAGAGCTGCGCTCCCCCAAAACTGCAGCTCCCATCCCGATAGCGATCTGCTGGAGAACTGGATCGGGGCTGCTCGGATAGGTTTTACCTTTTTTTAATTTGGTTTCATTTTTTTAACATCATCCTAAGAAATCCAGGGAATGAGAAACCCATAAACAACGGGACGAAAATGTAACAACCGGAC
The DNA here is from genome assembly GCF_048569485.1 of Anomaloglossus baeobatrachus. NCBI lineage: Eukaryota > Metazoa > Chordata > Amphibia > Anura > Aromobatidae > Anomaloglossus > Anomaloglossus baeobatrachus. The sequence goes on along the minus strand of NC_134357.1, from coordinate 13,294,540 downwards.
TCAAATCCATAATGCAGACGTCCGAGAGACGGTTACTGATACACAGTTCCTGCATAATGATGGGGGGACATTTATCCTTATATCTGCACCCCAATGTTTTGTAGAAATTGCAACATTTCATTGTCTCTGAGCCAAATGTATAATTTTTTACAAAATTGTTATTACCCGCGCAGAAGCTTATGAGGAGGTGCGGATAACGGTTTGTTGTGAAATACGACATATTTACGACTCTATTTGTACATTAAAGGCACAATAAAAGTCTCATATTCTGGACGGATCAAATATATTTATTTTGTAACAATTTTTTGTTTAATTTGCGCAAAATATTACATTTGACACATTGGTCTCCTGCTTATATCCAACTATGGGACATACTACAGGGATGGGAAAGTTGCACTGGTGACATTTGAGCTAAATTTATAGCCAATAAATATTGGAGTAATAGCGGGTACACTAAATAATGGCAACAAATTACACACAAGGTTCCTAATAAATTTCTGCCAAACTGCAGCCACCACTAGGGGGAGCTTAGGAGACTACTATACATAACCTACATGGAGACTGGGGTGGGGTACGGGGGGTTAGGTAATACTCACCTTCGCGCTCTTCAATATTTTTTTAAAGTCTCTGCTGGATTCTTTTATTTTTCCTGCTCAGTCTGCTGGATTGATATGTGTCAGTTGCAACTAATCCCTGGCTGCAGTGGTGACCAATGAGTTACTGTTATACACAGTGATTGCCTACAGCAGTCACATGTTTAACCAGACCGAGTAGGAAGACCAGCAAAATGTGGAGATTGAAGTCCAGCAAAACCTGGAGACAGAAAACCAGGGAATCCTGGAGACTGAAGACTATCGAAACTTGGTGACTGAAGAACAGCAAAACCTGAAGAATGAAGACCAGGGAATCCTGGAGACTGAAGACCAGCAAAAGCTGGAGACTGAAGACCAGCGAAACCTGGAGACTGAAGACCAGCAAAAGCTGGAGACTGAAGACCAGCAAAACCTGGAGACTGAAGACCAGGGAATCCTGGAGACTGAAGACCAGCAAAAGCTGGAGACTGAAGACCAGCAAAACCTGGAGACTGAAGACCAGCAAAACCTGGAGACTGAAGACCAGCAAAACCTGGAGACTGAAGACCAGGGAATCCTGGAGACTGAAGACCAGGGAATCCTGGAGACTGAAGACCAGGGAATCCTGGAGACTGAAGACCAGGGAATCCTGGAGACTGAAGACCAGCAAAACCTGGAGACTGAAGACCAGCAAAACCTGGAGACTAAAGACCAGGGAATCCTGGAGACTAAAGACCAGGGAATCCTGGAGACTGAAGACCAGGGAATCCTGGAGACTGAAGACCAGGGAATCCTGGAGACTAAAGACCAGGGAATCCTGGAGACTGAAGACCAGGGAATCCTGGAGACTAAAGACCAGGGAATCCTGGAGACTGAAGACCAGGGAATCCTGAAGACTGAAGACCAGGGAATCCTGTAGACTGAAGACCAGGGAATCCTGGAGACTGAAGACCAGTGAAACCTGGAGACTGAAGACCAGCAAAACCTGGAGACTGAAGACCAGCAAAACCTGGAGACTAAAGACCAGGGAATCCTGGAGACTAAAGACCAGGGAATCCTGGAGACTGAAGACCAGGGAATCCTGGAGACTAAAGACCAGGGAATCCTGGAGACTGAAGACCAGGGAATCCTGGAGACTAAAGACCAGGGAATCCTGGAGACTGAAGACCAGGGAATCCTGGAGACTGAAGACCGGTGAAACTCAACAAGCATCAGAGGAGGAGGAGAGTTGGTATGGTCAAGTAATTGTTATAGGATTTTGAGTTTGTGCTCCTTTTTGTTTTTGTTTTTTTTGGGTTTTTTTCTAAGTGGTCTGACAATCCCTTACACCTATTTGCTAGTGGGGGAAAAAAGATGCACATTTAGATGCATGCTTATATTGCAAAAAAAGTGGTTTTTTTTCTGTTTTAGGGCAAGGGGCATAGCAAACAATGGCACCGTGCAGCTGGTATAAATTATACAGATCTATGTCAATTCTTATCAAGGCCATTGTGCATGGAAAACCCAAAATGCGCCAAATTTATAAAGAGGTTGGGTCCATTCAGTAGTGTAACTAGAGTCTGATGGGCCCCGATGCAAAACTTGCGCCTGCCCCGCCCCCAGCATGTTGGGCAGATGTATGGGCTAGTGTAGCATTCTAAATCCTATAAAGACATACGGCATACCCCACCTCTTCATTGTATAGCAATGACCACCATCCTGTACTAATGTCTCTCATCTTGGGACACTTCCTGGCAAATATATCCCCCATCCTGGTAAATATGCCCCCATTCTGGTATATATCCCCATCATGTCCCCCATCCCTGTCTATGTCCCTATCATGGCACCATGAGGGAGTATGACCCAATTATGGCTATATCTTGGTATATATGGCCCCATCCTGGTATATGTTCCCATCATGGCTCCATCCTGGTATATATGTTCCCATCATGACCTGACCCCATTCTGGTGTATGCCCCCATCATTGTTATATCCTTTTATATATGGCCCCATACTGGTATTTATATGCCCATCCTGGCATATATGTCCACATACATCCTGACCCCATCCTAGTATGTCACCATCATAGCCCCATCCTAGTATATATCCCCCGATCCTGAGAGGCATATATGTCCCCATCATGGCATCATCCTGGTATATATGTCCTTATCCTGGTCCCATCCTGGTATATTTCCCCATCATGGCCCTATCCTGATATATATGTCCCCATGATGGGCCTATCCTGGTATATACAGTATGTCCCCACCATAGCCCCATCCTGGTATATGTCTCATATAATGATCCCTATCATGCCTCACTCAGTAAAAAAAATACAATAAACGGTTATACTTACCTTCCCTCTGCTTCCCCACTTTCATCCTCCAATGCTGTCAAGTCAGCAACTGACCTCAGCATGTTTGCAGTGCAGCGCATGATGTCACTATCATGCGCGCTCATTTGCACCAAATTTGCTGCTCTACACTCCCAGGATTATGGCTGTCTGGAACAGTAAGTATCCATATTCTTTAATAGCAGCACAGGTGACCGCCTAGTCGCACAGGAAGACGCTGCTGGGCAGTCACGTGTGCTGCTATTAAAGAACATGAATATTCACTGCTCTCAAAGCCCATAATCCCGCCCACCTCTCAGCACCTGCTTCAGTTCAAATAGTTGGGCGGGATTATGGGCGCGCGGAGCAGTGAATATTCATATCCTTATTCAGCGACAGCATATTGCAGTGCAGAGATAAGAAGGGTCTCTGTGCTGCAATAAGACCGAAGGTGCGCATCCAGCTGAAATGGGCGTTGGGGTCAGGGGCCCCCTACACTACAGTGCTCTGGTGCCCGCTACTCCCAATTAGTGATGAGTGATCACTACCATGCTCGGGTGCTCTGTACTCTTAATGAGCATTCGGATGCTCGGATGAGCGAGACTTAAGGCCCCGAATATAATGGAAGTCATTGGGGAATGCGAACATTTCCTGGAGGAATTATAGCATGGTATCATGGTGGTGCTCGCTCATCACTGACTGGAGCCATTGTGCATGTGACACAATCCAGAATGCAGCCAGAGGAGGCAAAAGGTAAAATGTTGAATATTTAATGTATACAAAACTTTTTTTTTTCTTTTCAAACTTGTTCATGTTTCATTTCACAAGTTTCCGGTGAAAAGTTCAACAGAAACTTTTTTGCATACTTTGAAGACTGACGGCTCCTATAGAGCTGTGTTATTCCCCTAGGTGCAATGCTGGAGCTTCATACATGACGTACCCCAGAAATAGGTCTTCTAGCTTAGATTTAAAGGCATATGAACCCTTATATCTGCCGGTAAAGTGCAGCCGAGGTATTAGAGGAGCAGCTGATATTAGCTTCACACACACATATATATATATATGTGTGTGTATATAATATGGTGTCAGGAAAGAAGGTTTTGGACTTAATGCCATTCATCAGCCTGAAATGACTGACAACAATAGAATCCAGCTGCAAAACTAATTCAGATAACAAAGGTTTTTTAGTTACTGTCGCTTTAAATTGAACTGCATGATATTATCATTGCACACAGCATTTCTAGATGCCCCGGAGCTGGCAGATATCTGTCACCAGTCCCGCTCATTTAAAGGGATATATCAGACTAACCCCTTTAAGCCTCATTTACTGGTCTGACACCTTTGACATCAATCTGGATGGAGAGGAGCGGTTATAGGTCTTTATTGTTGGTGTATAGCGGTGCCATATGCACGTGGTGCCACTTATCTCATGAACTGATATGATCCGTTTGGGGTCTAGTACAGAAGCCTCGCTTGGCCCCCCGTCATGTCACGATCCGGCACGGAGCTGATACTTTGGGTCCTCCTCAGGTTCTCAGCGCATGTTCCTGATGTTCTGATAACTTTGCAGCTGCGCTGAGAACAATGTGGACTTCACGACTCAAGGTGACCTCAGCGCTTGGCATTCAGCGGTGCCAATGTCTGCCCCGAGAGCCGCGCTGGAGACTCACAAGTCACTCCACATTTTCCATTCCCTCCGGCTGAAAAAAGGGACAAGGAGGTCGTCACCATCGTGTAATTCCTCCGAAATCAAAAGATTGCTGCAATTGGTCCAAAAAGTCAGCACGCTGTAAAATGCAGGGTCCGGCCATCATCCACCAGCACCGAAATAAACCCACCCAAAACCAGCCCACCGGGACCGTACAGGCAGGCTCCCCAGATGGCGAGGGTCCCCCTGTCCATATATACAGCAGTCAGTGTCTCTGGTACAGAGCTCCAAATCTCCAGCTCAGCTATAGAGTGAAGTGATCATATTTGGCATTTATTCATTTCCAAAATTGCACTTAATATTTTTTGACCTCACAATCTTGAAGAACTCTGCTGTCACTGATTGGAAACATCCGGAGCCTGTGAACATCTCCTGAGCGTATACTTGTCCCAGCTGAGGGTTTGCTACAGTTGTGTCCAATCTTAACCCAGCGAATACATAAGCCGCATAGATATCCTGTGCACACAGTGCGGCTGATCACGTTTTTCAGTGCAGTTTTGTCAGAAAACTACATGCAAATCCCGATGCCAGTGTACCGCCCCGCGCTCCGCCGCAGCTGAGCCGCTCGGATCCGGGCTCGTGTGTCGGTGGCTCGAGCGTCTCCGGACCGGGGGTCACGTCGCTCTGTAAAGGGGGCTGGCGTGTCGAGTGGGGGGTTTTGGATTAGATTTAGAGTTTGTGACACCACCCACGGGTTGTGGTGAATGTAGGCACCACCGATGCCGGTTACTGGGTACCCCGGAGGAGATGTTGGGAGCAGCTTGTGATTTTAACCCCTCCGTGGGCAGGGGATGGTGGCCCCGGGACCCGGATGGTGTGGTGCAGTGTCGGTGCGCAGCCCGCGGGCCCAGTAGTACTCACTTAGACAAACACACGGGAGTCTCTGGTAAACCAAACAGTGGATAGTCGGTGCCCACAGCCGGTCGCTTCGGTCCCCAAACGGTTGGTGGTGTCCGTCTTCTCCTGCACCTTTTTGTAAGATTGGACAACCGCACTTCAGCGACGGGAGTCCGGCTCCCCGGCGTGCACGTCAGGAGAGCCCTTTGCCCGCAGGCGCTGGCCCGGTGGATGTTTGGCCCTTGGCGGTGGCCGTTATCCGGAATCGGTGGGCTGTTGCCTTCTTTCGGGACTTTGGGTGGGAAAGGACCTAGAGTCCAGGCCTCAATCAGTTAATTAACAGGGTCCGGTAGATTCGGGACCGCGTTTCAGAGTCTGAGTACCCCCACTGTGCTCTGGTTTCCAGCTGGTTCCCCGGTTCGGTACTGGCGGGCCACTACCCTGTCCCGGCTACCTACGGTTCCACCAGGACTGTCTTCCCGGCTCCTGGTCAAAGTGCCCGGGCTCCTACCCAGGGCACAGACAGATTTTACACTCCACTCAACTCCTCTCCTAAAACTATCTCTCTGCTTAACTTGAACTTCCTGCCTCTGGGCATGTGAACTCCTGGGGGGGTGTGCGACCGCCAGGCTCAGCCCCCATGGTGTGGACATCAAACCCAGAGGGAGGTAACCAGGGTTTTAATGGGTGGCTGCTGACACCTTATTTGGGGATGGGACTATCTGTGACTACCTGGCTAGTCCAGGGCGTCACACCAGCAAAGTCAATGAGAATGCTGAACTTTTGTGCACATGTTGCTTTTTTTCCCTTGCAGATTTGGTGCAGAAATAAATCTACGGGATATCAATACTTTCATCATTTTTCCACCCCAGATTGCAGGAAAATGCTTTGACAAAAAAGCATAAAGAAATGCACCAGAAATGTGGCAAAAAAGCAGCAAAATATGGAGTTTTTCCTGCCAAAAGATGCGAAAAAGGTGCAGAAATTTCTGTAACCAAATTCTGACATCGCTGTGCTGGTTGTTTGTGACATTGTAGCTGCTCTGATACATTGTATCTGTCTGCAGCGCAGAATGTTTCGTTACACAGGACTGTGACCCTGTAGACTGGATACAATTATAGCCCAGCCTCGGTGGTGAGGATTCGGATGGGGTTTAAGGTCCCATACACATTTGTCTAAAGTCGTTTGAACCCGCCGGTATTGATGAGTTCGGTATTGATGAGTTCGGTACTGATGAGTTCGGTATTGATGAGTTCGGTATTGATGAGTTCGGTATTGATGAGTTCGGTATTGATGAGTTCGGTATTGATGAATTCGGTATTGATGAGTTCGGTATTGATGAATTCGGTACTGATGAGTTCGGTATTGATGAATTCGGTATTGATGAGTTCGGTATTGATGAGTTCGGTATTGATGAATTCGGTACTGATGAGTTCGGTATTGATGAGTTCGGTATTGATGAATTCGGTATTGATGAGTTCGGTATTGATGAGTTCGGTATTGATGAGTTCGGTATTGATGAGTTCGGTATTGATGAATTCGGTATTGATGAGTTCGGTATTGATGAGTTCGTTATTGATGAGTTCGTTATTGATGAATTCGGTATTGATGAGTTCGGTATTGATGAGTTCGGTATTGATGAGTTCGGTATTGATGAGTTCGGTATTGATGAATTCGGTATTGATGAGTTCGGTATTGATGAGTTCGGTATTGATGAGTTCGGTATTGATGAGTTCGGTATTGATGAGTTCGTTATTGATGAGTTCGGTACTGATGAGTTCGGTATTGATGAGTTCGGTATTGTTGAATTCGGTATTGATGAATTCGGAACTGATGAGTTCGGTATTGATGAGTTCGGTATTGATGAGTTCGGTATTGATGAGTTCGGTATTGATGAGTTCGGTACTTATGAGTTCGGTATTGATGAGTTCGGTATTGATGAGTTCGGTTATTGATGAGTTCGGTATTGATGAGTTCGGTATTGATGAATTCGGTATTGATGAATTCGGTATTGATGAATTCAGTATTGATGAGTTCGGTATTGATGAGTTCGGTATTGATGAATTCGGTATTGATGAGTTCGGTACTGATGAGTTCGGTATTGATGAGTTCGGTATTGATGAGTTCGGTATTGATGAGTTCGGTATTTATGAATTTGGTATTGATGAGTTCGGTATTGATGAGTTCGGTATTGATGAGTTCGGTATTGATGAGTTCGGTATTGATGAGTCCGGTATTGATGAGTTCGGTATTGATGAGTTCGGTATTGATGAGTTCGGTATTGATGAGTTCGGTATTGATGAATTCGGTATTGATGAATTCGGTATTGATGAGTTCGGTATTGATGAGTTCGGTATTGATGAGTTCGGTATTGATGAGTTCGGTACTGATGAGTTCGGTATTGATGAGTTCGGTATTGATGAATTCGGTATTGATGAGTTCGGTATTGATGAGTTCGGTATTGATGAGTTCGGTATTGATGAGTTCGGTATTGATGAATTCGGTATTGATGAATTCGGTATTGATGAGTTCGGTATTGATGAGTTCGTTATTGATGAGTTCGTTATTGATGAATTCGGTATTGATGAGTTCGGTATTGATGAGTTCGGTATTGATGAGTTCGGTATTGATGAGTTCGGTATTGATGAATTCGGTATTGATGAGTTCGGTATTGATGAGTTCGGTATTGATGAGTTCGGTATTGATGAGTTCGGTATTGATGAGTTCGTTATTGATGAGTTCGGTACTGATGAGTTCGGTATTGATGAGTTCGGTATTGTTGAATTCGGTATTGATGAATTCGGAACTGATGAGTTCGGTATTGATGAGTTCGGTATTGATGAGTTCGGTATTGATGAGTTCGGTACTTATGAGTTCGGTATTGATGAGTTCGGTATTGATGAGTTCGGTTATTGATGAGTTCGGTATTGATGAGTTCGGTATTGATGAATTCGGTATTGATGAATTCGGTATTGATGAATTCAGTATTGATGAGTTCGGTATTGATGAGTTCGGTATTGATGAATTCGGTATTGATGAGTTCGGTACTGATGAGTTCGGTATTGATGAGTTCGGTATTGATGAGTTCGGTATTGATGAGTTCGGTATTTATGAATTCGGTATTGATGAGTTCGGTATTGATGAGTTCGGTATTGATGAGTTCGGTATTGATGAGTTCGGTATTGATGAGTTCGGTATTGATGAGTCCGGTATTGATGAGTTCGGTATTGATGAGTTCGGTATTGATGAGTTCGGTATTGATGAGTTCGGTATTGATGAGTTCGGTATTGATGAATTCGGTATTGATGAATTCGGTATTGATGAGTTCGGTATTGATGAGTTCGGTATTGATGAGTTCGGTATTGATGAGTTCGGTACTGATGAGTTCGGTATTGATGAGTTCGGTATTGATGAATTCGGTATTGATGAATTCGGTATTGATGAGTTCGGTATTGATGAGTTCGGTATTGATGAATTCGGTATTGATGAATTCGGTATTGATGAATTCGGTATTGATGAGTTCGGTATTGATGAGTTCGGTATTGATGAATTCGGTATTGATGAGTTCGGTACTGATGAGTTCGGTATTGATGAGTTCGGTATTGATGAGTTCGGTATTGATGAGTTCGTTATTGATGAGTTCGGTATTGATGAGTTCGGTATTGATGAGTCCGGTATTGATGAGTCCGGTATTGATGAGTTCGGTATTGATGAGTCCGGTATTGATGAGTTCGGTATTGATGAGTCCGGTATTGATGAGTTCGGTATTGATGAGTCCGGTATTGATGAGTTCGGTATTGATGAGTTCGGTATTGATGAGTCCGGTATTGATGAGTCCGGTATTGATGAGTCCGGTATTGATGAGTTCGGTAGCCGGTGTTGTCTGATTTCAGATAATCACGTTTTTCTTCCTGAGATCAGTCACCGGCCTACATGTCAGACGGCGGCTTTCTAGTAAATAACAAGGGAGCGTTCACAAGGTTCACCCGGCAGCCATGATTTCTGGGGGTCTTACATGCAACGACATTGCTAATGAGATGTCGTCGGGGTCACGGAATTCATGACTCACATCCGGCCTCGTTAGCGACGTCGTTGCATGTGACACCTGCAAGAGACCGCTAACGATCAGAAATACTCACCAAATCGTTGATTGTTGACACATCGTCCATTTTCAAAATATCGTTGCTCGTTTGGGACGCAGGTTGTTGGTCGTTCCTGAGGCAGCACACATCGCTACGTGTGACACCCCGGGAACGACGAACAACAACGTACCTGCGTCCTCCGGCAACGAGGTGGGAGTGACGTTAATGCGGCTGCTCTCCGCCCCTCCGCTTCTATTGGTGGCCCGCTGTGTGACGTTGCTGTGACGCCGCACGAACCTCCCCATTAGAAAAGAGGCGGTTCGGTGGCCACAGCGAGGTCGTTAGGAAGGTAAGTATAGTGTGACGCGTACCGGCAATATTGTTCACCACGGGCAGTGATTTGCCCATGACGCACAAACGACGGGGGTGGGTGCGATCGCTAGCGATGTTGCTGCGTGTAAAGCGCCCTTTAGTCTATGGACCCCCGATAATTAATGTCTCGCTGACAGCAAAGATTTTAAAAATGATAATTTAAAAATGATTGCCCTGTTTGTCTAGTAAAGTTTTAATACTTTTATGCACCCTTGATGACAAATGTAAAGGAATGGCCCCGCACTGATCATCGTGACCGTAAAATACGCTTTTGTTGGGAAGGAGATAAAAGGGTCCCCAGGTTCTGCAGATACAGTTAGGTCCAGAAATCTTTGGACAGTGACACAATTTTGGCGAGTTGGCCTCTGCATGCCACCACATTGGATTTGAAATGAAACCTCTACAACAGAATTCAAGTGCAGATTGTAACGTTTAATTTGAAGGTTTGAACAAAAATATCTGATAGAAATTGTAGGAATTGTCACATTTCTTTACAAACACTCCACATTTTAGGAGGTCAAAAGTAATTGGACAAATAAACCAAACCCAAACAAAATATTTTTATTTTCAATATTTTGTTGCAAATCCTTTGGAGGCAATCACTGCCTTAAGTCTGGAACCCATGGACATCACCAAACGCTGGGTTTCCTCCTTCTTAATGCTTTGCCAGGCCTTTACAGCCGCAGCCTTCAGGTCTTGCTTGTTTGTGGGTCTTTCTGTCTTAAGTCTGGATTTGAGCAAGTGAAATGCATGCTCAATTGGGTTAAGATCTGGTGATTGACTTGGCCATTGCAGAATGTTCCACTTTTTTGCACTCATGAACTCCTGGGTAGCTTTGGCTGTATGCTTGGGGTCATTGTCCATCTGTACTATGAAGTGCCGTCCGATCAACTTTGCGGCATTTGGCTGAATCTGGGCTGAAAGTATATCCCGGTACACTTCAGAATTCATCCGGCTACTCTTGTCTGCTGTTATGTCATCAATAAACACAAGTGACCCAGTGCCATTGAAAGCCATGCATGCCCATGCCATCACGTTGCCTCCACCATGTTTTACAGAGGGTGTGGTGTGCCTTGGATCATGTGCCGTTCCCTTTCTTCTCCAAACTTTTTTCTTCCCATCATTCTGGTACAGGTTGATCTTTGTCTCATCTGTCCATAGAATACTTTTCCAGAACTGAGCTGGCTTCATGAGGTGTTTTTCAGCAAATGTAACTCTGGCCTGTCTATTTTTGGAATTGATGAATGGTTTGCATCTAGATGTGAACCCTTTGTATTTACTTTCATGGAGTCTTCTCTTTACTGTTGACTTAGAGACAGATACACCTACTTCACTGAGAGTGTTCTGGACTTCAGTTGATGTTGTGAACGGGTTCTTCTACACCAAAGAAAGTATGCGGCGATCATCCACCACTGATGTCATCCGTGGACGCCCAGGCCTTTTTGAGTTCCCAAGCTCACCAGTCAATTCCTTTTTTCTCAGAATGTACCCGACTGTTGATTTTGCTACTCCAAGCACGTCTGCTATCTCTCTGATGGATTTTTTTCTTTTATTTCAGCCTCAGGATGTTCTGCTTCACCTCAATTGAGAGTTCCTTAGACCGCATGTTGTCTGGTCACAGCAACAGCTTCCAAATGCAAAACCACACACCTGTAATCAACCCCAGACCTTTTAACTGCTTCATTGATTACAGGTTAACGAGGGAGACGCCTTCAGAGTTAATTGCAGCCCTTAGAGTCCCTTGTCCAATTACTTTTGGTCCCTTGAAAAAGAGGAGGCTATGCATTACAGAGCTATGATTCCTAAACCCTTTCTCCGATTTGGATGTGAAAACTCTCATATTGCAGCTGGGAGTGTGCACTTTCAGCCCATATTATATATAGAATTGTATTTCTGAACATGTTTTTGTAAACCGCTAAAATAACAAAACTTGTGTCACTGTCCAAATATTTCTGGACCTAACTGTATAACCCGGTTGGATTTGTACCCCGGACCCCCGTGGTGCAGGCTCTGCCGCCCCATCACATCTATGGCTCTGGCTTCTGAACATATCATTTCTCCAGCTCTAATTAATCGTCATTTGTTTATGTCACATGCCAGCAATTAATAATCGGGCCTCCGGGCTGAGCGCAGGTAATGGGCAGAACGCAGCATGTGCAGGTAATTTGGGATGGAGCTGCCGTCACTCCGCATTTCCCTCCCAGGTCACTCCGGGGTCAGGAATTGTTTTCGCTGAGTTGAGGCACAGCCTGAAAAATAATCCAGGTGACATTGTAGTTCCGTATTCTCAAGTGCGCGAAGTGAAGAAGAAAAATCCCCGAAGATTCAGAGATTTCCTGGATCCGAAGATCTGAGATAAAAGTGCAACCACCGAGAAACGAGATCGCAGAGAAAGTGTCACCACAAGGGGGCGCTCCCACCAGCGTGAAAAACCGCCCCATTCTCATCCAGGAGAGAAGAATGATTATTTCTCAGTTGTCACCCGTGTGCTGTCCGTGTGCTGTCCGTGTGCTGTCTGTGTGCTGTCCATGTGCTGTCCGTGTGCTATCCATGTGCTGCCCGTGTGCTGTCCGTGTGCTGTCCGTGTGCTATCCGTGTGCTGTCCATGTGCTGTCCGTGTGCTGTCCGCGTGCTGTCCATGTGCTGTCCGTGTGCTGTCCATGTGCTGTCCGTGTGCTGTCTGTGTGCTGTCCGTGTGCTGCCCGTGTGCTATCCGTGTGCTGTCCATGTGCTATCCGTGTGCTGTCCGTGTGCTGTCCATGTGCTATCCGTGTGCTGTCCATGTACTGTCCGTGCGCTCCCGTGTGATGTCCATGTGCTGTCCGTGCGCTCCCGTGTGCTGTCCATGTGCTGCCCGTGCGCTCCCGTGTGCTGTCCGTGTGCTGTCCATGTGCTGTCCGTGCGCTGCCCGTGCGCTCCCGTGTGCTGTCTGTGTGCTGCCCGTGTGCTGTCTGTGTGCTGCCCGTGTGCTGTCTGTGTGCTGCCCGTGTGCTGTCCATGTGCTGTCCGTGTGCTGCCCGTGCGCTCCCGTGTGCTGTCCGTGTGCTGCACATGTGCTGTCCGTGTGCTATCCATGCGCTGTCCGTATGCTGCCCGTGTGCTGCCCGTGTGCTGTCAGATTGCAATCCGTTTATTTCTCAGCAGCTATTAGTCATTTATAGTCAATTCCAGGACCATTTACAGTGTTCTCTGCTATGATAGTAATGCCTCTATGAAAGCGGACATCACTATGATGCTCTGTGTGCCGTCCATTTTTTTCTCGCACCCATTGAGTTGTATTGGTGAGTCTCTGACGATTTCGGCAACAAATCGCAGCATATTACAACTTTTCTCTCATCCAGAATCTGTATGATATAAAGCTGACCATTTCTCGCATTGTACTCGTCCGATTCATACACTCGTGTAAGTGTACCCTAAGGATCATTTAAAGGGGATTCTTTTACATAGGGGCAGTATTATAGTAGTTATATTCTTGTACATATGGGGCAGTATTATAGTAGTAATATTATAGTACACAGGGGGCAGTATTATAGTAGTTATATTCTTGTACATAGGGGGCAGTATAGTAGTTATATTCTTGTACATAGGGGCAGTATTATAGTAGTTATATTCTTGTACGTAGGAGCAGTATTATAGTAGTTGTATTCTTGTACATAGGAGCAGTATTATAGCAGTTGTATTCTTGTACATAGGAGCAGTATTATAGCAGTTGTATTCTTGTACATAGGGGCAGTATTATAGCAGTTATATTCTTGTACATAGGGGCAGTATTATAGTAGTTATATTCTTGTACATAGGGGCAGTATTATAGCAGTCATATTCTTGTACATAGAAGGCAGTATTATAGTAGTTATATTCTTGTACATAGGAGCAGTATTATAGTAGTTATATTCTTGTACATAAGGGGCAGTGTTATAGCAGTTGTATTCTTGTACATAGGGGGCAGTATTATAGTAGTTATATTCTTGTACATAGGAGCAGTATTATAGTAGTTATATTCTTGTACATAGGGGCAGTATTATAGTAGTAATATTATAGTACACAGGGGGCAGTATTATAGTAGTTATATTCTTGTACGTAGGAGCAGTATTATAGTAGTTGTATTCTTGTACATAGGAGCAGTATTATAGCAGTTGTATTCTTGTACATAGGGGCAGTATTATAGCAGTTATATTCTTGTACATAGGGGCAGTATTATAGTAGTTATATTCTTAGACATAGGGGCAGTATTATAGTAGTTATATTCTTGTATATAGGAGCAGTATTATAGTAGTTATATTCTTGTACTTAGGGGGCAGTATTATAGTAGTTATATTCTTGTACATAGGGGCAGTATTATAGTAGTTATATTCTTGTACACAGGGGGCAGTATTATAGTAGTTATATTCTTGTACATAGGGGCAGTATTATAGCAGTCATATTCTTGTACATAGAAGGCAGTATTATAGTAGTTATATTCTTGTACATAGGGAGCAGTATTATCGTAGTTATATTCTTGTACATAGGGGCAGTATTATAGTAGTTATATTCTTGTACATAGGGTCAGTATTATAGTAGTTATATTCTTATACATAGGGGCAGTATTATGGTAGTTATATTCTTGTATATAGGAGCAGTATTATAGTAGTTATATTCTTGTACATAGGGGGCAGTATTATAGTAGTTATATTCTTGTACATAGGGGCAGTATTATAGTAGTTATATTCTTGTACACAGGGGGCAGTATTATAGTAGTTATATTCTTGTACATAGGGAGCAGTATTATAGTAGTTATATTCTTGTACATAGGGGCAGTATTATAGTAGTTATATTCTTGTACATAGGGGGCAGTATTATAGTAGTTATAATCTTGTACATAGGGGGCAGTATTATAGTAGTTATATTCTTGTACATAGGGGGCAGTATTATATAGTTATATTCTTGCATACATTATTTCGTGCTTTTTCTAGGTGTGGCGGGGGGAGGTAATATTATTTTGTCCTTCCTGTATGTGTTGCGATCTCTTATTTTATCTCATTTCTGGCGATGGGGAAATATTGTATGTAACTGAACTTTTCACCCGTCTGTGACCCGGTGACACACGCTCTCCTGCTGCAGATACGGCTCTTTATGGGGTGTATCCAATCCTATTATAAGCTCCTAAACAAACATTCAAAAAAACATTGTACAGCCGGAATATTTCTCTGGTTTTATCTCGGCAGGGTAATATTTGGACAAGTTAAGCTGCATTTGCTCAGCTGCTGCGGCGCGGTGCGGTGCGGTGCGGTGCGGGGAACCTGCGGAGGCTGCAGTCATTAGCAGGTGACACCTGTCAGAGCTTCGTCAGGAGAGGTCGGAATTATTGACGGTTTGCAGATAATTAACATATTGTATCAAGAAGAAAAATAACGGCTCTTAAATGGCACTCGCCACCTTTTCCCAGTCCAATTTAATGGCTCATATAGTATTGTATTATTATTATGATTATTATTTATTATTATAGTACATGTGAAAGGGGTATACATAATAGCAACAAGTACAATAATCTATTATGAAGAGTTTTGAAACTTTTAATGCCCTTTGACCCCAATTTATCTTTTTCGGTTTATTTTAAGTCCTCTTTTATTTTTTTCCAGGTATTCGCTGATGTTTATTGCGTAAAATTGATCAAATTGGCTAATGAAATTCAAGAATTTGGCACAAACTAAAAAAAGGGGCATTGAGGACGCGGGGCCATGTCACCTTCTATGAGCCAGGATTACTGCAGTGGCTGTGCCCATAGAATGGGACTGAGCTGCAGTCAGCTGTAATACCAGGCACAGCCACTACCACGTGTGTGGCGCTGTACATGAGTGGAGGCGGCTGTCAGAATATTCAGCTCAGAGGGTAAAGTGGCACCAAACAACCCTGGTGGCCATAATATAAGGGATAATCTCCCGCTGGAGCCGCGTCACCAGGATGATGGGAACAAAAGCAGAAGGTATCAGGAATGTGGAGACTGATGAAGAAATGGAAAGAGCGAAGGACGTGAGAGAACGGAGGAGCCGGACCCCGGGGACCGGGGAAAACAGGGGCCCAGAACCCCGCACTCACCCCCATAGAGAAAGACGCAGCCATGAGGTCACCGCCTGCAGCTGAGGACATGCTGGGACTTATAGTTCCACAGCAGCCGGATATCTAACGCCATGTGCTTCATGATTCTCATTTCTAGCAAATAGAAAAGATACAAAGTATCACACAGGAGAGGATTAGATACACAGCTCAGCAGACAGTATCACACAGGAGAGGATAAGATACACAGCTCAGCAGACAGTATCACACAGGAGAGGATAAGATACACAGCTCAGCAGACAGTATCACACAGGAGAGGATTAGATACACAGCTCAGCAGACAGTATCACACAGGAGAGGATTAGATACACAGCTCAGCAGACAGTATAACACAGGATGGGATTAGATACACAGCTCAGCAGACAGTATCACACAGGAGAGGATTAGATACACAGCTCAGCAGACAGTATCACACAGGAGAGGATTAGATACATAGCTCAGCACACAGTATCACACAGGAGAGGATTAGATACACAGCTCAGCAGACAGTATCACACAGGAGAGGATTAGATACACAGCTCAGCAGACAGTATCACACAGGATGGGATTAGATACACAGCTCAGCAGACAGTATCACACAGGAGAGGATTAGATACACAGCTCAGCACACAGTATCACACAGGAGAGGATTAGATACACAGTTCAGCAGATAGTATCACACAGGATGGGATTAGATACACAGCTCAGCAGAAAGTATCACACAGGAGAGGATTAGATACACAGCTCAGCACACAGTATCACACAGGGGAGGATTAGATACACGGCTCAGCAGACAGTATCACACAGGATAGGATTAGATACACAGCTCAGCAGACAGTATCACACAGGAGAGGATTAGATACACAGCTCAGCAGATAGTATCACACAGGAGAGGATTAGATACACAGCTCAGCAGACAGTATTACACAGGAGAGGATTAGATACACAGCTCAGCAGACAGTATCACACAGAATGGGAATAGATACACAGCTCAGCAGACAGTATCACACAGGAGAGGATTAGATACACAGCTCAGCAGAGAGTATTACACAGGATAGGATTAGATACACAGCTCAGCAGACAGTATCATACCAGAGAGGATTAGATACACGGCTCAGCAGACAGTATCACACAGGATAGGATTAGATACACAGCTCAGCAGACAGTATCATACCAGAGAGGATTAGATACACGGCTCAGCACACAGTATCACACAGGATAGGATTAGATACACAGCTCAGCACATAGTATCACACAGGATAGGATTAGATACACAGCTCAGCAGACAGTATCACACAGGAGAGGATTAGATACACAGCTCAGCTGACAGTATCACACAGGATATGATTAGATACACAGCTCAGCAGACAGTATCATACAGGAGAGGATTAGATACACAGCTCATCAGACAGTATCATACAGGATAGGATTAGATACACAGCTCAGCAGACAGTATCACACAAGATAGGATTAGATACACAGCTCAGCAGACAGTATCACACAGGAGGGGATTAGATACACAGCTCAGCAGACAGTATCACACAGGATGGGAATAGATACACAGCTCAGCAGACAGTATCACACAGGAGAGGATTAGATACACAGCTCAGCAGACAGTATCACACAGGATAGGATTAGATACACAGCTCAGCAGACAGTATCACACAGGATAGGATTAGATACACAGCTCAGCGGAGAGTATCACACAGGATAGGATTAGATACACAGCTCAGCAGAGAGTAATAGGATTAGATACACAGCTCAGCAGACTGTATCACACAGGAGAGGAATAGATACACAGCTCTGCAGACAGTATCACACAGGATAGGATTAGATACACATCTCAGCAGACACTATCACACAGGAGGGGATTAGATACACTGCTCTGCAGACAGTATCACATAGTATAGTAGTAGATACACAGTTCAGCAGACAGTATCACACAGGAGAGGATTAGATACACAGCTCTGCAGACAGTATCACACAGGATAGGATTAGATACACAGCTCAGCAGATAGTATGACACGGGAGAGGATTAGATACGCAGCTCAGCAGACAGTATCACACAGGATAGGATTAGATACACAGCTCAGCAGACAGTATCACACAGGATAGGATTAGATACACAGCTCAGCAGACAGTATCACACAGGATAGGATTATATACACAGCTCTGCAGACAGTATCACACAGGATAGGATTAGATACACAGCTCAGCAGACAGTATCACACAGGAGGGGATTAGATACACTGCTCTGCAGACAGTATCACATAGGATAGTAGTAGATACACAGTTCAGCAGACAGTATCACACAGGAGAGGATTAGATACACAGCTCTGCAGACAGTATCACACAGGATAGGATTAGATACACAGCTCAGCAGACAGTATCACACAGGAGAGGATTAGATACACAGCTCAGAAGACTGTATCACACAGGAGAGGATTAGATACACAGCTCTGCAGACAGTATCACACAGGATAGGATTAGATACACAGCTCAGCAGACAGTATCACACAGGATAGGCTTAGATACACGGCTCAGCAGTCAGTATCACACAGGAGAGAATTAGCTACACAGCTCAGCAGACAGTATCACACAGAATAGGATTAGATACACAGCTCAGCAGACAGTATCACACAGGAGAGGATGATATACACAGCTCAGCAGACAGTGTCACACAGGAAAGGATTAGCTACACAGCTCAACAGACAGTATCACACAGGAAAGGGTTAGATACATGGCTCAGCAGACAGGACAGTATCCCACAGGAGAGGATTAGATACACATAGACGGTATCACACAGGAGAGGATTATATACACAGCTCAGCAGACAGTGTCACACAGGAGAGGATTAGCTACACAGCTCAGCAGACAGTATCACACAGGAGAGGGCTAAATACACAGCTCAGCAGACAGTATCACACAGGAGAGGATTAGATACACAGCTCAGCAGACAGTATCACACAGGAGAGGATTAGATACACAGCTCAGCAGACAGTATCACACAGGAGAGGATTAGATACACAGCTCAGCAGACAGTATCACACAGGAGAGGATTAGATACACAGCTCAGCAGACAGTATCATACAGGAGAGGATTAGATACACAGCTCAGCAGACAGTATCACACAGGAGAGGATTAGATAAACAGCTCAGCAGACAGTATCACACAGGAGAGGATTAGATACACAGCTCAGCAGACAGTATCATACAGGAGAGGATTAGATAAACAGCTCAGCAGACAGTATCACACAGGAGAGGATTAGATACACAGCTCAGCAGACAGTATCACACAGGAGAGGATTAGATAAACAGCTCAGCAGACAGTATCATACAGGAGAGGATTAGATACACAGATCAGCAGACTCAGGATACTCACTGTGTACATTCTTGTTTAATAAATTTGCAAAAATGTCTACATTTCTGTGTTTTTTTATCAAGATGGGGGATGGGGGCAGAGTGTACATTAATGAGAAAAAAATGAACTTTTTTGAATTTACAAATGGCTGCAATGAAACAAAGAATGAAAAATTTAAAGGGATCTGAATACTTTCCGTACCCACTGTAACTCAGGATCAGTAATGTTATGTAAGTACACAGTGACTGCACCAGCAGAATAGTGAGTGCAGCTCTGGAGTATAATACAGGAGGTAACTCAGGATCAGTAATGTTATGTAAGTACACAGTGACTGCACCAGCAGAATAGTGAGTGCAGCTCTGGAGTATAATACAGGAGGTAACTCAGGATCAGTAATGTAATGTATGTACACAGTGACTGCATCAGCAGAATAGTGAGTGCAGCTCTGGAGTATAATACAGGAGGGAACTCAGGATCAGTAATGTATGTACACAGTGACTGCACCAGCAGAATAGTGAGTGCAGCTCTGGAGTATAATAAAGGATGTAACTCAGGATCAGTAATGTAATGTATGTACACAGTGACTGCACCAGCAGAATAGTGAGTGCAGCTCTGGAGTATAATACAGGAGGTAACTCAGGATCAGTAATGTATGTACATAGTGACTGCACCAGCAGAATAGTGAGTGCAGCTCTGGAGTATAATACAGGAGGTAACTCAGGATCAGTAATGTATGTACATAGTGACTGCACCAGCAGAATAGTGAGTGCAGCTCTGGAGTATAATACAGGATGTAACTCAGGATCAGTAATGTAATGTATGTACACAGTGACTGCACCAGCAGAATAGTGAGCGCAGCTCTGGAATATAATACAGGATGTGAAGTAAGAACAAGGCTTGACAAAGGCTACTTCATGTAGCAGAAACGCATTGCTATGTCATAATTTTTCCTTTGCAGTGACTTTTATGACCTGTCATATTTTACTTGGAAATGTAGCTGGCTTTATATGAATCTTATTACTCTCCAGCGCTGGACATTGTTCTTACTTCTTGTGCAATTGCCCTCAGGCACGGCACCTTCCAGTCCATGCAGCAGGAGCGCTTTTCTTTCCAGTATACAGACCATAGATGGTGAGCTGATCTATTATTTTGTACCAATAATACAGGATGTAACTCAGGATAAGTAATGTAATGTATGTACTGCAAAGACCTGAGGAGAAAGATCAGCCCCTCAGAGGAGGAAAATAGCTGCAGAGCGAGAGAGCAAGCTCCAGGGACAGAGGGACCCTGTGGGGTGGACATCCAGGGCTCACAGTACTTTGCACGCACGGGGTGCAGATCCCAGAACAGACCAGGACTTCAAGCCCTCTATTAACTCTGCCAGGCGGGTGGGTTTCCAGGACTCAACTGCCACCGCTAATGTCCGAGGCATCAGCAGCAAAGTGGTGATCGGGACACTTTGCCTTAAGCAGAACCCAGACACTAGGAGGACCTCCAAAGTGCTCCATGCCAGGGAGGACCCACATACACCTGAGTGCATCGGAGGTAGAGTGACACCAGGTTGGCAGGCACAGCCATCAGGGACACGGGCACACCTGGAATTCAGTACGTCCTCAGGGCGTGAATCCAGTGAGTAAAAACCATCAAACTGCCCTCTTTGTCTGGACTGCTTCATTGCCACGCGCCTCCACGTTAACCCTTCACATACCCCTGGGAAAAAGCCCTGCTCGCGGAGAGCTCCACCATCCACGCTGCCCCCATCCATCATCCCCAGCGGGAACCCGCAGCGGCGGCCCTACTATCCCTGGCTGCAAACTGCAAGTGGCGTAGTTGGACTTTATTTTAATTTTTAATTTAAAACTGTTCGACGGTGCCCCCGTGTCCTGGACCCCTCGAGCCACGGACCGCCCGCATCTGAGCAGCTCGGCAGCCCTGGGGCGCGACATGAGCATTTCAGGCCACCTGCTGCCACCGCCGGCACAGAGAACAGATGATCGGCGGGAGTGCCGGGTGTAGGCCTGGCCGATCAGATAGGCCATCAATGTAAAAGTAGTGGACAGCCTCTTTAATAAGTAGCTGTAATAATGGGATGTATTTTTACCTTGTTACAGATTGGTATCAGACACTTTATTTTTCTATAACAGAGTTTTGCAATTAATTTATGCGCTGCAGCGTTTTTATAATAGTTTATATGATTTATATATCATAGAGGACCCACAGAAGGGGGGTGAGCTGCGTCTGGTGTGCGATGGCTTCTGCCCGACCTGCGGGGGTCAGTAGACTCCATGACAGATGCCATTAAGTGGACTCCCCCCAAGGAAATCCGGCCGCTCCGTCTACTACAGCGAGAATCTTTGGGCTTGGTTCATCATTTGTGAATTTCTTGTGGGACTTCGCGTTTTGTGCCAGATTCTGCAGAATGCCGCACAATGTTTATGGATTTGCTGAAAAACTGTTCTTTATTTTGGACTTTCACCAGGTTTTATGACTTTTCAGCACTGCAATGTATGTAATCGATGATGATAATTTCCATTGGTCAATACAAGAATTGCTATAAGTGACTTTGTCCTGGAGGCATCAGTTTGGGTCACACCCTGCCTGCGCCTGAAGATAGCAACATTTACTTATTACACATGAATGCAGATACAATGTTGCACTTACTAGTTTGAACTGTTCTTAAAGTGACACGACCTATTTAGGCTGCATTTTCATTAGTAACACTTTCCATACTGATATAATGATAGTTGCAGATTGCTCTTTATGTAATTCTCTTCATTGAATGAATAAACCTTCTCCAGACTGGAACATTTTTGCCTTTTTCTGGCTCTGGACGTTATTATATAACACTTGGAATCCCAGTAAATTCTGTAAAGTCTGCAATGTTTCCCAGTTGGGGCTGAGCTTGGCTCTGGTTACCGCACTAGTCATTGTGTTTGGAGGGGACGAGACCGGCCGTGTGATCTGCGATGTCGCAATCGCCATTAGCTGCTTACAACAGAAGGAGCGAGCCTGCGAAGAAACAGGTGACGTCGGCCAACGGATCGCTTACAGGAAGGGAACGTGTCATCACAACAACAAGAACCAAAAAGAACCTGAGGTCCCGGCCCAGAGAAGGTCTGGAAAGCTGGGTGACAACCAACATGGTCACTGCAGCAGCTACCCAGCTTTCTGCCTTGTTATGACGTGATACATTCCTGCTCCCATCTCATAACACTGCAGGGCAGGTGCCATGCAGGATTCCAGAAGAGATGGGTGACTTCCTTTAAGGCCTCTTTCACACATCCGTGTCTCCGGTACGTGTTTGGTCCTTTTCCTCACGTACCGGAGACACGGGCACACGTAGACCCATTAAAATCAATGGGTCTGCGCTCACGTGTGTGTTCTGCCATGGACCGTGTGTACGTGTGGAGCATACGTGTGTCCGTGTGTCACACATCAACATGTCCGTTTTTCTCCGGCATCACGGGTGTCACACGGAACGCAAACGGACCATACGGAGGTGTTCCGTGTGACACGTGCCGGAGAAAACACACATGTCTGAGAAAATAATAAGAAAACATTACTCACCTGCTCCTGCCCTCTTGTCTCTGCCGCTGCTGTCACTTGCTTCCGACCCCCACTCATTATACTCATTGCATATTCACTCCACTGCGGGCCGGAAGCAGCAGCAGCGGGGAGTCGGCAGAACCGGAGACCGAAGATCAGCACCACGGACAGCGACGCCAGGGACAGGTGAGCAGAAAGCTCCCGTTCTCCGTGTCTTATCACAGATAACACACGGAGAACACATGTGTGCCATAAACATGGCTCATGGAGGGCAAAACGCAACTCTGACACATCCGTGAAAAACGTGCGTGGTTTTTCACAAACGTGTGAAAGAGGCCTAAAGTTGTGACAGGGAACAGCTTTCAAACACCTTTAGGCTATATGCCCATGGGAGATTAAACCTGCGGATTTATCTGCAGAAAATCCGCGGATTTTCCAGATAAATCTGCAGGTTTCAGCATGTACAGACACTCCCCATGTTATCCTAAGGGACATGGGGAGTGCTGTGTCCATGCTGCGGATACGTGCGGCTGCGGAACATGCGGTGGATGTCCTGCAGCCACACGTAATTGCATGTCAATTCTTTCAGCGGAATTACCTGTGGAAATCCCGGCTCTCCACTATAGAGATAGAGGCCGGGACTTCCGCAGGTAAATCGCATGAATGTATGCAGGTTTTCCGCAGCTATTTCACTGTACTACCGCAGCTAAAATAGCTGCGGAAAACCTGCGGCCGCACCTGCGGATATATCCGCAGGTGCGAACTCCCGTGGGCACATAGCCTAAGGGTGTAGTCACACTGTCTTTTTCCACTATATTTTAACCTAAAAATTACAGAAGAAAACATTAGAAAAAGCTCAAACTACACTAGAGGCAAAAAAGTGCTGAGATGACCTAAACAATGACACACACACACATACATATATATATTGTTTTGTTACTTTGACCATTTCTCATTTTTAGAAAATAAATACAAAATTTATTGCTTGGAAATTCGGAGACGTTGTCAGTATTTATAGAATAAAAGAACAATTTACATTTTACTCAAAAATAGAAAGAGAAAATCAGAAAAACTGAAAATTTTGCAGCAGTCTCTTAATTTTTGCCAGAGCTGTATTGTATATATACAGATATATATATATATATATATATATATATATATATATATATATATATATATATACACACACACATCAGATCAAACACTGGGACTGATATATACTAAAGATTATTTTTTGCCTATTCATATATGTATATTTAATTTATATATGAATAATTTACATCAAAGAATGAGAATTAAACCTGCAGAGAAAGTTGTGATTGATGGGCTATGTTCACACACTGCACCTGCTCTAACCACAAAGATGCAGTGGTTTTGGCCCCCCAAAAACGCATAAAAAACACACCAGCTGCAAATATGCATAAAACAAACGAATGTGTTTTTTTTTTTTACGTGTTTTTAACGCATTTAGCGCAATGTGTATTTAAGTCAAATTATTGACTGGAAGGGCTCAAAAATGCTGGAAAAACACAAAGAATTTACATGCTGTATCTTCAAAAATGCAGCCAAGATGCAGACAAAAAAGAGATGCACTGTGTAGACAGGAAAATAGAAATCTCATAGACTTTCATAGACCTCAAAAACACACCAAAAACGCAATAAAAGATGCACTGTGTGAACATAGCCATACACTTTATTTACTGAGATATCTCTCAAATGCGGCCCTTTAAAGATTTCTTGCAGGGAGTTGAACCAGGGCAATCATTTTGAAAACATCAGCAATAATCTGCCATCATGTGGGGATCTCAGTGTCCTTGGTATCCATATTCTGTAGCTCTTAAGGCCCAGTCACACACAACTTACCAGCGATCCCGAAAACGATGCGACCTGATAGGGATCGCTGGTAAGTCGCTGGTGAGATGTCACACAGTAAGGGGTACTTTGCACACTACGACATTGCAAGCCGATGCTGCGATGCCGAGCGCGATAGTCCCCGCCCCCGTTGCAGCAGCGATATCTTGTGATAGCTGCCATAGCGAACATTATCGCTACGGCAGCTTCACATGCACTCACCTGCCCTGCGACGTCGCTCTGGCCGGCGACTTGCCTCCTTCCTAAGGGGCTGGGTCGTGCAGCGTCACAGCGATGTCACACGGCAGGCGGCCAATAGAAGCGGAGGGGCGGAGATGAGCGGGATGTAAACATCTTGCCCACCTCTTTCCTTCCGCATTGCAGCCGGGACGCAGGTAAGGAGATGTTCCTCGCTCCTGCGGCTTCACACACAGCGATGTGTACTGCCTGCTGGAACGAGGAACAACATCGTAACATCGGTCCTTCCGAAATTATGGAAATGACCGACGCTACACCGATGATACGACTTCGACGCTTTTGCGCTTGTTAATCGTAGTAAAAAGGATTCACGTACTCCGATGTTGACAACGACGCCGGATGTGCGTCACTTTCGATTTGACCCCACCGACATCGCAGCTGCGATATCGTAGTGTGCAAAGTACCCCTTAGACCTTACCAACGATGAAGGAACAATACAGGTCGTAGTAGCGACCTGTATAACGATCTCAGCCGTCACTGTGACCCTGTCACACAGAGTCAAACACAGCGATGTGTCCTGCCCAGCAGAAGAAAATGGCCTGGACTATTCTGCAACGACTAGCAGAAACCGTGACTCAGCAGCAATCTCGTTATGTGTGACGGTACCTTTAAATCTTGGTGGAATTGTTCACCCTGCTCAATTAGGTCACCAAGGTTTTCTGTAAAATGAAGTGGCTGTGGAGATAATGCACCTTGATATTCATTGTACAGCCAAGATGATGGAAAGTAGATGGCATTCCTTCTACTAGTTCAGTGTAATTATCTGCTTTATAGTTCGCAAGAAAATTCTGTACAACCACAGTGAAATACCATGCATCTGCCTCATGCACACCCATAGTGAATGGAGACCATGCATCTGTCTCATGTACAACCATAGTGAAAGGAGACCATGGATGTGCCTCATGTAGAACCATAGTGAAAGGAGACCATGGATGTGCCTCATGTACAACCATAGTGAAAGGAGACCGTGCATCTGCCTCATGTAGAACCATAGTGAAAGGAGACCATGGATGTGCCTCATGGACAACCATAGCGAAAGGAGACCGTGCATCTGCCTCATGTAGAACCATAGTGAAAAGAGACCATGGATGTGCCTCATGTACAACCATAGCGAAAGGAGACCGTGCGTCTGCCTCATGTACAACCATAGTGAAAGGAAACCGTGCATCTGCCTCATGTAGAACCATAGTGAAAGGAGACCATGGATGTGCCTCATGTACAACCATAGTGAAAAGAGACCATGCATCTGCCTCATGTAGAACCATAGTGAAAGGAAACCATGGATGTGCCTCATGTACAACCATAGCGAAAGGAGACCATGCATCTGCCTCATGTACAACCATAGTGAAAGGAGACCATGGATGTGCCTCATGTACAACCATAGTAAAAGGAGACCATGCGTCTGCCTCATGTACAATAGTGAAAAGAGACCGTGCATCTGCCTCATGTACACCCAAGTGAAAAGAGACCGTGCATCTGCCTCATGTACACCCAAGTGAAAAGAGATCATGCATCTGCCTCAGCATCATGTAATCAATCTTTGAAGTGTGGATCTTTCGTGAGTCCTCTGATTTAAGGACCATCAAAAATACCGGCCTTTAGCTTCTTCATGGTCAGTGCTGGAAATTTTCTGCAGATATAGTCCAAGCATCTTCCCTCTTTGTTTAGAGCATTTACAAACTTGCCATTAAACCTAATTGATGTGCAAGATGGTAAAATGATCTTATTCTTGTCAGGCAATGATTCTGCAATTACATTATTTTCTCCTACTGCCATGTCTTCTCTCCGATGCTGCTGTTTTCTTGCTCAATGCTCGATTTTTGTTCTACTATCCCACAGACAGATGAAGCAGGGATACTTACCGCATCCACTCTGCTGTTCCCAGAAAATAGTCACCATCT
Source organism: Anomaloglossus baeobatrachus (assembly GCF_048569485.1). Classification (NCBI taxonomy): domain Eukaryota; kingdom Metazoa; phylum Chordata; class Amphibia; order Anura; family Aromobatidae; genus Anomaloglossus; species Anomaloglossus baeobatrachus. Next base: position 13,267,676 of record NC_134357.1, on the reverse strand, counting down.
TTAGACCCTCGTAGATTGGCCACTGGTGATCGTGGTGTGATATTTTCTGTAGGACCAGAGCAGTCGTGTTTTGCTCTTCTTAGTTGAGTGACTTATTGAGAATGATCCATGTTTGTTTCCTTTATATAATAGCGCACATTATAGGCTCCGCTTAGAACTGTCCATGAAAAGCCGCCACTCGCTCGGTGAGGATAGTCATAGGCCCATTTTAATGTATTAAGTGTTCCAGTATTTATCCCTTACCTTACAGACCATCTCTGATTCTATTATTAGAGACTCTGTAGGGGAAAAAAATCCCAAATTCATGTGTGGGCAACTGTACATTATCTGAAAACGTAGAGGAGCTACGAGAAAATGAATGACATTCTGATTCAGAGGACCGAGCATACATAAAATCCAGCCTAAATCTTGGAGGCACCAAAACATTTTTTGTCATTTGTTCCCCAGTGTAATATTTCATAATTAGGTTTCCGTCTTTGATAGAAAGAGCCATGAGTAGAGCTTCTATGTTGGTGCCACATCCCCAGTCTTTGCTTGCTCACTTTTGCTGGTGTCTTGATCTCCTCGGTAATGCATCCCTGTCGTGTTATGGATGCCAATCCCTCTCTCTGGCACACCTGGGCATGACATGGCGAGATGATGCCAGACCCGGAAGTGACAACCATGCGCCACCATTGGTGCAAGCTTTGGACAAAGCTGCTCCCGCAGGAGAGGACTACTATTTAATACTCTCATTTGATACCCTTTGAAGAAGCTAAATGCGAAACGCAAGTTGGAGTGGTCCAGGCGATGCACAGTATACCTGATATTTTGTGGTCCTTTTTTTGTCTCTAGTACTTTGTCACTTACCTGGATCTGTGTGACTGTGTAGGCTGGGGACTGTAATTTTTTATTACCTGTTGTCACAGTTCCGCTGCGTGGAGCATTTTGCATTTGAAAATGCTCTGCTATGTGTCTTGTGCACTTGCTGACAGGTTCTCTTTCAGCACTAGGGTCCACGCTGGTTTTGGGAGGTGCCTTCACAGATGCGCCTTGTTCCTGGCGATTGCTCTGTTTCTTTACTGGGCTTGCTCTGTCTGAACTTCGCCAGTTGTACTTCCTGTTTGCTCAGTGTGCTCTTGGCTCCTGTCTGATGTAAGTGTTCTGATCTTGGCTTCTGACCTCGAACCTCTTCCTGACCATGTCTCTGTCTGCTCCCTGAACCTTATTAGTTACCTCCTTGCTTCTGGCCTCTTCCTGACCACGTCTCTGTCTGCTCCCTGAACCGTATATGTTACCTCCCGGTTTCTCACCTCGGACCTCTTTCTGACCACGTTTCTGTCTGCTCCCTGAACCTTATACGTTACCTCCTGGCTTCTGACCTCTTCCTGACCACATCTCTGTCTGCTCCCTGAACCTTATACGTTACCTCCTGGCTTCTGACCTCTTCCTGACCACATCTCTGTCTGCTCCCTGAACCTTATACGTTACCTCCTGGCTTCTGACCTCTTCCTGACCACATCTCTGTCTGCTCCCTGAACCTTATACGTTACCCTCCAGCTTCTGCACTCGGACCTCTCCCTGACCACGTCTCTTCTTGCTCCCTGAATCTTATACGTTACCTCCTGGCTTATGATCCCAGCTTGTCTGACTCGCCTTCTATTCATACTGCTGGTAGTGTCTAGCATCGCACCTGTAGACCCAAGATTTGTCTTTGTATTTAGATTTGTTTTTGCCCCCACATTTAGACTTCATATGCCTTTCCCATGGAGCAGGGGTGCCATGTATGTTTATTATTTGGGTGCTAAGCTCCGCTGTCGGGTAGGGTATTATATCAGTTAACATAGGATCATTTAGGTTTTCTTTTTTTTTTTCCTTACCCTATTGATATATACGCCCTATCCTGTACCTTGTGCATCATTTTTTGGGTTACATCATCCATACACCCTGCAGGATCATCCTGTTTTTCTGACAGGTACCAAAGTGCTCGTCACGTCTCTGATGCAGATCTTTAAGGAAACCGTCCAAACCAGGCGCTGTCCAAAGAACGATTCAGGGAAAGAAAGCTCTCTCAAAACTCTGATTCAAACAAAACTTCCCCCGAAATAGAAGCCATCTGAAGCAGTTTCTTGGATTTTGATTGCCTCCAAAAACTTAGTGTGGGCGGAGCATGGAGGAGCGTGTGACTGTGTCATGCTCCGCCCCCCAGGGACACATATTAGGAATGAGACAATGTATCAGTGTTACCCAGAATGTTCCATTAAAGCAGGGGTGGATAAACTCCGGCCCGGGCACCGTATGCGGTACGCAATGACTTTTTCTGCGGCCCCCGGGCAGATTCCCAGGAATCGCAGTGCTGGGGCAGTAGCCGCATCTTCCTGGCTGCTGGCCCTTTAAAACCCAGCACAGCGCGTTCAATGCCAAACGCTGCAATTCCTATACCGAAGGACTACGTCCTCACGCTGGCACTGGCTAGCGTGAGGACGTACTTTGTAGGCAGGGTAGGCGCGAGGTGCGCTCCAGTCCAGCAGAAGAGCGATTGACATCATCTCCCAGGTCCTACTGTGCCCGCAGCGGTCCCCGGCGGAAGAAGCAGCGCTCTCTGTGCCCGGCGGCAGCAGCGCTCTCTGTGCCCGGCGGAAGCAGCGCTCTCTGTGCCCGGCGGAAGCAGCGCTCTCTGTGCCCGGCGGAAGCAGCGCTCTCTGTGCCCGGAGGCAGCAGCGCTCTCTGTGCCCGGAGGCAGCAGCGCTCTCTGTGCCCGGAGGCAGCAGCGCTCTCTGTGCCCGGCTTCAGCAGCGTTCTCTGTGCAGGGCTTCAGCAGCGTTCTCTGTGCCCGGCTTCAGCAGCGTTCTCTGTGCCCGGCTTCAGCAGCGTTCTCTGTGCCCAGCTTCAGCAGCGCTCTCTGTGCCCGGCTTCAGCAGCGTTCTCTGTGCCCGGCTTCAGCAGCGTTCTCTGTGCCCGGCTTCAGCAGCGTTCTCTGTGCCCGGCTTCAGCAGCGTTCTCTGTGCCCAGCTTCAGCAGCGTTCTCTGTGCCCGGCTTCAGCAGCGTTCTCTGTGCCCGGCTTCAGCAACGTTCTCTGTGCCCGGCTTCAGCAACGTTCTCTGTGCCCGGCTTCAGCAACGCTCTCTGTGCCCGGCTTCAGCAGCGTTCTCTGTGCCCGGCTTCAGCAGCGTTCTCTGTGCCCGGCTTCAGCAGCGTTCTCTGTGCCCGGCTTCAGCAGCGTTCTCTGTGCCCGGCTTCAGCAGCGTTCTCTGTGCCCGGCTTCAGCAGCGTTCTCTGTGCCCGGCTTCAGCAGCGTTCTCTGTGCCAGCAGGTCTGCCTCTAGCCTCCTCCAGGTCTGCCTCCAGCCTCCTTCCAGGTCTGTCTGTCTGCCTCCAGCCTCCTTCCAGGTCTGTCTGCCTCCAGCCCCCTTCCAGGTCTGTCTGCCTCCAGCCCCCTTCCAGGTCTGTCTGCCTCCAGCCCCCTTCCAGGTCTGTCTGCCTACAGCCCCCTTCCAGGTCTGTCTGCCTACAGCCCCCTTCCAGGTCTGTCTGCCTACAGCCCCCTTCCAGGTCTGTCTGCCTACAGCCCCCTTCCAGGTCTGTCTGCCTACAGCCCCCTTCCAGGTCTGTCTGCCTACAGCCCCCTTCCAGGTCTGTCTGTCTGTCTGCCTCCAGGTCTGTCTATCTTTCTGCCTCCAGCCTCCTCCAGGTCTGCCTCCAGCCTCCTCCAGGTCTGTCTCCAGCCTCCTCCAGGTCTGCCTCCAGCCTCCTCCAGCCTCCTCCAGGTCTGCCTCCAGCCTCCTCCAGGTCTGCCTCCAGCCTCCTCCAGGTCTGCCTCCAGCCTCCTCCAGGTCTGCCTCCAGCCTCCTCCAGGTCTGTCTCCAGCCTCCTCCAGGTCTGCTCCAGCCTCCTCCAGGTCTGCCTCCAGCCTCCTCCAGGTCTGTCTCCAGCCTCCTCCAGGTCTGCCTCCAGCCTCCTCCAGGTCTGTCTCCAGCCTCCTCCAGGTCTGTCTCCAGCCTCCTCCAGGTCTGTCTCCAGCCTCCTCCAGGTCTGTCTATCTGTCTGCCTCCAGCCTCCTCCAAGTCTGCCTCCAGCCTCCTCCAGGTCTGTCTCCAGCCTCCTCCAGGTCTGCCTCCAGCCTCCTCCAGCCTCCTCCAGGTCTGCCTCCAGCCTCCTCCAGGTCTGCCTCCAGCCTCCTCCAGGTCTGCCTCCAGCCTCCTCCAGGTCTGCCTCCAGCCTCCTCCAGGTCTGTCTCCAGCCTCCTCCAGGTCTGCCTCCAGCCTCCTCCAGGTCTGTCTCCAGCCTCCTCGAGGTCTGCCTCCAGCCTCCTCCAGGTCTGTCTCCAGCCTCCTCCAGGTCTGTCTCCAGCCTCCTCCAGGTCTGTCTCCAGCCTCCTCCAGGTCTGTCTATCTGTCTGCCTCCAGCCTCCTCCAAGTCTGCCTCCAGCCTCCTCCAAGTCTGTCTCCAGCCTCCTCCAAGTCTGTCTCCAGCCTCCTCCAGGTCTGCCTGTCTGTTTGAAAAAAAACAAGAAAAGGAAAAATGCGATCAAAGCTCAAATTATGAAAGTGCAAAAAACTTTGTTGAGCAGGAAAAGGCTACATGCGCACGCTGCTTTTTTCCTGCTTTTTTTGCTGCTTTTTTGGCTGCAGTTTTGTTGTCAGAACTTTCTGACATCTGACTTCCCAGCAAAGTCTATGAGAAGTCTGATTTGTCATGCGTACGTTGCAGTTTATTTGTCAGCGTTTTTTTTGTCAAAAGTTTGTGACAAAAAAAAATGCAGCATGTTCATTCTTCCTGCGTTTTTGTCAACATTTGTCACCCATTGAAATCAATGAGGGCATCAAAAACGCAGGAAAAATGCATGCTAATCAAAAGTGGTGCATTTTACCTGCATTTTTGGTACCAAAAACGCAGATGATTTGTCAGGAAGTGAGGTAACAGGCAAGTGGTCCCGTCCCGTCCCCTCCTCCGCGTGTTCCCCGAAGTACCGTTATCCCTAGGGGAGATGATGTAGAGGACGGGACTATCAGCGGCGGCGGCATCAAGAGGGAAAAATCAATGTTTTCAGCTGCCAATGTCCATCCCCCTCTCGCTGCCGCCGCTGATAGTCCCGTCCTCCACGTGTTCCCCGAACTACCGCTGTCCCCAGCGTGCACGCACAGGGGAGATGATGGACCCCTCTCGCTGCCACCGCTGATAGTCCCGTCCTCCACGCTCCTCTCAGCTCCACGCAGTAGCGTGATCAGGTGAGCTGTCACTGAGGTTACTCGCAGCCACCGCTGGATTCAGCGGTGGCCGCGGGTAACCTCAGTGACAGCTCAGCTGATCGCGCGGCTCTCTTCAGTTGCTGCGTGGAGCTGACAGGAGCGGCGGTGTCTGCTGCTTCTCCGGTCACCTCCATGCAGCAGAGCTGGAAGCGCCACTGGAGCATCCTGGAGTACGCCGGACATGGAGGGCTTTGTTGGGCTTATTAAATGGGAGAACGAGGGAATTTGTTAGTGTTTTTTATTTCTAACAAAGGATTTTTTCAGGTGTGTGTTTATTTACTGTAACTTACAAATTAATCATGGAAGGAATCTCGTGGAGACGCCTGACATGATTAATCTAGGACTTTTTGGCAGCTATGGGCTGCCATTAACTCCTTATTACCCCGATTTGCCAACGCACCAGGGCAAATCGGGAAGAGCCGGGTACTGTCCCAGAACTGTCGCATCTAATGGATGCGGCCATTCTGGGCGGCTGCTTACTGATATTGTTAGGCTGGGGGGCTCCCCATAACGTGGAGCTCCCCATCCTGAGAATACCAGCCTTCAGCCGTATGGCTTTATCTGGCTGACATTGAAATTGGGGGGGACCGCACGCCGTTTTTTTAAATTATTTATTTATTTCTAATTTTTTTTTTTTCAATTCAACAAGCTTTATGGGCTTGTTTGAACTGAAAAATACATGAATCAATTGTTGACAAAACTGCAGCCAAAAACGCACCAAAAAGCAGCAAAAAAGCATCAAAAAAGCACCTACATTTTTTGTGACATTTCCAGGCTCTCTCTGACAAGGTGCAGTTTTGGCTGCAGTTTGTGAACATGAAAAAGAAGCAACGTGCGCATGTACCCAAAAGGTGTCATGCGGCACAAAAAACAAGGAAGGACGCAAATTCCAGAAGAAAACCACAGCAGGATGAAATGTAATTACACATCACCTGCTATGTGTCGTATTAAAGTCATAGAATGTCATAAATAACCATATACATAGTATATATAAAGGCTTCACTACCAAATTGATGTCATATGACTGGTGCACACAGACCTGTTTGTCTGTTTGCCTCCAGCCTCCTCCAGGTCTGTCTGTACCCCCCAGCTATGTCTGTGCACCCCAGTGATGTCTGTGCCGACCAGTGATGTTTGTACCCCCAGTGATGTCTATGCCCCGCTGCTTCCCTAGTGATGTATATTCCTCACAGCCCTCCCCTGCAATGTTTATGCCCCCCCCCAGCTTTGTCTGTGCTCCCCAACAATGATGTATATACCACCAGTGATGCATGTACCCCCTCAGTGATGTCTATGCAGCCACATGTATGCCCTGCAACTTTGCTAATGATGTATATTCCTCCCAGCCCTCCTCAGTGAAGTATTTGCCTTCAGCATCTCCTTTGATGTCTATGCCCCATTCTCTCTAGTCATGTCTATGCCCCCAGCCTCCCCAGTGAGCTATATTCCTCCCAACCCTCCCCTAAGATGTATATGCCCCCATCCCCTCCTGTGATGTATATACAGCAGTCACAGCCAACTGAAACCTGGAAAAGCAGTTGTGAGAAGCAACAAGATCAATATCACTTAACATCACAGCCGCACCAAAGAGTAGAGGCTCCGGCTTCTACAATTCAGGTCTGGGAACTTGTGACAGCGAGCAACCACCACAAACACCACTGGGTTGTCGGTCAATTTTCAAAAATCCTTTTTACAAGCAAATTTGCAGATATGGAAACGGCAATAAAAAGCATTGATGATCCTTAGAAAGCCGGGGAACAACAGCGCCCGTGGCGGCCATATTATGTGTCACCCAGCTTTCCTGGAAAGAGATGTTACCAAGAAAATGCCTCCCGGGCTGATAACAGGGGGAGAGCGGTGTCATCCACCAGGGAGCGGCGGGGGCTGCATTATGTTATCTGTGCTGCCACATTCCCGGCATATTTCCTCCTCCAGTGGCGGCAGTGAAGGGGTTAACCGCGAGCTGCTGCCTGAATTTGACCCGAGATTTCAGCATTTCTTTCTGCCCTGCGGCGGTTTCACTATGAAGCAGGAAAGTTTTTACCCTACAAGAGGTCAAATGCGAAACCTCCAGAGCTGCGACTTTCATCCAGATCTTTACTTCTTCGCCTTCGCTGACCGCAGCTACGAGACGATTGCGCGGCGGTGTCACAATATCTGACACGTGGCGGTGGCACAATGACCGGCGTGACGCCTCACAGGAAGATTTCACCAGCTGTGATATAGAAATATCATAACAGACGCACAATGCACGGCAAAAAGTATGTGCACACCCCCCCTGCAACATTTCTACACTTTGTGCTTTTCAAGATCTCTGCTTGCTGTCAATGCCTGGTTTCCATCCCGAGGCTGCACTTCTGTAGATGGTCGTATCTCACAGCAGAGGGTTTGTTACAGTTGTGTTCTGGGTGGACAGTTCTCCAGGAGGTTCACATCGGCAGCACATCTCCCCTGTGCTGATGGTTTGTTACAATGTGTCGGTCTGGATACAATGTAACAGACCCTCCGCTGCCAGTAGTATTTGGTATTGAACCTTTTGCTGCCCCTTTTGTGCGCCATTATCAGCCGCAGATTTTCTGGAGACCCCAATTTTGCCCCTGTGCCCCCTCGCAGACGCCATTCTTCCCTGGTCTCCACCTTTCATAGCTCCAGAAGTTGCCCCTGAAGATAATCCAAATCCCCAAAGTCTTCACATCCCCCCTTTGCCCCTCATCCTCCATATTCCTATCTGATGGCGGGCGGTCACAGCCGCCCCCGGGTTACTCTGCTGTGTGATTCGTGGCCTGCGGCTGCTGCTCCGGGACACATGGGGGTATTATCTGTGAGCAAATCGAGCAGGATCCAAGTGATGTGCTGAGTGATTGTAGGATTTGAAAATATTCACACCCCCATCACTCTTCCCAACCACCACCACACATTCCTCACAGCCCATAGTCACAGGTCAGCCATAATAAAACCAATCCAGTGTCTCCTCCCCTTTGAGGCCTGCACTCCCTATTCCTCTGCAGGTGTCCTGTGGTCAGGAACACCCCACAAGAACCTCCGTATACCGGGACCACCCCACAAGACCCTCCGTATACAGGGAACACCCCACAAGACCCTCCGTATACCGGGAACACCCCACAAGACCCTCCGTATACCGGGAACACCCCACAAGACCCTCCGTATACCGGGAACACCCCACAAGACCCTCCGTATACCGGGAACACCCCACAAGACCCACCGTATACCGGGAACATCCCACAAGACCCTCCGTATACCGGGAACACCCCACAAGACCCTCCGTATACCGGGAACACCCCACAAGACCCTCCGTATACCGGGAACACCCCACAAGACCCTCCGTATACCGGGAACACCCCACAAGACCCTCCGTATACCGGGAACACCCCACAAGACCCTCAGTATACCGGGAACACCCCACAAGACCCTCCGTATACCGGGAACACCCCACAAGACCCTCCGTATACCGGGAACACCCCACAAGACCCTCCGTATACCGGGAACACCCCACAAGACCCTCCGTATACCGGGAACACCCCACAAGACCCTCCGTATACCGGGAACACCCCACAAGACCCTCCGTATACCGGGAGCACCCTACAAGACCCTCCGTATACCGGGAACACCCCACAAGACCCACCGTATACCGGGAACACCCCACAAGACCCTCCGTATACCGGGAACACCCCACAAGACCCTCCGTATACCGGGAACACCCAACAAGACCCTCCGTATACCGGGAGCACCCTACAAGACCCTCCGTATACCGGGAAGACCCCACAAGACCCTCCGTATACCGGGGACACCCACAAGACCCTACGTATACCGGGAACACCCCACAAGACCCTCTGTATAGAGAGAACGCCCCACAAGACCCTCCGTATACCGGGAACACCCCACAAGACCCTCTGTATACTGGGAACACCCCACAAGACCCTCTGTATAGAGAGAACGCCCCACAAGACCCTCCGTAGATAATAAGATATAAGGTGATTGCTTTATAAGGGGGTTGCAGTCAGCAGAGTTAGTTTTCCCGGCATGCATTAGGTCACGCTGTCTCTCGGGAAGGTCTGGTACGGAGTAGGTCACTGCTCGGGACTCTCCGGTCACCGCGACCTCTTCATCCGTCGCGCAGGATTGTGGGTATTGTAGTCCGGGTAATGTCGACTCGGGATTGGTCAGTGCGAGGCCAATGGTTGACGAGCTCTGCACGTCCCGGCACTCCCGCGGTGTGACGTCAGAGGGGGCGTGTGCGGCTGGCTCAGTGAGAGCAGTGCGGCTGAGGAGAGCGGAGCTCCGGATCATCCATGGTGAGCGCAGCCCGGGGGGCGCGGGGAGAGAGGACGGGGCTGCTCTGAGGCAGCGGCCGCCACACTGCGCCGGAGGGAGCCGAGCTGCAGGATGCGCTGCCCGATACGTGAGGGAAGAGCGGGGCGTGCGCGAGGTGCCGCAGAGCCCGGTGTGGGGAGGAGCGGGACGGTGCAGGAGCGTGTGCGACCCCAATCACTGCAGCACTAACGTGCGGGCACAAGGGGCGTGTGACCGCGGAGCAGCGCGGGGGGTGACGGGGGGCGCAGATACAGGAGTGATTGGGGGGGGGGGGGGTGCAGATACAGGAGTGATTGGGGGGGTGTGCAGATACAGGAGTGATTGGGGGGGTGTACAGATACAGGGGTGATTGGGGGGGTGTACAGATACAGGAGTGACGGGGGGGGGTGTGTGCAGATACAGGAGTGACACGGGGGGGGGTGTACAGATACAGGGGTGATTGGGGGGGTGTACAGATACAGGAGTGATTGGGGGGGGGGGGTGTACAGATACAGGAGTGATTGGGGGGGGGGTGTACAGATACAGGAGTGATTGGGGGGGTGTACAGATACAGGAGTGATTGGGGGGGTGTACAGATACAGGAGTGATTGGGGGGGGTGTACAGATACAGGGGTGATTGGGGGGGGGTGTGCAGATACAGGAGTGACGGGGGGGGGGGTGTGTGTGCAGATACAGGGGTGACGGGGGGGGGTGTGCAGATACAGGAGTGATTGGGGGGGGTGTACAGATACAGGAGTGATTGGGGGGGGTGTACAGATACAGGAGTGATTGGGGGGGGTGTACAGATAGAGGAGTGATTGGGGGGGGGTGTACAGATACAGGAGTGATTGGGGGGGGGGGTGTACAGATACAGGAGTGATTGGGGGGGGTGTACAGATACAGGAGTGATTGGGGGGGGTGTACAGATACAGGAGTGATTGGGGGGGGTGTACAGATACAGGAGTGATTGGGGGGGGTGTACAGATGGAGGAGTGATTGGGGGGGGTGTACAGATGGAGGAGTGATTGGGGGGGGTGTACAGATGGAGGAGTGATTGGGGGGGGTGTACAGATGGAGGAGTGATTGGGGGGGGTGTACAGATGGAGGAGTGATTGGGGGGGGTGTACAGATGGAGGAGTGATTGGGGGGGGTGTACAGATGGAGGAGTGATTGGGGGGGGTGTACAGATGGAGGAGTGATTGGGGGGGGTGTACAGATGGAGGAGTGATTGGGGGGGTGTACAGATGGAGGAGTGATTGGGGGGGTGTACAGATGGAGGAGTGATTGGGGGGGGTGTACAGATGGAGGAGTGATGGGGGGGGTGTACAGATGGAGGAGTGATGGGGGGGGTGTACAGATGGAGGAGTGATTGGGGGGGGTGTACAGATGGAGGAGTGATTGGGGGGGGTGTACAGATGGAGGAGTGATTGGGGGGGTGTACAGATGGAGGAGTGATTGGGGGGGGTGTACAGATGGAGGAGTGATTGGGGGGGGTGTACAGATGGAGGAGTGATTGGGGGGGGTGTGCAGATACAGGAGTGATTGGGGGGGTGTGCAGATACAGGGGTGATTGGGGGGGGGTGCAGATACAGGAGTGATTGGGGGGGGGGTGCAGATACAGGAGTGATTGGGGGGGTGTGCAGATACAGGAGTGATTGGGGGGGTGTACAGATACAGGGGTGATTGGGGGGGGGGTGTGCAGATACAGGAGTAACGGGGGGGGGGGCGTGCAGATACAGGAGTGACGGGGGGGGGGGGTGTGCAGATACAGGAGTGACGGGGGGGGGTGTGCAGATACAGGAGTGACGGGGGGGGGGTGTGCAGATACAGGAGTGACGGGGGGGGGTGTGTGCAGATACAGGAGTGACGGGGGGGTGTGTGCAGATACAGGAGTGGCGGGGGGGTGTGCAGATACAGGAGTGACGGGGGGAGTGTGCAGATACAGGAGTGACGGGGGGAGTGTGCAGATACAGGAGTGGCGGGGGGGGTTCAGATACAGGAGTGACGGGGGGAGTGTGCAGATACAGGAGTGGCGGGGGGGGGTGCAGATACAGGAGTGACGGGGGGAGTGTGCAGATACAGGAGTGACGGGGGGAGTGTGCAGATACAGGAGTGGCGGGGGGGGTGCAGATACAGGAGTGACGGGGGGAGTGTGCAGATACAGGAGTGGCGGGGGGGTGCAGATACAGGAGTGACGGGGGGGTGTGCAGATACAGGAGTGGCGGGGGGGGTGCAGATACAGGAGTGACGGGGGGGTGTACAGATACAGGAGTGACGGGGGGGGGGGGATGCAGATACAGGAGTGACGGGGCTGATGCAGGGGGCAGATACAGGAGTCTCTGGATGTAGTCAACCTCAGAAGAAGCTAGTGTATAAGGAGAGGGGCAACAGCCTGACCCGAGGGCTGCTAAGCTTTAATTATGTAAGTGTTCTGCCCTTATCTTTGTGCTGGTTGCTGAAGAGTCTGGCTCCTGTGTGGAGGGCGATATGTAGGCGCTGCGGGGTCCGGCTCCCTGCGTGGAGGGCGATATGTAGGCGCTGCGGGCGTCCGGCTCCCTGCGTGGAGGGCGCTGCGGGCGTCCGGCTCCCTGCGTGGAGGGCGCTGCGGGCGTCCGGCTCCCTGCGTGGAGGGCGCGGGCGTCCGGCTCCCTGCGTGGAGGGCGCTGCGGGCGTCCGGCTCCCTGCGTGGAGGGCGCTGCGGGTGCTGCAGTGATGCTGCTGTGTGCGTTGCAGTGCTGGCAGCAGTGTGGGTTGAGGAGGTGCTGAGGAGTGTCTTGGTGCCGGCACATATTCTTGATCAGCGCACATACTGATCTTGTGCTAGTGCCCGTCCTGTGCCTCGCAGGCAGCGTCTGCAGATGACAACCTCAGGAGGAGGCCAGAGGGTGTATGGAGAGGGGTGACATCCATCCCTGCGGGCTGCTAAGCCCTGGTTATGTGGGCATCATGCCCTTGGTGTGTGTACTGGGGGTCTGGCGCTGGGCATGCTCTGTTGGGGGGGGGGGGTCTGTTATGAACTTGGAGGTGGACACTGGGGTCACAGTCGCTGCATTGCCAGGTGTCAGCTTCCCGTCATGCGCTGTTGACAGGTGGAGCATAGACTGGGCAGTGTTGGCGATCACCCTGGTTTCTGGGCACGTGGTGTTTTGGGCGTTTCGCACAGGTGGCGGTGTGATAGTAGCCGTGCGTTACGGGACGTGGAACTTCTCAGGAAGGGTGGAGGGGTTTCCTGCTTTCACTATGTGTCAGTTTGTCCCCATCTGTCACCATGTACAGATGTAGCAGAGCCGAGCGTCACGGAGGTTGTCTCTTCAGTAAGTGTAACCTGTGGTCCTATGTGCCTGGGCTCTGCTACATCTGCACCTGTCAGGTTTGTCACATTCCTCCACTGCTTGGAGTCCGGCGTCCTCTGTAACTTGAGTGCAGTTTGAGGGTATCTGTTACCTTCCCTCACAGGGCGGGTTATCTCCAAACCCATCAGTAAGGAGACCCTCTGCTGCGCCCCTCACATGCAGGGGGAGTCTGTGACCCACCCAGGGTGATGTCATCGCTTGGACCTGTCATCTTCACTCTGTGGGGGATCAGGGTAATTCTTAGATGGAAAGTGTCGGGGAGGGGGGAATCCAGGGACGGGGAAGTGTTTTCAATTATTCCTATAACCGGGCGAGCCAGGAATGCGTAAGTTACATCAGCGCAGAGGCCCCCGAGAGCCAAGGGTTTCCCCACAATTCAACCCAAGTCCCGTGCTTGGCTCATAGCTGTTTATTAAGCCTAGAAATGTTCTATGCAGGTGGCAGAATATGTAACTGGCACCCAGATTCTGGGTTTATTGTCTGGCATGACATGGACCGTAGATATTGCGCCTGTCCCTGGTGCCTAAGAGCTGGTGGTGTCTTGGGGTTCTGTATGCAGTACCCCAGGCCCTGGTCCCTAAGAGCTTGATGTGCAGTACCCCCTGGCCCTGGTGCCTAAGAACTGGGTGTATGCAGTACCTCTGACCCTGGTACCTTGAGGCTCATGCATCTGTGCCAGGGGAACTGCATACAAAGAGCTGGGTGTTCAGTACCCCTGGCCCTGGTGCCTTGGGGCTTTGTATGCAGTACCACTGCCCTTGGTGCCTAAGAGCTGGGTGTGCGGTACTCCTAACTCTGGGGCCTAAGAGCTGGATATGCACTACCCTTTGACCCTGGTGGCTTAGAGCTCTGTATGCAGTACCCCTGACCCTGGTGCTTAAAAGCTGGGTGTGCAGTACCCTTGGCCCTGATGCCTAGAGTGCTGGGTGTGCAGTACCCCTGGCACTAGCACCAAAAGAGCTGGGTGTGCAGTACCCTTGGCCCTGATGCCTAGAGTGCTGGGTGTGCAGTACCCCTGGCACCGGCACCTAAAGAGCTGGGTGTGCAGTACCCCTGGCCCTGATGCCTAAAGTGCTGGGTGTGCAGTACTCCTGGCCCTGATGCCTAAAGTGCTGGGTGTGCAGTACTCCTGGCCCTGATGCCTAAAGTGCTGGGTGTGCAGTACTCCTGGCCCTGATGCCTAAAGTGCTGGCACTAGCACCAAAAGAGCTGGGTGTGCAGTACCCTTGGCCCTGATGCCTAGAGTGCTGGGTGTGCAGTACCCCTGGCACCGGCACCTAAAGAGCTGGGTGTGCAGTACTCCTGGCCCTGATGCCTAAAGTGCTGGGTGTGCAGTACCCCTGGCCCTGATGCCTAAAGAGCTGGGTGTGCAGTACCCCTGGCCCTGATGCCTAAAGAGCTGGGTGTGCAGTAAGCCCTGGCGCCTTTAGAGCTGGGTGTGCAGTAACCCTGGTCCCAATAAAGCTGGGTGTGCAGTAACCCTGGTCCCAATAAAGCTGGGTGTGCAGTACTCATGGCGCCTAAGAGCTGGGTGTGCAGTACCCAGGACCTTGCTCCCGGAGTTGCCGTTCTCCTAGTGCCCGGTGTCTGGGCACTCACTGCGTCTGTCCCTGGTGTGCCCAGTATTCATTCCACTGGCGCTTAACTTCTTGGATTATCCTCTTTTAATGTTTTGAATCGTCCCCATTTTTTGGGCCCCCGGATTGGTCGTTTTGGCCTCTTGTCTGCATTGTGTGTTCCACCCCGGGCTGGATTTGGTTTCATTCTTTTCAGTCTCGTCCGATCTCTGACTGATGGGGGGATTTCATTGTGGGGGGCTGTTTCTCTAGGGTTTATTAGAATTGTTTTTATTATAACGTTTTCAGCGCATTTATGATTTTGTTACATTGTTACTTTTTATTATTATAATTTCTTGGATTTACTTTGGACTTTCTTATTTGTGGGTTTTTGGGGTTTTTTTGCGACATATCAGAAATTGCAGGAAAATGCAGGAATAAAAGCCGTGTGGCTTCTTTCCCTCCTCCGTCCAGCTGCGACGCCTCATGTGGCTTCACTTTTTTTGAAGTCAAGGAGGGGGAAGACTTTGATGCCGTTCTCTGTTCTCAGGACCCTCCATCCCCAGGTGTCCCACACTTTCCTTCAAGTGGCTTTTTGTATGCAGAGCGACTGAAAGTAACGCCATTGTATGTGAAGAAGAGCGCGGATACTTTTGAAGAGCGCTGACACTTTTTATTCTGATTACTTTTTTATATATATACACACACACACACACACACACACACACACACACACACACACACACACACACACACACACACACACACACACACACACACACACACACACACACACACACACACACACACACACACACACACACACACACACACACACACACACACACACACACACACACACACACACACACACACACACACACACACACACACACACACACACACACACACACACACACACACACACACACATATATATATATATATATATATATATATATATATATATATATATATATATATAATTTTTCTTAAAATAAGAAATTCTATAGATTATTTCTTACTGCAAGGACTTATTAGCAGGAGACTTCCATGACCCGTTCAGCACTGCTACATCACTATACTCTCCTGTTTGGAAGTTGAATACGTTTTTGTTTTTTTTACCCATTTATAATGGAAAAGGGAAAAAAACCCTTTAATTTTCCAGTGTTGATCATGGTCAATGGTGGGTGGTGAGACCATTGATGGCCTCAGCTGGGGACCTATTATGTCCACAATAACCGACCATGGTCTGCAGATAATGCTGCAAATAAGTTCCCTAACCAAGTGATAAGTTAGATGAGTCTATTAATGAGAAAAAAAAATCAGATCTGGTTAGAAATTGTATTTAAGGCCTGTGTAACAAAAAAAAGTGCGCCCCTTATGAACTACATTGTAAAGATTGCTAAAGATGCTAAACAATGTTTATACAAGAATATAACTACTATAATACTGCCCCTATGTACAAGAATATAGCTACTATAATACTGGTCCTCTGTACAAGAATATACCTACTATAATACTGCCCCCTATGTACAAGAATAGAACTACTATAATACTACCCCTATGTACAAGAATATAACTACTATAATACTGCTCCTATGTTCAAGAATATATAACTACTATAATACTGCCCACTATGTACAAGAATATAGAACTACTATAATACTGCCCACTATGTACAAGAATATATTACTATAATACTGCCCCTATATACAATTATATAACTACTATAATACTATCCCTATGTACAAGAATATAACTACTATAATACTGCCCCTATGTACAAGAATATAACTACTATAATACTGCCCCCTATATACAAGAATATAACTACTATAATACTGCCCCCTATATACAAGAATATAACTACTATAATACTGCCCCCTATATACAAGAATATAACTACTATAATACTGCCCCTATGTACAAGAATATAACTACTATAATACTGCCCCTATGTACAAGAATATAACTACTATAATACTGCCCCTATGTACAAGAATATAACTACTATAATACTCCCCCTATATACAAGAATATAACTACTATAATACTGCCCCTTATGTACAAGAATATAACTACTATAATACTGCCCCTATCTACAAGAATATAACTACTATAATACTGCCCCTATGTACAAGAATATAACTACTATAATACTCCCCCTATGTACAAGAATATAACTACTATAATACTGCTCCTATGTACAAGAATATAACTACTATAATACTGCTCCTATGTTTGTCCAGCAGTGAAGGGGTGCAGCATACAGTGTAGCATTCAGGAGCAGTTTGTAGATAATTGGGGTGCAGGGTTCATCATCACTGGATTAGAAAGAGTCTTCAATTTAATAAAATATAATTGGATCTGATGACTTCACTTTGTGGCCCCCAGAGTTTGCAATTACCCTAATTGTTATAATAACCAATGGGGGCTGCACATTCCTCCTGGTATTGAGCGCCGCTCCCTTCGGGTGACATTGTAGCAGTGCGGGTGCGCCCCGGACCCCGATCAGAGCAGTACTCCACAATGTGCCTGTCATTAGCTGCTCTGCCTCATAACAAGCCCCGTTCTGTCATTGTCCCTTTTGATCTGCAGATTTGGCAGGAGCCTGAGTCTCACAAATGATGGAGATTATGTAATTCTCTGTGCGTCGTGTCACTGAGCGCTGACACTCGCCCCGAGCCGCCCTCTCCTGACATTTTTCATGCACAGTTTTTTTTTTTGTTTTTTTTTTTTTAATATGTTGAGGCCGAATAAAGAATCCCCAGAATCGATAGTGTTAAAAAGCTCCCAATCCCATCCCCACAGCATTTACTGGGCTGTACACGGTGATCATCCTGTGCCTCCTGCTTCATAGCCACTATGCTGTGCAGAATTATTTGGCAATATGTATTTTTATTTAATTTTGAACATCTCCTGTGCTGTCGTCAGTAGGGATGAGCGAACCCGAACTGTAAAATACGGGGTCCGTGCACGGACTTAACAGGGACGTCCATATTACTGTTCGGGGTTTGGCCACATAGATAACAATTAAAGATAAAAATGAAAAGAAGGCAAAATAGAGGTTAAAACAGGAGAATTATATTCACCGGGACTCCCACGCGGCTGACACTGCTTCCAGGTCCATTCATTAACCCTCATACATATTCACGGCTTCCCCCGCCCACCCTTTTGACAGCAACTGTGATTGGTTTCTGTCAGATTGTTGGCATCTGTGATTGGTTGTGGAGTGTAGAAATAAATAATTGGGGAAAAAAATCCCGCATGGTCCTCCGTATATTGATGCCCAGCTCAGATAAAGCAGACATCTACAGGCTGCAGCCCTCAACTGTGCGAATTATCTTGGCTGGGTAGCAAAATACAAGGGACCCCATGCAGATTATTTAAAAAGATTATTTAAATTTAAAAAACGGCGTTAAGTCCCCCCAATTTTGATAACCAGCCAAGGCAAAGCAGACAGCTGGGGGCTGGTGTTCTCAGGCTGGAGAGGCCAATGGTTATTGATTCCCCCCCCCTCCCACCAGCCTTAAATTAGCAGCCCACGGCCGCCCTGGAATTGTCACATCCGTTAATGTGACATTTCTGACACTTTACGCGTCTCATCCCGATTGCCCTTGTGCGGTGGCAATCTGGGTAATATAAGGGATTAATGACAGCTATCAAAATTTGACAGCTGTCATCAAGCCCAAGGTTAGTAATGGGAAGGGATCTATAAGACCCCACCCCACCATTAACCCTGTAAGTCAAAAGAAATAAACACAACACAACCTTTAATTTATGAACCCCCAAAACACCCCTGCAGGTCTGAAGTAATCCACACACTAGGTCCCATGACGATCCTGGCTCTGCTACATCTAATGTCGCAGTGCACGGTCACTGCAGCTTCCGAGACACACACTGAAGGAGCCGCAACTGTGAGAGCGGTCACGTCACTAAGTTCACCCTAGGTCACCACTGAAGGTACTCCGGTGTGTCTTCTGGTATACTCATTGAACTCAGTGACCTCACCACTGGTGACAACATTGAACTCAATCTCGGGTTAGGAAGTGTGTGCACATTGAGTATTTGGTTGGTTGCAGACATTTCTGCACTAAAACTGCATCTCCTGACAAAAAAGGCACCAAAACCACATGAGTTTTGATGCAGTTTTGGTACGTTTTATTGCTAAGAGATGCAGATTTTGTGAAGAAATGTCTGCACTGAAATACTCAATGTGCACACGATGCCAATCCAGCATTGAGGTCAATTACTCTACCTGAGATCACAGCTGAGTTTCTACTGTACCCCAGCTGTGACCTCAGGTGAACTGATCTGAGTTGAACGATGTAACCTCCCCTCAGGTGAAGTCATTCAACTTAATTCCGGATTAGACAATGTGTGCACAGTGAGTATTCGGTTGCAGACATTTCTGCACCAAATATATATCTCCTGGCAGAGAAAAAAACAAAACCGCATCAAGCGCATGCGCTTTGGGTGTGTTTTTATGCCAGGCGATGCAGATTTGGTGTAGAAAATTCTGAAACCGAATACTTCCTGTGTACACATTGTCTAATCCAGTAATCTTGAATTGAGTTCAATGACTTCATTAGGCTACATGCGCACGCTGCGTTTTTTGCTGCGGTTTTGGCTGCAGTTTTGTTGTCAGAACTTTCTGACATTTGACTTTCCAGCAAAGTCTGAGAAGTCAGATTTGCTGCGCACATTGCAGTTTGTCAGCGTTCTATTTGTCAAATGTTTGTGACAAAAAATTGCAGCATGTTCATTCTTCCTGCGTTTTTATCAACATTTGTCACAAAAACGCACCGAAAATGCAGCAAAAACTCACATATAAATACAAGCATTTTCCAGACTTTCTGACAACGTGCAGTTTTTGAACACAAAAAGATGTAGCGTGCGCATGTAGCCATAGGGTACTTTCACACTTGTGGTTTTTTCCTTCCGTCACAATCCGCCCTTTTGGAAAACAGCGGAATCCGTTGGCTGTTTCCCATAGACTTGTATGGATGACGGATTGTGCCAAAAGTACCTGCGTTCCTTCCGCTGTCCAACGCTGCGTTGCTTCTGCCGGGCGGAAGGAACGCAGCATGTAACGTTTTTTGAGTGGCAGAATCCTCTATTTTTCACTGCGCATGCTCGGTTTTTTTTTTGTTTGTTTTTTTTTTTATATATTTATCACAAACTTTATTTTGTCTCTCGGTGGCCGAACGTTCAGCTGAGCGCCCGGCCGTCGGCATGTGAGAGCGACCGCACACTGTGACTTCAGGTGTAGCAGAGCTGGGATTGTTATGAATTTTCCATCTCAATTGTTGTCATCTGTTAATGAGAATTCAAATCAAACAGCTCTATGTGCAAAATCCATTTCTAACATTTCCCACAAATCTTCTCCTCAGTGTGATATAGTAATATATATATAGTAATATGGCCGCTCTTCTCCTCAGTGTGATATAGTAATATATATAGTAATATGGCCGCTCTTCTCCTCAGTGTGATATAGTAATATATATAGTAATATGGCCGCTCTTCTCCTTAATATATATAGTAATATGGTCGCTCTTCTCCTCAGTGTGATATAGTAATATATATATAGTAATATGGCCGCTCTTCTCCACAGTGTGATATAGTAATATATATATATATATATATATATATATATATATATATATATATATATATATATATATATATATATATATATATATATATATATATATATAGTAATATGGCCGCTCTTCTCCTCAGTGTGATATAGTAATATATATATATAGTAATATGGCTGCTCTTCTCCTCAGTGTGATATAGTAATATATATAGTAATATGGCCGCTCTTCTCCTCAGTGTGATATAGTAATATATATAGTAATATGGCCGCTCTTCTCCTCAGTGTGATATATATATATATATATATATATATATATATATATATATACTAATATGGCCGCCCTTCTCAGTGTGATATAGTAATATATATATATATAGTAATATGGCCGCTCTTCTCAGTGTGATGTAGTAATATATATGTATAGTAATATGGCCGCTCTTCTCCTCAGTGTGATGTAGTAATATATATAGTAATATGGCCGCTCTTCTCCTCAGTGTGATGTAGTAATATATATATATATATAGTAATATGGCCGCTCTTCTCCTCAGTGTGATATAGTAATATATATAGTAATATGGCCGCTCTTCTCCTCAGTGTGATGTAGTAATATATATATATAAAGCTGAGTGGAGGAAACCGGGCACCGCCGATCCCCGTATGGCTGTCAAGGCTCTCCTTTCAGGCAGGTGGAAACCGTCGGAAGTCCGACGTGGCACACCCTCATCCTCCCCACTACCTGTACCCCTGATGTGACCGTGGAATAAAAAGGAATTCTTTATTCAACCTTTGGAGTGCGACCCTTCATCTCTACTTCGTGGATAATATATATATATATATATATATATATATATATATATATATATATATATATATATATATATATATATATATATATATATATATATATATATATATATATATATATATATATATATATATATATATATATATATATATATATATATATATATAGTAATATGGCCGCTCTTCTCCTCATATATAGTAATATAGCCGCTCTTCTCCTCAGTGTGATGTAGTAATATATATATATAGTAAGATGGCCGCTCTTCTCCTCATATATATATATAGTAATATAGCCGCTCTTCTCCTCAGTGTGATATAGTAATATATATAGTAATATGGCCGCTCTTCTCCTCAGTGTGATATAGTAATATGGCCGCTCTTCTCCTCAGTGTGATATAGTAATATATATATAGTAATATGGCCGCTCTTCTCCTCAGTGTGATATAGTAATATATATAGTAATATGGCCGCTCTTCTCCTCAGTGTGATATAGTAATATATATAGTAATATGGCCGCTCTTCTCCACAGTGTGATATAGTAATATATATATAGTAATATGGCCGCTCTTCTCCTCAGTGTGATATAGTAATATATATAGTAATATGGCCGCTCTTCTCCTCAGTGTGATATAGTAATATATATAGTAATATGGCCGCTCTTCTCCTCAGTGTGATATAGTAATATATATAGTAATATGGCCGCCCTTCTCCTCAGTGTGATATAGTAATATATATAGTAATATGGCCGCTCTTCTCCTCAGTGTGATATAGTAATATATATAGTAATATGGCCGCTCTTCTCCTCAGTGTGATATAGTAATATATATAGTAATATGGCCGCCCTTCTCCTCAGTGTGATATAGTAATATATATAGTAATATGGCGCTCTTCTCCTCAGTGTGATATAGTAATATATATAGTAATATGGCTGCTCTTCTCCTCAGTGTGATATAGTAATATGGCCGCTCTTCTCCACAGTGTAATATAGTAATATATATAGTAATATGGCCGCTCTTCTCCTCAGTGTGATATAGTAATATATATAGTAATATGGCCGCTCTTCTCCTCAGTGTGATATAGTAATATATATAGTAATATGGCCGCTCTTCTCCTCAGTGGGATGTAGTAATATATATATAGTAATATGGCTGCTCATCTCCTCAGTGTGATATAGTAATATATATAAATAGTAATATGGCTGCTCTTCTCCTCAGTGTGATATAGTAATATATATATATATAGTAATATAGCTGCTCTTCTCCTCAGTGTGATATAGTAATATATATATATATATATAGTAATATGGCCGCTCTTCTCCTCAGTTTGATATAGTAATATATATAGTAATATGGCCGCTCTTCTCCTCAGTGTGATATAGTAATATATATATATAGTAATATGGCCGCTCTTCTCCTCAGTGTGATATAGTAATATATATGGTATTATGGCCGCTCTTCTCCTCAGTGTGATATAGTAATATATATAGTAATATGGCCGCTCTTCTCCTCAGTGTGATATAGTAATATATATAGTAATATGGCCGTCCTTCTCCTCAGTGTGATATAGTAATATATACAGTAATATGGCCGCTCTTCTCCTCAGTGTGATATAGTAATATATATATATAGTAATATGGCCGCTCTCCTCCTCAGTGTGATATAGTAATATATATGGTATTATGGCCGCTCTTCTCCTCAGTGTGATATAGTAATATATATATATATATATATATATAGTAATATGGCTGCTCTTCTTCTCAGTGTGATATAGTAACATATATAGTAATATGGCCGCTCTTCTCCTCAGTGTGATATAGTAATATATATAGTAATATGGCCGCTCTTCTCCTCAGTGTGATATAGTAATATATATAGTAATATGGCCGCTCTTCTCCTCAGTGTGATGTAGTAATATATTTATAGTAATATGGCTGCTCTTCTCCTCAGTGTGATATAGTAATATATATATAGTAATATGTCCGCTCTTCTCCTCAGTGTGATATAGTAATATATATAGTAATATGGCCGCTCTTCTCCTCAGTGTGATGTAGTAATATATATATAGTAATATGGCTGCTCTTCTCCTCAGTGTGATATAGTAATATATATAGTAATATGGCCGCTCTTCTCCTCAGTGTGATATAGTAATATATATAGTAATATGGCCGCTCTTGTCCTCAGTGTGATGTAGTAATATATATATATAGTAATATGGCTGCTCTTCTCCTCAGTGTGATATAGTAATATATATAGTAATATGTCCGCTCTTCTCCTCAGTGTGATATAGTAATATATATAGTAATATGTCCGCTCTTCTCCTCAGTGTGATATAGTAATATATATAGTAATATGGCCGCTCTTCTCCTCAGTGTGATATAGTAATATATATATATATATATAGTAATATGGCCGCTCTTCTCCTCAGTGTGATATAGTAATATATATATATATAGTAATATGGCCGCTCTTCTCCTCAGTGTGATATAGTAATATATATATAGTAATATGGCCACCCTTCTCCTCAGTGTGATATAGTAATATATATAGTAATATGGCCGCTCTTCTCCTCAGTGTGATGTAGTAATATATATATATAGTAATATGGCTGCTCTTCTCCTCAGTGTGATATAGTAATATATATAGTAATATGGCCGCCCTTCTCCTCAGTGTGATATAGTAATATATATATAGTAATATGGCCGCTCTTCTCCTCAGTGTGATATAGTAATATATATATAGTAATATGGCCACCCTTCTCCTCAGTGTGATATAGTAATATATATAGTAATATGGCCGCTCTTCTCCTCAGTGTGATGTAGTAATATATATATATAGTAATATGGCCGCTCTTCTCCTCAGTGTGATATAGTAATATATATAGTAATATGGCCGCCCTTCTCCTCAGTGTGATATAGTAATATATATATAGTAATATGGCCGCTCTTCTCCTCAGTGTGATATAGTAATATATATATAGTAATATGGCCACCCTTCTCCTCAGTGTGATATAGTAATATATATAGTAATATGGCCGCTCTTCTCCTCAGTGTGATGTAGTAATATATATATATATAGTAATATGGCTGCTCTTCTCCTCAGTGTGATATAGTAATATATATATAGTAATATGGCCGCCCTTCTCCTCAGTGTGATATAGTAATATATATAGTAATATGGCCGCTCTTCTCCTCAGTGTGATGTAGTAATATATATATAGTAATATGGCTGCTCTTCTCCTCAGTGTGATATAGTAATATATATAGTAATATGGCCGCTCTTCTCCTCAGTGTGATATAGTAATATATATAGTAATTTGGCCGCTCTTCTCCTCAGTGTGATATAGTAATATATATATAGTAATATGGCCTCTCTTCTCCTCAGTGTGATATAGTAATATATATAGTAATATGGCCGCTCTTCTCCTCAGTGTGATATAGTAATATATATATAGTAATATGGCCTCTCTTCTCCTCAGTGTGATATAGTAATATATATAGTAATATGGCCGCTCTTCTCCTCAGTGTGATATAGTAATATATATATATAGTAATATGGCCGCTCTTCTCCTCAGTGTGATGTAGTAATATATATATAGTAATATGGCTGCTCTTCTCCTCAGTGTGATATAGTAATATATATAGTAATATGTCCGCTCTTCTCCTCAGTGTGATATAGTAATATGGCCGCTCTTCTCCTCAGTGTGATGTAGTAATATATATATATAGTAATATGGCTGCTCTTCTCCTCAGTGTGATATAGTAATATATATAGTAATATGGCCGCCCTCCTCCTCAGTGTGATATAGTAATATATATATATAGTAATATGGCCGCTCTTCTCCTCAGTGTGATATAGTAATATATATAGTAATATGGCCGATCTTCTCCTGAGTGTGATATAGTAATATATATAGTAATATGGCCGCTCTTCTCCTCTGTCACCGCCATAATCTCCCTCCATAGAGTCTGTCCGCTTATTACATCCCCAGACAGTGCTCAGTAAGGGGACGTTCTTCATGGGAAATCTTCGTGTAAGAAGGGCCACATGTTCTCAGGACGGTGAGGACGGGGCCGCCTCATTATCCTCCATCTTTAAGGCCTTTACTGTCCCCGAGCAGTGGATTGTCTGTTCTGCAGGATAAGGCTTGTTCCTGCTCCGCTGCTGGAAGAAAGTGTCTCCTGCATCGGCAGTAGGTGATTTTGATCCATCTGCAATTTAAAAAGATCCATCTAGATCCTTTTTTGAGCTCACTGAACACCTTGTGCTTCTGTGTCTTGCTCAGTGGTGGTCGTGTTCAGCCTCTTCCTTGTGTCTGTGAGCACTGAACACCTTGTGCTTCTGTGTTTTGCTCAGTGGTGGTCGTGTTCAGCCTCTTCCCTGTGTCTGAGCACTGAACACCTTGTGCTTCTGTGTCTTGCTCAGTGGTGGTTGTGTTCAGCCTCTTCCCTGTGTCTGTCAGCACTGAACACCTTGTACATCTGGGTATTGCTCAGTGGTGCGTAGGCTCAGCCTCCTCACCTCGGCTGTGTCTGTGATCTCTGAACACCTTGTTCTGTCTAGCTCAGTGGTGGTCGAGTTCAGCCTCCGCACCTCGGAGCTGTCTCTGAGCACTAAACACCTTGTACTTCTGTTTTTGCTCAGTGGTGGGGCTCAGCCTCCTCACCTCGGCCGTGTCTGAGCAATATACACCTTGTTGTTCTGTCTTCCTCAGTGGTGGGGCTCAGCCTCATCACCTCGGCTGTGTCTCTGAACACCTTGATGCTTCTGTGTCTTGCTCAGTGGTGGTTAGATTCAGCCTCTTCACCTTGGCCATGTCTGAGCACTGTACGCCTTGTACTTCTGGCCTCGAGGGAGGCTGCAGCTCTAGAATATGACAGCACTGGAGAATAACTGCTCCTGGTCATTCCATATTTGATGTCGCATCTTTGGCCGTTAATGTATTTTTTTGCTTCCTGGATAGTGATGGGCAGACCCGCAGATACCTGGGATTGGCGGGCCCAACCAGGTTTGGGGAAAAAAAAACTCCAGTTCGGGCCTGGTATTTATCCTGAAAATCTGGGTGGACGCCAGTCCCCATGTAGGTCTATGAGGACCTGAATCTGGTGCTTAAAAATGTTGGTAGAAGGGATCGGGGGATTGGAGCAAGCGCTTTATACTTACCGGGCTCCTCGCAGCTGTACCTGCTTCCAGGGCCAATCACTCTATTTCTGGGGCAGCTCGTTATCTTCATGCATATGCACTGCTTCCCCAGCCCACCGAAAGTCTCCGCGTCTGGTTGCAGTCAGACGCGCCCCCACCCTGTGTGACAGCGTGTCTGACTGCTTTCAATCACACGCGATGTGTCTGTATCGGTGTAAAAATAAATATTACGTAGGGTCCCCCCATATTATTATACCCAGAACAGATACAGCATTGGCTACGGGCTGCAGCCCCCAGTTGTGCGCTTATCCTGGTTGTATATCAAAAAGACTTTTTTTTTTTTTTTTTTTTATAGTATTTAAATATATGATTTAACAAAAAAACACCCTGCATTCGTTTTCCATCCAAATTTGATACCTACCCAGCCATGATAAAGCTGACAGCTGGGGGCTGGTATTCTCAGACTAGGGAGACCCATGCTTATTGGGTTCCCTGGCGTAAAAATGGCAGCCTGCAGCCGCCCAGGATTGTTGCATCCGTTACATTCTACAATCCTGGAACATTACCCAGCTCTTCCAGATTGCCTTGGTGCTGTGGCAATTGGGGTAATAAGGGGTAATGACAGCACACTGCTTTCATTAAGCCCTAGATTAGTAATGAGAGGCGTCTGAGACCCACCATTACTAATATGTAAGTGAAAAGAAATAAACACAAATACTGAAAACCTACTTTATTTGAAATGAAATACAAGAAAACCCACCCTCTTTCACCCCTTTATTAACCCCAAAAACACCCAGGTCCAACTTAATCCATGCAAGGACTATTCTAGCCCTGCTACACCTGAAGTGACAGCGCATGGGAATAGAATATGACCGCCCGACGTAGGCTTCAAGCAGAAAATGAGCCTCATCGATGAGTGGTGAGGTCACTCAGTTCAATGAGGTCAGGTTACCTGCGGTCACAGGTGGAGGACAGTAGGAACCTCCAGCTATGACTGCAAATAACCTGAGTGATGTCATCGCTGCAGCTCATTCTCTGCCTGAAGCTAACAGTGGGGGGTTATATTCTATATCTGCACACTGTCGCTTGAGATGTAGCAGAGCTGCAATCATCCTGGGACCTCGTGTGGATTAGATTGGACATATGTGTGCTTTTGAGATTAATGAAAGGGTGGGTTTTTTGGGGGGGGGGGGGGGGTTGTATTTTATTTCAAATAAAGTTTTTTTGTTTGTTTTTTTTTTGGGTGGGGGTGTGTGTTTTTTTTCACTTACAGATTAATAATGGGGGGATCTCATAGATCCCGTTACTAATCTAGGGTTTAGTGGCAGCTGTCATTAACCTCTTAATACCCAGACTACCACTGCACCAAGGCAATCAGGCTGAGTCGGGTAAAGTTCCAGGATTGTAGGTCAATAACCATGGGTCTCCCCAGCCTGGGAATAGCAGCTCTCAGCTGTCGGTTTTATCATGGCTGGGTATCAAAATTGGGGGGACCACACGTGATATTTTTTTTTTTTTTTTTTTTTTTTATTATTTAAGTAATGTAAAAAAATATTTTTTTTTTTGAAAAAAAAAAAAAAGCCGAATGCAGTTCTTTATATTTTGATACACAGCCAAGATAAGCGCACGGCTGTGGGCTGTAGCTATATGCATTATCTGTGCGGAGTATCATAATATGAGGGGACCCTGCCCCGATTTTTTTTACTTTTATTTATTTTTACACCAATCTACATGCACACAGCACCTCTGATTGAAAGCAGTCAGACACGCTGTCACACAGGGTGGGGGCGCTGTCTGACTTCAACCAATCAGAGATGCAGAGACTGCTGGTGGGAGGGGGAAGCAGTGCATATGCATGAAGATAATGGCCCGGAAGCAGTTACATGAACGCGAAGATCGGTAAGTATGAAGCGCTTGTTTTTTTTTTTGTTTTTTTTTGTTTTTTTATAATCTTATTACCCGGGTGGCCGGATCCTGATAGTTACCCAAAGTTCCCCGAGAATTCTTGTGTTGGTACTCGGGTTCTTTTGAACCCCGCTGATCCGCACCTGGGGTTCTTTTGAACCCCGCTGATCCGCACTCCTCGGGTTCTTTTGAACCCCGCTGATCCGCACTCCTCGGGTTCTTTTGAACCCCGCTGATCCGCACTCCTCGGGTTCTTTTGAACCCCGCTGATCCGCACTCCTCGGGTTCTTTTGAACCCCGCTGATACGCACTCCTCGGGTTCTTTTGAACCCCGCTGATCCGCACACCTCGGGTTCTTTTGAACCCCGCTGATCCGCACACCTCGGGTTCTTTTGAACCCCGCTGATCCGCACACCTCGGGTTCTTTTGAACCCCGCTGATCCGCACACCTCGGGTTCTTTTGAACCCCGCTGATCCGCACACCTCGGGTTCTTTTGAACCCCGCTGATCCGCACACCTCGGGTTCTTTTGAACCCCGCTGATCCGCACACCTCGGGTTGTTTTGAACCCCGCTGATCCGCACACCTCGGGTTGTTTTGAACCCCGCTGATCCGCACACCTCGGGATGTTTTGAACCCTGCTGATCCGCACCTTTATAGGTCGGGTCCTCCCATCACTATTCCTGGTGACGATTTGTAACAAACCTTTTACTGTTCTGTGATGGCCCTGATATCTGAACAGTGTCCGGAGCTGCGTCCTCTAGACAGGGAATAATCTGTATCTTCTCAGACTTTAGGAAATATTTTGTCCCATTTTTGCCCGACTAGAACAATCACCTAATATTTTTGCACCGTATTTAATCGCGTGTTTTTCTGAGGTCACACCCGGGCCTTACACCATTACACAAATACACCGCTCCTGATCTGCTCCATCCTAATTTATACAGCAAAAAATCTGCCTAAAAATGATGATCTGTCACAATCCTCCCTGCTCCGAGTTCTGCACAGTGATCATTTACCATTGCTTTGGATGATGTGATTGGGGTGGGCTGGATGTGTACCCCCTGCATACGGCCCATCCCCCTATGAATGTGTGGTATTCCTATCTGTGCTGGGATTAGGTCCTGTCATTGCTCCCTGTCACGCTGAAGTGATGAGCTCCCCGCAGCCATCGCGGCATCTGTCATATAGTGTCATGTAAATCCGCACATAACTGCCAGTCGCTCCCATCCTCTCAGAGACTGATCCTAGTGACCTCGCAGGGCCGTGCCTGGTGGGTCCTTAGCATGCTGGTGATTGTAGTTCCTCTACAGCTTCTAATGCCAAACTGCACTTTGCAGCTTTCATCGAAATATCACTTGAGATTGATGATTTAAAGGGAACCTGTCAGTAGATTTGGGGCCTATAAGCTGTTCCACCACCACTAGTGAGCTTTTATATACAGCATTCTAAAATGCTGTATATAAGAGCCCAGGCCGCTGTGTAGAGCGTAAAAATCACTTTACAATACTCACCTAAACGGTCGCTGCGGTGGAGTTGGGTGATGTGGGCGTCTCTGTTCTCCGGTGCCGGCACCTCCTCTTTCGGCCATCCTTGTCCTCCTTCTTCTAAAGCCTGGGTGCATGACGCGTCCGACGTCATCCGCACTCGCCGGTCCCACGCTCTGCCCTGCTCAGGGCAGATCAAAGTGCGCCTGCGCAGGACCTGAATGCCGGCGAGTGTGGATGACGTTGGACGCATCATGCACCCCGGCTTCAGAAGAAGGAGGACAAGGATGGCCGAAAGAGGAGGTGCCGGCACCGGAGAAAGGAGACACCCATCCGACCCAACTCCACCGCAGCGACCGTTTAGGTGAGTATTATAAAGTGATTTTTATGTTCTACACAGCGACCTGGGCTCTTCTATACAGCATGTTAGAATACTGTATATAATAGCCCAGTGGTGATGGCCACCGCTTATAGTCACCAAATCTGGTGACAGGTTCCCTTTAACATTTCTGTGATTTTTACAATTTACTGGTTCAAATGCTCAAGATCCTCTGCTTGCTTTCAGTGTTCAGGCAGCAGAGAACCCAGTGATTGTAACAATGTGGCATTGTGCAAGCTAGAGATAATGGTTTACCAATTTTGTGGTGGACTTATTACAACCCCTGGCAAAAATTCTGGCCTCTCCTGGCTCTGAGGTTGTTTATTCAGTTGTTTACTTTTGTTTAAAAAATAGCGATCACAGACGGCACCAAACTAAAGTCATTTCAAATGGCAACTTTCTGGCTTTTTAAGAAACACAAAAAATCATAAAAACATAATGTGCAGCCAGTAACTGTTACTTTTCAAGACCAAACAGGGAAAAATTATGGAATCGCCCTGTAAATTTTCATTCCCAAAACTAACACCTGCATCAAATAAGATCTGCTCGTTAGTCTGCATCTAAAAAGGAGTGATCACACCTTGGAGAGCTGTTGCACCAAGTGGACTGACATGAATCATGGCTCCAACACGAGAGATGTCAATTGAAACAAAGAGGATTACAGTATCAGAGAGGGTAAATCATCACGCAATGTTGCAAAAGATGTTGGTTAGTCAGCTGTCTAAAATCTGGACCAAATACAAACAACATGGGAATGTTGTTAAAGGCAAACATACTGGTAGACCAAGGAAGACATCAATGTGTCAAGACAGGAAACTTAGAGTAATATGTCTCCAAAACAGGAAATGCACAACAAAACAAATGAACGAATGGGAGGAAACTGGAGTCAATGTCTGTGACCGAACTGCAAGAAACCACCTAAAGGAAATGGGATTTACATACAGAAAAACTAAACAATAAAAAAGATGACTGCCTGAAGAGAACATGTAAATTTCCACAGTTATTGATGATATGGGGCTGCATGTCAGGTAAAGGCACTAGGGAGATGGCTGTTATTACATCTTCAATAAATGCCCAAGTTTACATTGAAGTTTTGAACACTTTTCTTATCCCATCAATTGAAAGGATGTTTGGGGATGATATCATTTCTCAAGATGATAATGCATCCTGCCATAAACTTTGAAAACATTCCTTAAAAGACACATAACGTCAATGACATGGCCTGCAAATAGTCCAGATCTCCATCCAATTGAAAATCTTTGGTGGAAGTTAAAGAAAATGGTCCATGACAAGGCTCCAACCTGCAAAGCTAATCTGCAACAGCAATCAGAGAAAGATGGAGCCAGATTTATGAAGAGACTGTTTGTCACTCATTAAGTCCATGCCTCGGAGACTGCAAGCTGTTATAAAAGCCAGAGGTGGTGCCACAAAATACTAGTGATGTATTGGAGGGTTCTTTTGTTTGTTTTTTTATGATTCCATAATTTTTCCCCCTGTTTGATCTTGAAAATTAACCATTACTGGCAAGCACATTGTTTTCATGATTTTATTTTTTGTGTTTTTGTTTTTTGTTTTTTTTTTAATTTTTAAAGCCAGAAAGTTGCTATTTGAAATAACTTTGAAGAAAAAACAAAAAGCCAGCACCAAATGTGCACTTCAGCACTAAACATTCCAAACTGTACTTATTATAAAAATGTTGAGATTTTTGGCAAAAAATTGCAATTTCTTGAGCTGCCAATATATGGGATATATTCCATCTGTCTAGATTTTGGCGGTTGGTGACTGTTCACATTGTCATCAGGCTTTGTCCACAGGCTATTTACTTCATGCAGCATTTGCTTGGACCTGTCCCGCCCACAGCCATGACTCAGTCATGGGTACGGGACTGAAATAGACCAGGTGAGTGCTGCTAAGAGCAGTTCTACTATTCATATGTGAGGCCGTATGGCACATTTTATAAAAATATTTTAGTGTAGGACTGCTTCAAATGAGATTTGCCGTGACGTGGCGAGGCAGCTCAAGAAATTGCAATTTTTTTGCCAAAAATCTCAAAATTTTTATAATAAGTACAGTTTGGAATGTTTAGTGCTGAAGTGCACATTTGGTGCTGGCTTTTTGTTTTTTCTTCTTTGAAATAACTTTAGTTTGGTGCTGTCTGTGATCTGCTTTTAAACAAAAGTAAACAACTGAATGAACATCCTCAGAGCCAGGGGAGGCCAGAACTATTGCCAGGGGTTGTATATTGATACATTGTATCATGTTTGATGTTTCTTTTCTCCAATTGGTGTGAAATTGTAAGTTATTATTATTTATGTTTTATTTTTTTAAACCTGAAATAAATCCAGAGCTAATGATGAAGAACAATGTTATCTCACCTGCCTTGTTACTGATTAATCACAGGACCCCTCTGCAAACTTTTCTGGACCCCCCCCAAAGTGGCAGAAGTGGCTGTATTTATAGCCATTGAGGAATCTATAGTTTGTAAGTGGGGAAGGGAATCTGGGAATGCTGGGTACTTGATTGGAGATGTAAGGGTTAAGTTCTGTGTGAGGAGTTATCAGGAATACTGTCCACCTTATCTCCATCCCACCACTATGAGAAAGACCAGATCCCCCAGTGTGAGGTGGATGAATGACTGCAGCAAGATTATATACAGTGTATGTGTGTATATATTATAATCTCATAGTGTGTGTCTCTCTATTATAGTGTGTGTCTCTCTATTATAGTGTGTGTATGCTGTGTGTATCAATTTCTTGTTGTTTACTTTTAAGATCCTCGTTTATCTTAGCTTATTCTTTACATTCCTTTACATATCAATCACTGCAGGGAGAAGAATTTGTAGTGTCTCCACCAGTGTTTGTATATATGGATGATTAGATAAGGGGATGTTCTCCAGCCATAGCCATCAGATGACAGGACTGTTCACCAGGATAATGTCTACCGTAAGTGACCATAGATGGCTGATGGCCCATTGTATGGTGTCCCTGGTGTCCTGTGTATGATTTTTGTCTCTAAGGGTACCTTCACACTTTAGCGATGCAGCAGCGATCCGACCAGCGATCTGACCTGGTCAGGATCGCTGCTGCATCGCTACATGGTCGCTGGTGAGCTGTCAAACAGGCAGATCTCACCAGCGACCAGTGAACAGCCCCCAGCCAGCAGCGACGTGCAAGCGACGCTGCGCTTGCACGGAGCCGCCGTCTGGAAGCTGCGGAGACTGGTAACTAAGGTAAACATCGGGTATGGTTACCCGATGTTTACATTAGTTACCAGTGTGAGCAGGGAGCCGCGCACACTGAGCGCTGGCTCCTTGCTCTCCTAGCTACAGTACACATCGGGTTAATTAACCCGATGTGTAATGCAGCTACATGTGCAGAGAGCAGGGAGCCGCGCACACTGAGCGCTGGCTCCTTGCTCTCCTAGCTGCTGTACACATCGGGTTAATTAACCCGATGTGTACAGCAGCTACATGTGCAGAGAGCCGGAGCCGGCAGCACAGGCAGCGTGAGAGCTGCAGAGGCTGGTAACTAAGGTAAATATCGGGTAACCACCTTGGTTACCCGATGTTTATCTTGGATACAGCTTACCTCAGCTGTCAGACGCCGGCTCCTGCTCCCTGCTCGCTTCATTTGTCGCTCTCTTGCTGTCACACACAGCGATCTGTGTGTCACAGCAGGAGAGCGGCTTTGAAGAAAACGAACCAGGGCTGTGTGTAACGAGCAGCGATCTCGCAGCAGGGGCCAGATCGCTGCTCAGTGTCACACACAGCGAGATCGCTAATGAGGTCACTGCTGCGTCACAAAAAGCGTGACTCAGCAGCGATCTCGGCAGCGATCTCGCTGTGTGTGAAGCACCCCTAATTCCTCCTATATCTTGGATGAGATCTTGTCTGCTGGATTTCTTCTGCATCATATTGCTGTTGGTTCCCTGGTGTCTAGTGCACCATGTTGCCCTGTGTGTGGTCTGTGCCCCTGGTTCTCCTGTGCCCTGGTATCTACTGCACAGTGTTGTCCTGTGTGTGGTCCGTGTCCCTGGTTCCTCTGTGCCCTGGTGTCTGCTG
Organism: Anomaloglossus baeobatrachus; assembly: GCF_048569485.1. Lineage (NCBI taxonomy): Eukaryota > Metazoa > Chordata > Amphibia > Anura > Aromobatidae > Anomaloglossus > Anomaloglossus baeobatrachus. The sequence continues at coordinate 13,233,851 of NC_134357.1, read as the reverse complement.
CACCGTGTTGTCCTGTGTGTGGTCCGTGCCCCTGGTTCCTCTGTGCTCTGGTATCTGCTGCACCGTGTTGTCCTGTGCGTGGTCCGTGTCCTTGGTTCCCCTGTGCCCTGGTGTCTGCTGCACCGTGTTGTCCTGTGTGTGTTCCGTGCCCCTGGTTCCTCTGTGCCCCTGGTGTCTGCTGCACCGTGTTGTCCTGTGTGTGTGTGGTCCGTGCCCCTGGTTCCTCTGCCCTGGTGTCTGCTGCACCGTGTTGTCCTGTGCGTGGTCCGTGCCCCTGGTTCTCCTGTGCCCTGGTGTCTGCTGCACCGTGTTGTCCCGTGTGTGGTCCGTGCCCCTGGTGTCTGCTGCACCGTGTTGTCCTGTGTGTGGTCCGTGCCCCTGGTTCCTCTGTGCTCTGGTATCTGCTGCATCATGTTGTCCTGTGTGTGGTCCGTGCCCTTGGTTCCTCTGTGCCCTGGTGTCTGCTGCACCGTGTTGTCCTGTGTGTGGTCCGTGCCCCTGGTGTCTGCTGCACAGTGTTGTCCTGTGTGTGGTCCGTGCCCCTGGTTACTCTGTGCTCTGGTATCTGCTGCACCATGTTGTCCTGTGCGTAGTCCGTGCCCCTGGTTCTCCTGTGCCCTGGTGTCTGCTGCACCGTGTTGTCCTGTGTGTGGTCCGTGCCCCTGGTGTCTGCTGCACAGTGTTGTCCTGTGTGTGGTCCGTGCCCCTGGTTCCTCTGTGCTCTGGTATCTGCTGCACCATGTTGTCCTGTGCGTGGTCCGTGCCCCTGGTTCTCCTGTGCCCTGGTGTCTGCTGCACCGTGTTGTCCCGTGTGTGGTCCGTGCCCCTGGTGTCTGCTGCACCGTGTTGTCCTGTGTGTGGTCCGTGCCCTTGGTTCCTCTGTGCCCTGGTGTCTGCTGCACCATGTTGTCCTGTGCGTGGTCCGTGCCCCTGGTTCTCCTGTGCCCTGGTGTCTGCTGCACCGTGTTGTCCCGTGTATGGTCCGTGCCCCTGGTGTCTGCTGCACCGTGTTGTCCTGTGTGTGGTCCGTGCCCTTGGTTCCTCTGTGCCCCTGGTGTCTGCTGCACCGTGTTGTCCTGTGTGTGGTCCGTGCCCTTGGTTCCTCTGTGCCCCTGGTGTCTGCTGCACCGTGTTGTCCTGTGTGTGTGGTCCGTGCCCCTGGTTCCTCTGCCCTGGTGTCTGCTGCACCGTGTTGTCCTGTGTGTGGTCCGTGCCCCTGGTTCCTCTGTGCTCTATCTGCTGCACCGTGTTGTCCTGTGTGTGTGGTCCGTGCCCCTGGTTCTCCTGTGCCCTGGTGTCTGCTGCACCGTGTTGTCCCGTGTGTGTCCGTGCCCCTGGTGTCTGCTGCACCGTGTTGTCCTGTGTGTGGTCCGTGCCCCTGGTTCCTCTGTGCTCTGGTATCTGCTGGATCATGTTGTCCTGTGTGTGGTCCGTGCCCTTGGTTCCTCTGTGCCCTGGTGTCTGCTGCACCGTGTTGTCCTGTGTGTGGTCCGTGCCCTGGTGTCTGCTGCACAGTGTTGTCCTGTGTGTGGTCCGTGCCCCTGGTTCCTCTGTGCTCTGGTATCTGCTGCACCATGTTGTCCTGTGCGTGGTCCGTGCCCCTGGTTCTCCTGTGCCCTGGTGTCTGCTGCACCGTGTTGTCCCGTGTGTGGTCCGTGCCCCTGGTGTCTGCTGCACCGTGTTGTCCTGTGTGTGGTCCGTGCCCTTGGTTCCTCTGTGCCCTGGTGTCTGCTGCACTGTGTTGTCCTGTGTGTGGTCCGTGCCCTGGTTCCTCTATGCTCTGGTATCTGCTGCACCATGTTGTCCTGTGCGTTGTCCGTGCCCCTGGTTCCTCTGCCCTGGTGTCTGCTGCACCGTGTTGTCCTGTGTGTGGTCCGTGCCCTTGGTTCCTCTGTGCCCTGGTGTCTGCTGCACCGTGTTGTCCTGTGTGTGGTCCGTGCCCCTGGTGTCTGCTGCACCGTGTTGTCCTGTGTGTGGTCCGTGCCCCTGGTTCCTCTGTGCTCTGCTATCTGCTGCACCATATTGCCCTGTGTGTGGTCCGTGCCCCTGGTTCCTCTGTGCTCTGCTATCTGCTGCACCGTGTTGCCCTGTGTGTGGTCCGTGCCCTTGGTTCCCCTGTGCCCTGGCTTCTGCTTTTCTTCTTGCAGTTAATCTGATGGAAGCATGAATCGGTTGGAGCAGTTTACAGGCCACGATATCTCTTATCACAGGGTGCGCACGTGCCCTCCACAAGCCAGAGCCAGTCACTGCTGCAGCTTTGCACTGGGTATTGGCCGGGTCACCCTGCCCTGGTCCGGCCTATTGTAGCGCAGTCCCCTCTTATGCTCCTACCTCACAGTATCACTAATGCATCTGGATGACGATAGACTAGTGCTTTGATTTGCAATTTTCGTGCTGTGAAATGCACCGTGCACTTCAAATGACATTATAGTCTCTTTTTGGGCCCTTTTTTAGCCCTGTAAAGCGATTACTAACACCTAGTAAATTACTAGTTACACCAAACTGAGAGATGCAGGGCGGCGTATCGCCCTCTCTGGTGGCAGTGTAGTACTGCGCTGTCGTATTTCGGTGACTTCACAGTAATTTTAGTGCAGTTAGACCCAATACCATTCTTAAACATGGGGGGCTTTATGATGGGGTATTTGCATGCAAGGATTTGTCCAGATCTTGAGGCATTATACTGTCAAGAGCACTGTTACCAGTCAGTGAATGGCGCCGTTCTATGGATGCATACATCTTTGTTTTCGTGCTCCCAGTGCCGGACGCCGCCTCTATGTAAGTGTCCAGTAGTGAATTCTAAGTCTGTATTATTTTGTTGATTTCTCCCCATTTTCCCCTTGCGTTACTGCCCGTGTCCAGCCGCCTCCTGCCTGGCGGTGTTTACGCAGCCTGCCCCCTCGTTTGATCGCAGTGGGTCTGTTTTGTGTTTTGTACTTGGTAACCAGATAGTACAAACATCCAGAGAGCGATTGTTTCCCATCACAGAGAATACATTATTTGTAAATAGAAACCAAACAGTGATCCGCCCGCTCCTCCGCTCCTGTGAAAGCTGCGGGGCCCTGAAACGCGTGGGTGATGGGGGGGCTCTCTCCTCTGGACTGAGGCAGCAGATTTTTGACTCTGCATAGTAGTTGGTTGAGTATTTTACCATGAGAAGTTACATAACTTAGTGTCTTTTTTTTATTTTTGGCTCCTAGAAAACCTTTGATCTGCTTTGTTCGGGGGGGGGGGGTGGGGGGGGAAGGTGTCTGCTTTCTTTTAGGGCTTTTTGCTTTCTTTGAAGAGTCCTGCTGTATTTAACTTTTTAAGCTGCTTGGACACTTCCTTAAGGAACTGCAACTGGGACTTATTTTTAGAGTAGGGCTCATATATTTTAAGCATACTCCAAAAATCCCCCAAATCCTACTAGAGCTTATTTTCGAGGTAGGTTTTATTTTCGGGGAAACTGTATACAGTAATGGAGTAACGTGTAATACTTTATTTCCCCTCTGGGGGCGCTGCAGAGAAATTAAACACTAAATACCAGGCTCCTCCACGATTACAGCAAGTTTGAAAACTTGCTTATACAATCGCAGTACCACGTCTTTCACCTTGTATGTATTTGTGGGAAGGTGGCGTTCTGCTGTGACTGCCAGTGGGAGGGGGGCAGAGAATCTGCTGGGGGGGGGGGGGGGCGGAGGCTCCGCTGCGGGGGGGGGGGGGGCGAGGCTCTGGGCTCTGCTGGGGGGGGGGGGCGGAGGCTCCGCTGCGGGGGGGGGGCGAGGCTCTGGGCTCTGCTGGGGGGGGGACCCGGAGGCTCTGCTGGGGGGGGGGAAGTGGGGGGGCCCGGAGGCTCTGCTGGGGGGAAAGTGGGGGGGCCAGAAGGCTCTACTGGGGGGGGTGGGGGGCCCGAAGGCTCTGCTAAGGGGGGGGCGGCGGCCGGAGGCTCTGCTGAGGGGGGGGGGGCGGCCGGAGGCTCTGCTGAGATTTTAGTATTGTGGGGGATTCAGCAAATTGTGAGGTTTTTTTTTTTTTTCCTTTCCTCTTGATTAGTGGCCTGTTCTTTATCCTTCCGTTCTCGTTGCCCATTATTCGCTCTCCTGTATGTGCTGTGATTGTCGGGGGAGGGGTGCGGGCAGCTGTGTCTGGAGCACACGTGTGATAGGTACGTGTCCACTCCTGTCATGGCTCTGGGCCCCTGTGATCGGTGTATGGAGGAGTTTGTAGCTGTTTACTTTGTGCTCTAATGTGTTTGCCTTGGGATTGAGCGCGCTGTGTGACTGGTAACAGACGAGGCTACCTGCCAGGTGTCGCCGGGGAGCGATGGCTCCGGACCTCCCTTATTAACAGCTGCAGACATGAGGGGGGATACCGGGAGCTCAGTGTAGGATGGAGCAGACTTCACCGGTGTGACAGGTGCCCAGGAGATAGTAACCGTAAGTCCCCAATATTGGGGCTTGTGCACTCGTACCTAGGAGATAGTGACCGTAGGTCACCAATGTCAGGGCTCGTGTACTCGTCGCACCCATGACGTTCAGCCTCTGATCAGAATAATAGAACGGTCATCGGATGTAGAAGAAAAGTTGATGTGCGCGTTCCCCCTAGGAAGGTGTGTGACCTGGGAAACCTCAAGTGAAGCTGGTGGTCTCCCCCCCCTCCCCGAATATAGCCGCCTTCTACCATAGTCAAGGAGTCGTCCTCTGTTTCAGCAATATAGGATTAACCCCCTACCCCCCGTATCTCATTATCAGGGTTGTGCCACCTGTGATCGGTCAGTATTACGACTCCTCACCAGTATCTCACCATTGGGGTTGTGCCCCCTGTGATCGGGTCAGGTTTGCCCCAATAGCGCCGTTCCATCACCCTGTAGCCATAATAGAATGAGCTGATCTGTGACAAACCCTCAGCTGTGGGAAGTGTGGGGTCTGCAGAGGTTTCATGTAAATTGCTGTTCGCAGAGGGGCGATCGCTGCCTTATAGATTGGGAAGACTCCTTTAATCTTGGGGGGGTTGGGGCGGAGGGCTTAGTACATTGTCCCTGTAGTCTGCAGAGCTTACAATCAAGGGCATGGTAAAGGAACTGAGGCTGGAACCCGTCCGTCCTGTTCCTGGAGTGGCGACTGTCAGTACGTCATATCTGCCCGGGGCGCAGAACTGGTTCCCCGGCTTCACAGCCAAATCTGTGCAGCTCAGGAGTGGGGGGCAATGTGACGTGCAACTGTGGTCCCACATGAGACCAGCGAGGGTTAATGCCAGGAGGGGCCACGGTCACCTTGTCCCTAGGTGTGAGGCTCATTTATGTGCATTTGCATTTAACTATTTGGGGCCTTGGGCTATTCTCTGTGATTTGCACCCTCCACACCTGGATTTCTGACTGTGCTGCCGTGCTAAGTTTTGTTTTATTCAGCACTCCTATTACAGCTCTCAGTGATTTCATCCTGTGCCTCCTAGTTCATGAATCAATCTCTATAGCACAGAGTGACCCTCAGAACAGAGGGCTGGTTTCTCTGCCTCTGGATACTGCATGGTGCTCATTAGTAGTTACTCGCCTTTTGTCCGTTCCGGGGTCCGAAGTGGTCACTCGGGGTCGTCCTTCTTCCTGTGACTTTTTTTTTTTTTAATTTTCAAAATAAGAAAAATATATTAAAAGCAAAAAATAACCACAACAGCCTCGTAAAGACCGAAAAGGTTAGTCTTAGCTAGGAGCGATGGCCGTAGTCCACGGTTCCGGCGATCCGCGGTGCAGCTGTAGCTCGGGGCGCGGCGTATACCGGGTCACGGCCTCTCTCTTAGCGGAACGCTCCAAGTTCCTGTTTTTAATGTTTCTCACTTTACATTCTGCTCACGGAGCTCTCGACCCCTCGGCGTTCCTGGGATGTGGTTACTGCAGGTCAGATGTAAAACAAAGGTGGCGGATTCCTTCCATCGTCCCATAGAACGTGTCCGTGTGCCGCGTCCCTCCGGCGCTCCTGTAGGGAGGGTCACGCACGTTTTGTGGGATTCCAGGGTCAGGTCTTCCCGTCGCTTAGCTTTTGATTTTATACTTTTATGACTTTGTGGCCAATGTGGAATTTTTTTGTTACATTTATTTAGCTATTTATAAACAACTTGTTTCTTTTTCTAGAAGTCTGAGACTTTGTAGATGTTCCTTTTAAGAATTTGGGGACCTGGGGTGATCGTAAATCTCTGTTTGCGCCATCCTTGTATATTCCCGTCCCGAGGGCACGGTGCGAACAACCACCAATTATGCCGGTGTCGTCTGTGCTGAATCACGCTCTTCCCTGCACAATCATTAGTCTGTGTTTGTCCTTTCTAAGAAGTCGCCAGCAGGAAGCGAATCAGGAACAGGAAGAGAGGAGACCAGGTGTCCATCGCAGAAGATCTGGCCTTCCCAACAACATGCCCATTCTGACCGTGCCAGCTGGCGCCCGCAGCGCTCCCAACGCTTCACCGTCATCTGTCACCTTCCAACCAAACCGGGACTCGGAAACACCAATGTCAGAGGTCACTGCGGGGAAAACAAGACGCTCCCTAGGCCTCATATTGTGGAAACTTAAAGCGGAACTCCTGAGCAGGAGACATGGGGCAGAACTTGAGGTGGTCGATGCCAGGTACAAGGACCCACCTGACGCCCATTGAACTGGTCATCAATGTGGAAACTAAATCCCCCCCCCCCCCCGCTCGGCTCTGTGGGGGTGAGAGACCCGTCCCCCCCCCCCCCCCGGCTCTGTGGGGGTGAGAGTCCCGTCCCCCCCCGCTCGGCTCTGTGGGGGTGAGAGTCCCTGCCCACCCCGCTCTCTGCTCTGTGGGGGTGAGAGTCCCGTCCCACCCCCGCTCTCTGCTCTGTGGGGGTGAGAGTCCCGTCCCCCCCGCTCTCGGCTCTGTGGGGGTGAGAGTCCCGTCAACCCCAGAACCCCCCCCCCCCCCCCCGCTCTCGGCTATGTGGGGGTGAGAGTCCCGTCCTACCCCCCCCCCCCCCCCCCCCCGCTCTCGGCTCTGTGGGGGTGAGAGTCCCGTCGTCCCCCCCCCCTTCCTCCCCGCGCTCGGCTCTGTGGGGGTGAGAGTCCCCCGTGCCCCGCCAAGGGCAGTAGTGGGGGAGAAAAATTTGTTTCCAACAGCTTACTCCACTTTCCCCACTAAGATTGTGTGTTCTGCCGAGTCCACCCTTTTTGGGGATGAGGAAATCGGGAGGAATCGCTGCTCATCAGCCAATACCTATGGAAAGGTTTCTCATAACTTCGCAGGTTTTTATATAATGTGCCGACTCCTTCTCCAGGCTGGTGGCAGCACGTTCTGTCTGTCATACAGGAGACTGTCTCTCCAGGCTACACAGACTTGGCTTTACTCCTTCCACTCATGGAAACCTAAGACTGCACAGTAATGTCCCACACCTCCAGGATGAAGAGCGCGGCGGAGTATTATGTTCTGAGAGGGAGACCCGGGACGCCGAGACATAAAACAAGACCGTGCTTTGGAGCAGGATGAAGTTCATTGACCCTGGAAGGGTTTTCTTTCCATTGACTTTCATCCTTGCGGGGAGAACATGCCTCATTTACTTACAGCGTAAACAGGAGGCGCAGTCCCAGCTGTCTGATCTGTGTAAGTATCCGGACCCCGACCAGAAAGCGAGAGGACAGGAAACTCCTGCTCCATCCATGCCCTGCACGGCCGCAGCCTCCCCGCAGCCCCTCCGCTCATTGTTGTGTGTCCCAGCAGGTTACATGTCTCTTTGATGGCTTTTAGGCTAAATTCACACACTGCGTTTTTTTGACGCTCCGTTTTTGTGCGTTTTTGCGGCAAAAACCGCACAAAAACGCACCCACGGCAAAAAAAGCTGCAAACCGCATGCGTTTTTACCGCGTTTTGATGCGTTTTTGCTGCGTTTTTGCTCATTGCGTTTTTTATCATTGAACAATGTCATTAAAGATTGTTGAAAAAAAAAAAAAAAAGCCTGATTGTAATTCCCTACTTCAATATGTTCTTCATTCTCCACTAGTGTATGCAGGAGAGCAGACAGCTGCAGAACTACAAGGCTCAGCATGCTTCATCCAGGACTGTATGCTGGAGGGAGAGGCAGGGGGAGCAGAACTACAAGGCTCAGCATACTCCATCCAATAGTGTATGCAGGAGAGCAGACAGCAGCTGCAGAACTGTAAGGCTCAGCATCCTCCATCCAGGACTGTGTGCAGGAGTTTTTTGCCCCCCCCAAAAAAATGATGTGGGCTTCACCATATTTTTGTATGCTAGCCAGGTACAGCAGGCAGGTACGGGCTTCCCCCAACCCCCAGCTGCCTATTTGTACCTAGCTGGGAATCAAAAATATAGGTAAGCCCACTTTTTTTTTTTTTTTTTTTTTTTTTTTTTTTTTTATTATTTAATGAAATAATTTTTTTAAAAAAAGACGTGGGCTTCGCACAATTTTTGAGTCCAGCCAGGTACAACAATGCAGCTGAGGATTAGAATCCGCAGTGCAGAGTGCCCAAGCTTTCTGGGCACCCCCGCTGCGAATTGCAGTCCGCAGCCACCCCAGAAAATGGCACTTTCATAGAAGCGCCATCCTCTGGCGCTGTATCCAACTCTTCCAGCTGCCCTGGTGACGGGTGGCTCGCTGGGTAATAATGGGGTTAGGGCTAGCAGTATATTATCAGCTGGCCCTAAGCCCGAAATTCATGGTGTCACGCCAATATTGGACATGGCCACCATGAATTTCTAGTAAAGATAAAAAAAACACAACACACAGAAAAATATTTTTATTAAAAATAAAACACAACACAATTAGTGACTCAATCTTTATTGAGATAAAGAAACCCCCCCCCCCCCCCCTCCACAGTAATCCTGGGTCAAGGGTCCCGCGCCATCCAATCCAGATCCAATAGTATCTGATCGGTTTGCTGGAAGGCAAAGTGATCAGATGATGTCAGGTTCAAGGGCCTGAATCACGACACACCAGCTGATTGTATAAACGGCATTTATACAATCAGCTGATCCATCAGTTAAAAAAATACACACGTCTGTGCTGTCTCCTGTCCGATCGCTGCAGGAGCTGCCAGTAATCAGTGAAGCGGTTTCCTGACGGCATCAGCTGATAGTTTAAGCCAGTCGGGCGGTAAAAATCCGGCGTCACCGCGAGACATACGATCAGCTAATGCGTCAGGTGCCTCATCAGGTGACTGCATCAGGTGATCACCGCCAGGTCCTGCAGCTATCGGAAGTCTGCACACAGCCGGAGCGGCGGTACCGGGAAGAGGAGCTGGGAGCGGACGTGTCCCATGAGTCTGCAGACAGGTGAGTATGACTTTTTTTTTTTTTCTACTGTTCACTTTTGATTTCGCAGCTGCTTCCACCTCCCGCCCAGACATGGCGCTGTACGAGAGGTGGAGGCAGCGGGTGGCGATACCAGGAGGATTCACGCTTCTGTGTTTACCAACAGAAGGAATCCTCTTCCTGTACATGTCACTTTACTACCCACCCCTTGCATTTTTATAGATGCGTTTTTAGTCATAGAAACGCACTAAAACGCAGCTATATTTGCAATTTGCGTTTTTTCATTGCGTTTTTGAAACATCTCATTGAACTCAATGGGTGGAAAACGCAGTGAAAAACGCAAAAATAATTGACATGCTGCGTTTTTGTGGGCACCACAAAAACGCAGGTAAAAAAAACCCGCTGTGTGCAGACAGCAAAAATGAAAACTCATAACTTTGCTGGGGGAAGCTAAGTCCTGCAGTTTTCTGAGCAAAAACGCACCCGAAAAACGCGCAAAAACGCCACGATAAACTCACTGTGTGAACTTACCCTTATGGTGGATCTGCTGGAAACTTGTGCTGTAAATCATTCAAGATGCAAACAATGCAGTTCTAAGGAAAATCTGTCTGTGCCGGAGATATGGGGCTCCCAAAGAGCCATCGGACGAAGGGGCATTATTAGTAGGGATCACTCTCCCTGCAGTGGTTTCATGATTGGGGCCTCCACTAAAAGCAGTTGGTGGTCCATTGCATCCAGTTTCAGGATCGTATGTGGCTCTTTATCGGGGGTCCGGAGTAACTATTATATCTTATAACTGGTGCCCTTTGTTTCATTGATGCAGGAATGGATGTGACTCTTTGGTATAGTTGGTACCGGAGCTCCATGAATGGTGGTGGTCATGGTGCCCTTTCTGTTTGGCGTCTTCTCCTGAGCTGCAGGTTCTGACCGGACTGCTGCTTACACAATTGTTGGAAGAGTAAAGGTTCTGAGGGCTCGGCACCTCACGGGCAGCTTTGATTACAGGGGTCACTGTGGACCCCACTACAGCCTGGAGTCTTTCAGTTTTGCAGAACTGGTGGATGCCAAAGAACTCAATCAGTTCATTCAGTTTCACTGATTCCTTACAGGACTTCAGGAGTAAATCAGGCTTCTGCTGGGGTCCCGAGTAGTGAATAAGAGGGGCCTATGGTGCCATTTTTTTCATTAGGTGCATTGAGTAAATGGCATATGGTGCCCTTTTTTTATTTTACACCTATTTTTGTAAGTGTCGCTTTGGGGGGAGAAGGTAAAGATGCTGAAATCAAAGCTTGACATCGGCACAAGCAATTCATTAGTTTGTGGCCACTTGGGAAGGTCATGAGACCCATCCAGTATTGGAGGACACCATGACCATCTCCAATTCCGGGGTCCTTATCTCCGGTGATGTAGAATTGGGGTCACGAGTCCCATCCAGCATTGGAGGACACCATGACCATCCCCAATTCCGGGGTCCTTATCTCCGGTGATGTAGAATTGGGGTCATGAGTCCCATCCAGCATTGGAGGACACCATGACAATCTCCAATTATGGGGTTCTGATCTCTGTGCTGTAGAATTGGGGTCATGAGTCCCATCCATCATTGGAGGACATCATGGCCACCTCCAGTTCTAAGGTCCTGATCTCCGGTGATGTAGAATTGGGGTCACTAGTCCCATCTAGCATTGGAGGACACCATGGCCACCTCCAGTTACAGGGTCCTGATCTCCGGTGCTGTAGAATTGGGGTCACTAGTCTCATCCAGCATTGGAGGACACCATGACCACTTCCAGTAACGTGGTCCTGATCTCCGGTGATGTAGAATTGGGGTCCTGAATCCCATCCAGCATTGGAGGACACCATGACCATCTACAATTCCAGGGTCCTGATCTCCGGTGCTTTTAGAATTGGGGTCACGAGTCCCATACAGCATTGGAGGACACCATGGCAACCTCCAGTTACAGGTTCCTGGTCTCTGGTGCTGTAGAATTGGACGGGGCTTTTGGATTTATTGGGGTCGCTGATATGAACAGGTGGTGGACGGTTGCATGGGGCTCATTTGGGTCTGTTATTTAGTAGTTGTCCTTCCATTGATGGATGTGTTCTCCTCCCAGCCCAGCGGTTTCTGTTTTTGAATGTCATGTAGGTTTTGTCAGAGGAGACCCCAATAAATCACCCACTTGAGTCGAGTAGTAAGCGGAGACTATGGCTCCTCCACCGGGAACCCTCATGGTGACCAGTGACTATTCCGGCTCTGTAGTCCCAGAATCCTTTGCACCACATTCCAGACTTAAATGGCAGCAGAATTCCTGGCATACGTTGCCCGTTTAGCCCTGGCATAAATAGGGTGTGAATTCTTGTGGGGTCTCTCAGGTATAAGTAATGTAATGTAATATTCTGCTCGGAATCCCGTACTCTATATTTAATGACCCCGGCGCTCTTAATCTTCTCGGGGCCCGGCGTGCTTCATCTCCTCGGGGCCCGGCGTGTTTCATCTCCTCGGGGCCCGGCGCGCTTCATCTCCTCGGGGCCCGGCGCGCTTCATCTCCTCGGGGCCCGGCGCGCTTCATCTCCTCGGGGCCCGGCGTGTTTCATCTCCTCGGGGCCCGGCGTGCTTCATCTCCTCGGGGCCCGGCGTGCTTCATCTTCTCGGGGCCCGGCGTGCTTCATCTCCTCGGGGCCCGGCGTGCTTCATCTCCTCGGGGCCCGGCGTGTTTCATCTCCTCGGGGCCCGGCGTGCTTCATCTCCTCGGGGCCCGGCGTGCTTCATCTCCTCGGGGCCCGGCGTGCTTCATCTCCTCGGGGCCCGGCGTGCTTCATCTCCTCGGGGCCCGGCGTGCTTCATCTCCTCGGGGCCCGGCGTGCTTCATCTCCTCGGGGCCCGGCGTGCTTCATCTCCTCGGGGCCCGGCGTGCTTCATCTCCTCGGGGCCCGGCGTGCTTCATCTCCTCGGGGCCAGTCGTTCTTCATCTCCTCGGCGCCCGTCGTTCTTCATCTCCTCGGCGCCCGTCGCTCTTCATCTCCCCGGCGCTCTTCATCTCCTCGGGGCCCGGCGCGCTTCATCTCCTCGGGGCCCGGCGCGCTTCATCTCCTGGGGGCCCGGCGCTCTTCATCTCCTCGGGGGCCCGGCGCTCTTCATCTCCTCGGGGGCCCGGCGCTCTTCATCTCCTCGGGGGCCCGGCGCTCTTCATCTCCTCGGGGGCCCGGCGCGCTTCATCTCCTCGGGGGCCCGGCGCGCTTCATCTCCTCGGGGCCCGCGCTCCGTACTGGGCTTGATGCTGATTGGCACAGGTTTGCCCATTTCACTTTTTGAAGCTTCCCAGTGAGTGACAGCAAGCAGAGATCTTACCGTGATCTAGAACTTTTCATTATCACATTGATACAAAGTTACAATATGTCGCATTCCGTAATCTCCCGTATTCCAGGTCTCTGCATCCTGGAATCCGTCCAGTTCTGGCCGCTATCGTACTGGGATCTAATGGTTTCTCCATCTCTGGAAATCGATCATCCTCTACCAGTGAGCTTTTATCGGCCCCGGGGCCCCGGTGTCCAGTCCTCCGCCTGTAATAATAACACTTGTGCGGCTCCTCTGGGAGCGGCGTTTACCAAGAGGAAACTCCATATAAAGGAAAATATTTCCATCTTCCCGGGAGTCGGGATCGATTTCACAGACTCGTCCTCGGATTCTATTTTTTTTTCTTCTGATTTTATAGATTTTCCATTTTGTGCTGTGATGGGCAAAAGAGCTTGAAATGATCCCATCATAGTGGGCGACAACCAGTAACCTAACGGTAGCCGTTGTGGTACTCAGTGGTTGTCAGTAAACTTTCCATGTAGCGCCACGCCATGAAAGCTTTCTTGTCTCATACTCCAGCCACAGCCAGAGCTGCATTCATAGTTCTATCTCCAGAGCTGAAATGGTAATGTCACATCTCTGGCTGCAGTCTGGTGACGTCAGTAAGTGCAGCTCTGGCTGTGACTGGAGCAGAAGACGTTGCGTACCTTGGTCGGGGGCCTCCGCTCTCTTGGCGGGCTCTTTGTTTGTCCCTCCTGGTAATCTCCAGCACAAGCGGCCATCGCTGTGTTGTAGTGATTTCCGCTAATCTGTAAAGCCTCGTGTAAGTCCTTAATGATGTGGAGAAATTACATCAGATCGTCCCACGCTCAGATCTGAAGATTACTATTTAGTAAGCCGGTAATAAATTTGTCAAAACTTGTTCAGCCGCGGCGCAGTAATTGGCGATCCAGCAGCGGACGCCGAAACGTCAACCGGATCCTCGCAACAAGATCACATTTATTTATTCCAAAGTCGTGTTAAACATTCAAAACTAAATTAAAAATCTGCATTTTCTGAAACTTGGGTGGTATGTAGGTGGGGGGGTGACATGGCTATAGGTAGGTGGGGGGGTGACATGGCGGCAGGTAGGTGGGGGGGTGACATGGCGGTAGGTAGGTGGGGGGGTGACATGGCGGTAGGTAGGTGGGGGGGTGACATGGCTATAGGTAGGTGGGGGGGTGACATGGCTATAGGTAGGTGGGGGGTGACATGGCTATAGGTAGGTGGGGGGGTGACATGGCTATAGGTAGGTGGGGGGTGACATGGCTATAGGTAGGTGGGGGGTGACATGGCTATAGGTAGGTGGGGGGTGACATGGCTATAGGTAGGTGGGGGGGTGACATGGCTGTAGGTAAGTGGGGGGGTGACATGGCTGTAGGTAAGTGGGGGGGGTGACATGGCTGTAGGTAAGTGGGGGGGGTGACATGGCTGTAGGTAGGTGGGGGGGTGACATGACTGTAGGTAGGTGGGGGGGTGACATGGCTGTAGGTAGGTGGGGGGGTGACATGGCTATAGGTAGGTGGGAGGTGACACTGCTATAGGTAGGTGGGGGGGTGACATGGCTATAGGTAGGTGGGGGGTGACACGGCTATAGGTAGGTGGGAGGTGACACTGGTATAGGTAGGTGGGGGGGGTGACATGGCTATAGGTAGGTGGGAGGTGACACGGCTATAGGTAGGTGGGAGGTGACACTGCTATAGGTAGGTGGGGGGGTGACATGGCTATAGGTAGGTGGGGAGGTGACACGGCTGTAGGTAGGTGGGGGGTGACACGGCTATAGGTAGGTGGGGGGGTGACACGGCTATAGGTAGGTGGGGGGGTGACACGGCTATAGGTAGGTGGGGGGGGGTGACACTGCTATAGGTAGGTGGGAGGTGACATGGCTATAGGTAGGTGGGAGGTGACACGGCTATAGGTAGGTGGGAGGTGACACGGCTGTAGGTGGGTGGGGGGGTGACAGGGCGGTAGGTGGGTGGGGGGGTGACATGGCGGTAATTGGGTGGGGGGGGTGACATGGCGGTGGGGGAGGTGAGGGGCGGTGGGTGGGGGGGGGGGGTGCAGCCCCCCCATCCTGATATCCTGGAGTGGTGGGGCCTGCACACACAACTTCAGCAGTACAGTAGAGCCATCATGAAGGCTGTGTGCCCACACTGTGTTTTCTTATGCATTCTTTTTCTTGCAGATTTTAATCAATCTGCAAGGGAAATCACATGCCAGCAAAGTGTATGAGAATTCTGAAGTGCTGTGCACACGTTGCAGATTGTTTCCTTGCAGATTTTGATGCAGAAAAAACTGCACCAAGTAATTTACATGTATATTGTTTCAGCATTTTTTCAGCGTTTTTCCTACTAAAATACAAAAAGCAGGTTTTTTTTCTGCAGCGTTTTTTCTGCCAAGAGATGCAGTTTAGGTGCAGAAAAACTGCATCCAAATCTGCACCAAGAGAACATACCCTCGCTCTGCCTATGAAATCTGTCGCGTTTTTTGCTGTTTTCTACAGTTTTAATTTTTTTTACTTGTATAATTGCACCAATCTAAATCTGCAGTGTGTAAATTCAGCGGTTTTGCAGCAGATTTCTCACCTACTAATGAGCTGAGCAAATTCTGCAGCAAAAGTGCATCTAAAAAACTGGCAAAAACTTGCATACAGTGGAACCTCGCTTAACGAGTAACCCAGTTAACGGGAATTTCGCTTAACAAGCAAAGCTTGCTGTAAATTTGTGACTCGGTTTACGAGAAAGCTTTGCTGTACGAGCAAAATCCTCACCGCACACACTTCCGGTTCCGTACATCCACCGCGCTCTGACCCGCTCTTGCAGTACACCCCCACCCACACCCCCACCCCCACCCACACACACCCCCACCCACACACATTATGCTTACCTTCCGTTCCATCGCCGGCCTCATGGTTCTTGTAGTTCGCCATCAGAGGCAAGCGGCTCCTGCCTTTGACGTCAGCGCGCTGGGAGCTGAACGTCCCGCATCGGTCGCCTTGGTTACCAGATACACAGCCCGTACCGGTGAACTACAAGATCCAGCAGGCCGGCGATGGAAGGTAGGGGTGTGTGTGTGTGTGTGTGTGTCTACGTAGCAAAGCTGAAAATTGATATTTACAAATGTCCGTCTCTTCTTACTCCAATGTGTCTTTCTCAGATAATTTCCAGTTAATAAGATGGTTGTTTCTCTTGTAGGTGAAGAGGAGCTGAACTCTTTCCTCCTGGGTTTGGGAACGTATTTGGGTAAGTGGAAGGATATTCTACATTTGGGGGTGCTGGCGATGGTTTTTTTTTTTTTCTCCCGCCGTCTTGGCGTTGCTGACAGCCCTGCGCAGTGTCTTCCACATGAATGAAGACGTCTTCTGTACTTAATATACATGTCTGAGCTCGGCTCATCGCGGTCCAATTCTCAGATCTGTGTCCCACGCCCGGTGCAGAAGCCGTGATGTGGCGTGTGGAGCTCGCGGGCGCAGGAGTTCGCTGGTTAATACCCAAAAGGTTGTTCATTTGTGTCCATTACAGACGTGATCTACATAAGACGTAGAATCCTCCCTCATTACCAATCCTATACTGATCCAGTATTATCATCCGGAGCTGAAATCTCCCAGCATTCCCTGCTTGATCAGCATCTGCTGGTGATTTGCATTTTGGGAAGTGACATCTTTACATCGGATATTGTGCATTTATCTATTAAAGGGGAAAAAACCACCCCCTTTTAGATGATAAAAGCCGCGATGGAGATGTTGAAAGCCAACTTACTGTCTCCAAAAACACAATGCTGGTTATATAGCTCCGTTCGTAATGTGGGGGAACGCATTAAGCACTTGGAAAATGTGCACTTTTTTTGCAGTTTTGCAGAAAGGCAGGGTCGTGTCCCCGCAGCCCGAATAATTCAATAGAATTTGCACAAAACATTGACGTACGTTTTCTGACAAAATCCTGCAGCGATTGTCCCTTTGGTGATGGGCAAAGCTTCGGCTACGTGTGACCAATTACCACGTGTGGTCTCGCCCTCGATAGATCATGTCACACTGTGGACCGAGGCCACGTGTGGGACTTCCCGGCGGGGTCGGACGTCTTGTGGGTTTTGGGTGCGGCATAGAAAGTGTTTTTAAGTCTCTTGTCAGGCTTCCTCTGCAGGGTTCTTCAGCCGCGGGCCCCACCCTCGGCATGCTCGGGGTTAATTACAGGGTTCGGCATCTGAACTTGGATGAATAGAGTTTGCGAGGTTATATAAAGTAATTGGGGATTATTGCGGGTTATTCCCCGGGGCCCCTCTGATCCCGCTCACAGATACTGCTCATCCTGAGCTTCCGGGTTCATGAATAGTATGCAAGCATTACAGTGTGCACTGACAAATCTGGAGTATCGGGACAAATAAAGATGGGATATAAAGGGTCACCAGCGGCAGCGGGAAATTCCTTCCGAGGGCCGGCTGCAAAGAGGAGCATCCTTCATTAGACGCTGTCGCTGCGGCCTTCTCACATTTTCTGCTGCTTTCAGGGAGTAGAAACCTTCAGGCTTCAATCTATATTTAAAATGTATCCAGTCTTCAAAAATCTCACACTGATACATTGTAACGACTCCGCTCCGGGCTGATGATATGCACAATTGTGCAGGGGCCAGCTTTTCGTGGTCTTGATGCTTTGGGCATCGGGTGTGAATACTTTCCTAGCACTTTTTGCTGTTAATCACAACACAGGGCAGAGCATAGTAACTATTCCCTAACAAATCATTAATAAAGATCGACGGCAGCACCCCCTTGTACCCATCCACCCCTCCAACTCCCCCCGTCCCTGTCTACCCCTCCCCCCCCCCCCCCCCGTCCCTGTCTACCCCTTCCTCCCCACCCCTCCTTCCTCATCCCTGCCAACCCCTCCCTTGTCCACCACACCCCCATCCCCGTCCATGCCACCTTCCCAAATCACTATCGCCCCCTCTTCATCCTGCCTGTTATCTGCAGGAGCTGCTGGAGAATCTGCTCTGTACATTATCACTATTGTTTCCTGCCTGAATGGGAAACTTTAGCATTCCTGCTCCTGATGGGGGAGGGGAGATTAGCGCCCCCCCCCTGCGTTCACACTCGTTCAGTATGGAAGTTTTTCCCACCATTCCTTGCTGTGCAGCACTGTCCTATCAGGCCCGTTCATCCTGGTTGATGAATAGCATGCCACAGTGCAGTGAGGACTGACACCTGCACCGGAAGCAGGAGCCGAGCCCTTATGTTCCGGGATGCTGCGTCCTTCCTCTGCTGTGACCCCCATCATCCTCACTTCTCCAGTACTGGATAATCTTCCACATCTCGCTCCCAGTAGATTCCTCGGGAATGAGCTCTGGGGCTCTGGTCGGGTGGCGGGGGGGGGGGGGGGGGGCTCTGGTCGGGTCGGGGGCTTTGGTCGGTCGGGGCTTATTTTCTCTGGATGTCGCTTGGGGTCCCCAGATGCCTGTATTATCTAATAATCCGAAACTGTCTCCATTCCTCTGCTTGCTGTAAGTGGATGGAAACGTTCCTGCTCACATCCCCTCACCCGGTCCTGTCCACAGCTGAGGGCTTGTTACAGTGTATCTTCTGTGCTGGATTCCCTGAGGTGGAGACAATGTGACAATCCCCCAGTACGGGGTCCGGGTGGGTTTCCATTTCCAGGCAGTAAGCGGAGTTCTTACAACTGGTGAGGATGCGTTCCTGTGTTCTCTTCTCTGCCTATAGACTTCAGTACTTTCAGATTAGTTTCCCTTTAAACTGGAGCCCCCCCCTCCTCGCCCCCTCGTTATAGCTTCTGCTTTCCCAGCTACTAATTATCCCAGTAATTAGCAGGTTTATCTCCTTCCTTGTCTGTAGGGCAGTCCTGGTGCAGCTGGGAAATGGTTAATTAAATCAGGGCTGTTATCATTTTCCATCTATTGTAATCGGAAACATCTGTCCTTCCTGAAACTCGGGGCTGCGGCCCCCTGGCATCGGTCCAGCCGCCCGCGGAGGGTGTAGGGCTACGGCCCCCTAGCACCGGTCCAGCCTCCCGTGGAAAGTGTAGGGCTGTGGCCCTTAGCATCGGTCCAGCTGCCCGCGGAGGGTTTAGGGCTGTGGCCCCCTGGCATCGGTCCAGCCGCCCGCGGAGGGTGTAGGGCTGCGGCCCCCTGGCAACGGGCCAGCCGCCTGCAGAGAGTGTGTAGGGCTGTGGCCCCCTGGCATCGGTCCAGCCGCCCGCGGAGGGTGTAGGGCTGCGGCCCCCTGGCATCGGTCTAGTTGACCGTGCAGGGTTTAGGGCTGCGGCCCCCTGGCACGGGTCCAGCCACCCGCGGAGAGTGTAGGGTTGTGGCCCCCTGGCACCGGTCCAGCCGCCCGCGGAGGGTGCAGTGCTGCTGCTGCGGATACCCGTGATTCGGCCAGTGGCACCGCCCTGGTGGGCATTTGCTGCAGGTGTCCAGCCAAATGTATCTGTTACTTATCTTGTGATTTCACCCCTTCCGCCTTCCGTCCTGTCAGTCATCACCTTGGGACTGGCTTTCTATCCGTGAATCAGGAGGCTCAGGATGAGCAGTGGTGTGTCCGTAGGACAGTGGACGATTCTTCCTCTCCAGGGCCGGACACTTGGAGCTTTTATTATCTGTAACTGATCCTCGTCTTTTTTCCGATTCCTCGCTCCTTCCACTTCTCTCATCTCCGGATGCTAAATGTCAAGCTGTAACCGCCCCTCCATCGCCCCAATAATGCCGCCCCTGTGAGGGCTCCCAGCTCTGCACATACCGTTCCTCGCCGCGGTCCTGGTGGCGCTGGCGCGGCTCCGATTTTGGCTGCCGCCTCCTCCGATGTGATGTCATTTTTGGAGCTTTGTGATCCCCAGCTGGAGCGTTCATCTCATCTATTGCCCCCCTCCCAAAAAAAAAAAAAAGTCCTGGAGTTGCTCTGTCTTGTCTCTGTATCAGTCCTCGTGAAGCAGGAGGCTCAGGATGAACGCGGGTCTGGCACTGGTGATCAGTAAGTGGTGCCGCAGCTATCGGGGCCTCGTGTGTTTTGGTGCCAGCTGCACCCCATATATTCACCGCATTGTGACTCCCGGCATTGACAATGTGCCCCCCCCCCAGTTATTGGCCGGCGCCTGGTAGGTGGAGGTGGGGGAGGTGTGAGCCGGTGTGCACATGTGATATGCGGCGCTGGCCCTCGGCCACGCTTTCTCGGCTGCCTGGAGCGTTCAGATGTGCCGCCCTGATACATTCCTCACGCTGCTTCCCAGGGTCCCCGGCCGGGATGGGAACATGCGGACTGAGGGGCGCCGGTGATTGGCCCGTACCCCCGGATCACCAGGGCTGTATGCAGAGATCCTGACGTCTCATTGCTGTCAGTCTGCACCGAGGTCTGAGGATTGTATTCAGGAACCCCTATGACAATAGTATTGGCGTACGGTGCTGACGAGGGGCGGCATTATTTGTGAATTTCAGAGAAAGACGAGACCCCTGAGAAGAAATGGAGGAATTGGGAGAAGTGTCACTCCTCCGACTCCAGGACGGAGGTTCTAGTATAGAACCACGCAGAGGGGGGGGGGGGAGATTTGTGCATCGGTGAGGGTGCGCCGTATTGTGGCACGGATCACCGGGTGTCATAACCCGCTACACTGGCATTCTCATGCACCAGGCAGCTCAGGATGTGCAGAGCTTTTTCTCCTCTCTCCCTAGTACCGCTTTTTATCTCTCTCGCCGCCCGCTGGGCTGTTTTTTCCGAACGTCTGATCCATTTCCTCTTTTCCGTGCTCTTGTTTTTCGTCCCTGCGCCTGGGATGTGACCTGTGACCCGCTGCCCTACGAGGCGAATATATCGGATACACAGCTAAGTGTCGTTATCATAGTCATTCCATTACGGCAGGGGCGCCATTAATCACATCATGCGTTATATACTCGGATGGAATATTCCGACCATCATGTGATGTGTGTGGCGCTCCTGGCTCCTCCCTCTGGTTTAGACTCCTCCTTTTTATTATATGGCGCGGGTTTCCGAGAACCCCCTTTTTATTTCTGGGTAGTTTAATTTTGGTTTATAATTTTGTCCTTGCTAAAATGGATGTAACTCCCATGTGTACAGCCATCTCCTGGAGAAGAAGAGCTGCAATGTAAAGCATGAGGGAGAAACATGGCACATGAATGAGCTTTTAATAAAACATGAGATGCTTTTCACCCTATAACTGATAGTATAGCAGAGTAGAAGCTACCAGTATTTATGGAATAGAGCGTAACTGCAGTGTAAAGTATGAAGGATTGGAGGTCACTAGACTGTACAAGCTGGAGTGGCTGATAACAGCTGTGAGGTGGGGCCATAAAGACAATGGTCACCTGCGGACACTTCTGCATCAATGATAGCTAGAGGCAGACTGCCACAAGGGGGCAGCACTGGTAACTGGTGTATGAGAGGACAATCTGATTAATACTTAAAAGGCTACCCGCTACTCTGACATATTAGTATAGGTCATCAATGTCTGGTCGGGGTCCGACACTCCGCACCCCCGCTGATCAGCTTTTCTTGGTCCCAGCAGCAGGGAGCTGGAAATGCTCAGTTCCGTCTCTGCTCCATCTTCTGATATCAACCGGGTACTACATACCCGTCTCCATCTGTAATCAATAGGAGCGGATGTGCAGTACCCGGCCGTAGCCACTATCAGAAGACGGAGCAGCATCGGAGCTGAGCATTTCCTGCTGCCGGGAACAAAAACAGCTGATCGGCGGAGTGTCGGACCCCGGCCGATCAGACATTGATGACCTATCCTAAAGGTAGACCGTCCGTGTTGAAGTAGTGGACAACCCCTTTAATCAGATTGAGTGGTTTTTTTGCCTGCCTGGTATCCAGCTGAAAAGGACGCAAAAGATTTCTGGAGGGGGAGAGGGAAGGGTGATACTGAGGAAGACTGGAGGAAAGGAAAGAGAGAGACTGAGGAAGACTGGAGGAAAGGAAAGAGAGAGACTGAGAAAGACTGGAGGAAAGGAAAGGGAGAGACTGAGGAAGACTGGAGGAAAGGAAAGAGACCGAGGAAGACTGGAGGAAAGGAAAGAGAGACTGAGGGAGACTGGAGGAAAGGAAAGAGACTGAGGAAGACTGGAGGAAAGGAAAGAGAGACTGGAGGAAAGGGAAGAGAGAGACTGAGGAAGACTGGAGGAAAGGAAGAGAGACTGAGGAAGACTGGAGGAAAGGAAAGAGAGAGACTGAGGAAGACTGGAGGAAAGGGAAGAGAGAGACTGAGGAAGACTGGAGGAAAGGAAAGAGAGACTGAGGGAGACTGGAGGAAAGGAAAGAGACTGAGGAAGACTGGAGGAAAGGAAAGAGAGACTGAGGGAGACTGGAGGAAAGGGAAGAGAGAGACTGAGGAAGACTGGTGGAAAGGAAAGAGAGACTGAGGAAGACTGGAGGAAAGGAAAGAGAGACTGAGGAAGACTGGAGGAAAGGAAGAGAGACTGAGGAAGACTGGAGGAAAGGAAAGAGAGACTGAGGAAGACTGGAGGAAAGGAAAGAGAGAGACTGAGGAAGACTGGAGGAAAGGGAAGAGAGAGACTGAGGAAGACTGGAGGAAAGGAAAGAGAGAGACTGAGAAAGACTGGAGGAAAGGAAAGGGAGAGACTGAGGAAGACTGGAGGAAAGGAAAGAGACTGAGGAAGACTGGAGGAAAGGAAAGAGAGACTGAGGGAGACTGGAGGAAAGGAAAGAGACTGAGGAAGACTGGAGGAAAGGAAAGAGAGACTGAGGGAGACTGGAGGAAAGGGAAGAGAGAGACTGAGGAAGACTGGTGGAAAGGAAAGAGAGACTGAGGAAGACTGGAGGAAAGGAAAGAGAGACTGAGGAAGACTGGAGGAAAGGAAGAGAGACTGAGGAAGACTGGAGGAAAGGAAAGAGAGACTGAGGAAGACTGGAGGAAAGGAAAGAGAGAGACTGAGGAAGACTGGAGGAAAGGAAAGAGACTGAGGAAGACTGGAGGAAAGGAAAGAGACTGAGGAAGACTGGAGGAAAGGAAAGAGAGATTGAGGAAGACTGGAGGAAAGGAAAGAGAGAGACTGAGGAAGACTGGAGGAAAGGAAAGAGAGAGACTGAGAAAGACTGGAGGAAAGGAAAGGGAGAGACTGAGGAAGACTGGAGGAAAGGAAAGAGACTGAGGAAGACTGGAGGAAAGGAAAGAGAGACTGAGGGAGACTGGAGGAAAGGAAAGAGACTGAGGAAGACTGGAGGAAAGGAAGAGAGACTGAGGAAGACTGGAGGAAAGGAAAGAGAGACTGAGGAAGACTGGAGGAAAGGAAAGAGAGAGACTGAGGAAGACTGGAGGAAAGGAAAGAGACTGAGGAAGACTGGAGGAAAGGGAAGAGAGAGACTGAGGGAGACTGGAGGAAAGGGAAGAGAGAGACTGAGGAAGACTGGAGGAAAGGAAAGAGAGAGACTGAGAAAGACTGGAGGAAAGGAAAGAGAGAGACTGAGGGAGACTAGAGGAAAGGAAAGAGAGAGACTGAGGAAGACTGGAGGAAAGGAAAGGGAGAGACTGAGGAAGACTGGAGGAAAGGAAAGGGACTGAGGAAGACTGGAGGAAAGGAAAGAGACTGAGGAAGACTGGAGGAAAGGAAAGAGAGAGACTGAGGAAGACTGGAGGAAAGGAAAGAGAGAGACTGAGGGAGACTGGAGGAAAGGAAAGAGAGAGACTGAGGGAGACTGGAGGAAAGGAAAGAGACTGAGGAAGACTGGAGGAAAGGAAAGAGACTGAGGAAGACTGGAGGAAAGGAAAGAGACTGAGGAAGACTGGAGGAAAGGAAAGAGAGACTGAGGAAGACTGGAGGAAAGGAAAGAGAGAGACTGAGGGAGACTGGAGGAAAGGAAAGAGAGAGACTGAGAAAGACTGGAGGAAAGGAAAGAGAGAGACTGAGGAAGACTGGAGGAAAGGAAAGAGACTGAGGAAGACTGGAGGAAAGGAAAGAGACTGAGGAAGACTGGAGGAAAGGAAAGAGACTGAGGAAGACTGGAGGAAAGGAAAGAGAGACTGAGGAAGACTGGAGGAAAGGAAAGAGAGAGACTGAGGAAGACTGGAGGAAAGGAAAGAGAGAGACTGAGGGAGACTGGAGGACAGGAAAGAGAGAGACTGAGAAAGACTGGAGGAAAGGAAAGAGAGAGACTGAGAAAGACTGGAGGAAAGGAAAGGGACTGAGGAAGACTGGAGGAAAGGAAAGAGACTGAGGAAGACTGGAGGAAAGGAAAGAGAGACTGAGGGAGACTGGAGGAAAGGAAAGAGACTGAGGGAGACTGGAGGAAAGGAAAGAGAGACTGAGGAAGACTGGAGGAAAGGGAAGAGAGAGACTGAGGAAGACTGGTGGAAAGGAAAGAGACTGAGGAAGACTGGAGGAAAAGAAAGAGAGAGACTGAGGAAGACTGGAGGAAAGGGAAGAGAGAGACTGAGGAAGACTGGAGGAAAGGAAAGAGACTGAGGAAGACTGGAGGAAAGGAAAGAGACTGAGGAAGACTGGAGGAAAGGAAAGAGACTGAGGAAGACTGGAGGAAAGGAAAGAGAGAGACTGAGGAAGACTGGAGGAAAGGGAAGAGAGACTGAGGAAGACTGGAGGAAAGGGAAGAGAGACTGAGGAAGACTGGAGGAAAGGAAAGAGAGAGACTGAGGAAGACTGGAGGAAAGGAAAGAGAGAGACTGAGGAAGACTGGAGGAAAGGAAAGAGAGAGACTGAGGAAGACTGGAGGAAAGGGAAGAGAGACTGAGGAAGACTGGCGGAAAGGAAAGAGAGAGACTGAGGAAGACTGGCGGAAAGGAAAGAGAGAGACTGAGGAAGACTGGCGGAAAGGAAAGAGAGAGACTGAGGGAGACTAGAGGAAAGGGAAGAGAGACTGAGGAAGACTGGAGGAAAGGAAAGAGAGAGACTGAGAGACTGGAGGAAAGGAAAGGGAGAGACTGAGGAAGACTGGAGGAAAGGAAAGAGACTGAGGAAGACTGGAGGAAAGGAAAGAGACTGAGGAAGACTGGAGGAAAGGAAAGAGAGAGACTGAGGGAGACTGGAGGAAAGGGAAGAGAGAGACTGAGGGAGACTGGAGGAAAGGAAAGAGAGAGACTGAGGGAGACTGGAGGAAAGGAAAGAGACTGAGGAAGACTGGAGGAAAGGAAAGAGACTGAGGAAGACTGGAGGAAAGGAAAGAGAGACTGAGGAAGACTGGAGGAAAGGAAAGAGAGAGACTGAGGGAGACTGGAGGAAAGGGAAGAGAGAGACTGAGGGAGACTGGAGGAAAGGAAAGAGAGAGACTGAGAAAGACTGGAGGAAAGGAAAGGGAGAGACTGAGGAAGACTGGAGGAAAGGAAAGAGACTGAGGAAGACTGGAGGAAAGGAAAGAGACTGAGGAAGACTGGAGGAAAGGAAAGAGAGACTGAGGAAGACTGGAGGAAAGGAAAGAGACTGAGGAAGACTGGAGGAAAGGAAAGAGAGACTGAGGGAGACTGGAGGAAAGGAAAGAGAGAGACTGAGAAAGACTGGAGGAAAGGAAAGGGAGAGACTGAGGAAGACTGGAGGAAAGGAAAGAGACTGAGGAAGACTGGAGGAAAGGAAAGAGAGACTGAGGGAGACTGGAGGAAAGGAAAGAGACTGAGGAAGACTGGAGGAAAGGAAAGAGACTGAGGAAGACTGGAGGAAAGGGAAGAGAGAGACTGAGGGAGACTGGAGGAAAGGGAAGAGAGAGACTGAGGGAGACTGGAGGAAAGGGAAGAGAGAGACTGAGGGAGACTGGAGGAAAGGGAAGGGTGAGGCGGAGGAAGACTAGAGAAAAGGGAATGGAGACCAGAGGAAAAGGTGGGGCAAAAGGGATGGAAGCCGAGAAAAGGGAGCGGGAAAAAGGGAGAGATGCCAGAGGAAAGGGAAGAGAAAAATGGAGGAAGGGTTGAGGTGGAGGGGTCTAGCATTGTCCTAATCCTTTCTTTCCCTTTCAATGTACAGCTAAATCCTGTATGTTCGGGGTGGCCAGGATCGCTTGTTTAGCCATAGCTGTGTATGGGAGCCATCCTCCTCCTCTACAGTTGTAGGTTTCTATCTGTGCACCAGGAGGTTCAGGATGAGCTGCTGTGGAGTTGAATTGCCGGAGTTTACTACTCGTCAGTGATGCGGCGGCGGCTCCATGGAGGGACCGTTTCCTCCCAGGAAGAAGCTCCATTACTGGGGAAGCCGCAGCTACTTACAGGGCGACTACCAGGCGTCTGTCACTGAGAGACCTGTAGGGGCCGATGCTTCAGCTTCCTGCCGGTGAGGAGGGGCTCCACATTGTGCCCTTAGCAAGTTTACAGCCATCTTGGTTTTGCACCCAGTGATTATCTTGTAATTTTCATCTCTCCAGCATATTCTCTTCCTCTGTCCCCACAATCCACACCTCCGGGACCCCCATGAAGTTGGTGCTTTATTTTTGGGCAGATCCTTTTGTATCCTGTGCACTGTTATTGCGCTGAAGCTCGATACCGCAGGTTTTATACTTGGGATTAGTCTGTTATTCTACCACCGCACTCCATAATTATTTCCTGGACTCATCATTCCAAGTAAGCAGCCGAGTGCCGGATCCCCGCTGTGCTGCCAGGATCCCCGCTATGCTGCCAGGATCCCCGCTGTGCTGCCAGGATCCCCGCTGTGCTGCCAGGATCCCCGCTGTGCTGCCAGGATCCCCGCGGCGCTGCCAGGATCCCCGCGGCGCTGCCAGGATCCCCGCGGCGCTGCCAGGATCCCCGCGGCGCTGCCAGGATCCCCGCGGCGCTGCCAGGATCCCCGCGGCGCTGCCAGGATCCCCGCGGCGCTGCCAGGATCCCCGCGGCGCTGCCAGGATCCCCGCGGCGCTGCCAGGATCCCCGGAGGATAAATCCCACAATGTGAATCCCAGCAGAGGACACCATGAGGGCGCAGCATCGACACAGACTCCTGTAATCCAGGCTTTTAAAGGCTCTGGCCAGATTATCAGATCTTCTGGATTATTGGATGCTGACATAGACTTCTATTACGCTGGTTTCTAGGTTTCTTAATAGCTCTGTAATGGACACCAGGACCAGAATATTAAAATGTCAAGATCATTGAATTCCGGTTAAAAAATGTATAGTTTTTTTTTTTTTTTTTTGTGACCCCCCCCCCCCCCCCCTTACCCCTATAATTATACAACCAAAACCAAATTCTGTACACACAAAATAGCTCAAGCTTATAAAATGTACTCACTATTCTGCTGGTGCAGTCACTGTGTACATATATTACTGATCCTGAGTTGCCTCCTGTATTATACTCCAGAGCTGCACTCACTATTCTGCTGCTGCAGTCACTGTGTACATATATTACTGATCCTGAGTTGCCTCCTGTATTATACTCCAGAGCTGCACTCACTATTCTGCTGGTGCAGTCACTGTGTACATACATTACATTACTGATCCTGAGTTACCTCCTGTATTATACTCCAGAGCTGCACTCACTATTCTGCTGGTGCAGTCACTGTGTACATACATTACATTACTGATCCTGAGTTACCTCCTGTATTATACTCCAGAGCTGCACTCACTATTCTGCTGGTGCAGTCACTGTGTACATACATTACATTACTGATCCTGAGTTACCTTCTGTATTATACTCCAGAGCTGCACTCACTATTCTGCTGGTGCAGTCACTGTGTACATACATTACATTACTGATCCTGAGTTACCTCCTGTATTATACTCCAGAGCTGCGCTCACTATTCTGCTGGTGCAGTCACTGTGTTACATACATTACTGATCCTGAGTTACCTCCTGTATTATACTCCAGAGCTGCACTCTCTATTCTGCTGGTGCAGTCACTGTGTACATACATTACATTTCTGATCCTGAGTTACATCCTGTATTATCCTCCAGAGCTGCACTCACTACTCATACAGACACTGAACAAGTATTGGATGCTGTGTGATTTCAGCTCTGAGCTTTGTGCTGCAGCTGTAAGCACCAGTAGTGGAGTTCCCCTTTAAGCCCCATCCTGCGTGCCTCCGCCGCGCTCTGCCGTGGTGATGCGCTGCATACACAGATCTTTCCTGTTATAAGACACATTTGTGATTCTCCAGCTGCTTGTAATAACGGAAAAACATTGCGACCTTCCTCGCGGTCCCCGCGCCGGACGCCATCTGCCTGCCAAGTAGATTCGCAATGTCCTTTCTGTAACCCTTCCTTAGTAGCTCTCTGGGGCGGGTGGGGAACGGTGAAATATGGGGGATCGTGGGCTCCTCGCATGGAGCGCTGCGCTCCCTCTTGTTAGTCTTCCTGGGTGACTATATCCACCATTACAGTGATTGTCCCGG
This sequence comes from Anomaloglossus baeobatrachus, assembly GCF_048569485.1. Taxonomy (NCBI): domain Eukaryota; kingdom Metazoa; phylum Chordata; class Amphibia; order Anura; family Aromobatidae; genus Anomaloglossus; species Anomaloglossus baeobatrachus. The sequence continues at coordinate 13,205,989 of NC_134357.1, read as the reverse complement.
CGCGGCTGATTGCAGCTTTGGATGTGACTAGAGTCAGAAATGTGGTCATAAATGGTGATGCAATGGTGCATAGTGGCAGGAGCTGCAGGTTTTATATATTCATCCACTGAACCAGAAGGGGGCAGCAGTGAGAAGTGAACATGAGGAATTCGGCGTGCAGCTTTGGATGTGATTGGAGCAGAAAACAAAGTATCTTCCTTATTAGTGGAGCTTTATAGGACCCGCTGTGTTACTGTGTGATGTCCATCTTTACACCCTGCGATCACTGGTCACCTTCCCTGACTGGTGTTTAGTAGACATGGCCCCTCCTATGCGAGGTGTCCTGTATAAGGGATGATGGGCGCAGCGGTTCTCCGCCCGGCTCGTCTTCCAGGTTATATAATCTTATGAGGATGATGTCAGCCTCCCAATCCCCGTAAGGACTTTGTCATGTTAACCACCTCCAGCTGCCGGAGCTGCGATCACACGGACCCGCATCACCGCGCGTTTCCAGCTCCCACCCTTAAAACTCCAAAATTCTTAAGAATAAATTTTTGTTGTCTTATTTAACCCTTTTTTGTGCAGAAATAGAGAACTCTTATCACTGCTCAATGGGGAGGGGGTTCCAAAAGGGCATTTCCAGTTTCCCATCGACCATCTGGGAAAAAAGTCATCACCGTTCACAGAAACATTGGGACACGTTTGTATATTTTATATATTGCTCAGATTTTTCCACTTATTCTAAATTTTTTTTTTTTCTCCAACATTCAAAAAAACCCACTTTTGCTACAAATGTAACAAGCCCTGACGCCGCCTCCTGTGGAGCGAGCCCTGACGCCCCCACCCCCCCCTTGTGGAGCGAGCCCTGACACCCCCCCCCCCCCCTTGTGGAGCGAGCCCTGACGCTCCCCCCCCCCCCCCTTGTGGAGCGAGCCCTGACACCCCCCCCCCCCCCCTTGTGGAGCGAGCCCTGACGCCCCCCCCCCCCCCCCCCCTTGTGGAGCGAGCCCTGACGCCCCCCCCCCTTGTGGAGCGAGCCCTGACGCGCCCCCCCCTTGTGGAACGAGCCCTGACGCGCCCCCCCCCCCCTTGTGGAACGAGCCCTGACGCGCCCCCCCCCTCTTGTGGAACGAGCCCTGACGCCCCCCCCCCCCCTTGTGGAACGAGCCCTGACGCCCCCCCCCCCCCTTGTGGAACGAGCCCTGATGCCCCCCCCCCCTGTGGAACGAGCCCTGACGCCCCCCCCCACCCGTGGAATGAGCCCTGACGCCGCCCCTTATCACCGAGGCCGTAAGTGAGGCTCAAAGGGCAAAGACTATTTAGGATCATGTATCATTTTAATCTTCCATTGAGAAATGTTATAGACGATACATGAGACGCCTGACGCGTTTCACCACTTCTCACATCTATACTCACGGTTTGGTTTTGGCTTCTCTGGTTCACCTCTCATCAAATATATTAGGTGCTGACTGATATTAGGTGCTGTTACTCCTATTAATGTGATGCCTCCTGACGCATTTTACAGCTTCTTTGTACTACAGTTTGCTTCTTGCTTCTCAGGGGATCTAGTAGGTGCCGCATGATGGTAGGAACAGTCATAGGTGCTGCCATTTTTCATAAATATCAGATCATTCAAACCGCTCAGCTCATATGACCATCTGATGCGTTTCACTCCTTTGTACTAGAGTTTGGTCCATGCTTTGCAGGGGTTTTAGTAGGTGCCACATTAGAATAGGATCCATCATAGGTGCTGCCATCTGACAAATAACGCGTCATACAAACCACATGACTCATATTACCCTTGCTAACGCGTTTCAATGCTCCAATCACATATAAACGTTTGGTCTTTGCACATTTTTACCTGTTTCTGCTTTCATCAAATCTATTGTGTGCAGATTACTGTTTGTAATCTGTCGTAAGTGCCGCCATGTTAGATAAATAGCGCATCGTATAACAGCACAGGTGAGGCATGCTGATGCGTTTTGTCTCATCTCTATACACACATGATGGCACAATCTTTCCTCCGACGCTGATTTTATCAGATATGTTTGGCGTTGTGTAATATATTTGATCTGTCGGAGTAACACATCCTTTAATAGCACGGTTCACATGTGATGCTCGACGCGTTTTACCACCTTTTATAGACCTTCATAAAATCATGCTGGTTCTGATGGCACAGACTCTCCCCTCCGGTTCTACTTTCATTAGCTGCTCATCATCATCATCGAAGCTGCCCTCTTCATATGTGACCTCAGACGCGTTTCACCACTTGTTTATACATTTATTCGTTCCTGGCCCACGCCGTCTCCTGATTCATCAGATGTTTTGGATACTGACGTGTTTTTCCAATTCCCTATACACTGGACGAGGCGTGCGCTTTCATTTCTGTGGCTTTGGCTGTCGCGTTTTACATTTACCCTGCCGGTCCCGGTGTTTAGGCCTCACATCCCATCCTGGTCATCTGGCTATAAATTAATGAGCCTCCATGACACTGCTGCCCAACGCATTTTACTGGACAATTGTTGGTTGACGTTAAATAGTAAAAATCCAAATGGAAGGTTTGTTGTGAGAATTTCTCCCTGGCGATCCCCCACGTTTGTGCCTGCCGGTCACACAGTCCCCCTTTGGGGTTAATGGGGCCGGGCATGGCTGACGCATGGCTTCGTGGCTCCTCCGGTGACTGGCACGGGCGCCCGTTCCTGCTTTTTCTCCTTTTCCTTCCCCACAATGAGACGCCTGTGTCTTTTGAATCTGATTCTCCGCAGCTTTCCATAGACGCAGCACCGAGCGCAGCACAGGCGCCTGTCATCTGCCAGCAAGGTCTCGGCGGCATGTGACCCCGGCTACGTGACGTGTGCCTGTCCCAGATAATTGGAGCGGCCTTTTTTTTTCGTTCTCCCTCTAATTAAAATCTGAAAGGCGAACGAGGTGACCCGAGCGTCGCAGCACGTAGCGAGCACGCGGGCCCGAACCCAGCTCCGCACCAGTCACATACTGGAGTACTGAATCTCATAAATACTCTTAAAGGGGCCGAACACCAAAAATCCATTTTAATTTCCATTTTGTACAGTGTGTTGCTATCTTTTATCAGCCAGTGCAGGGCAGGGGCTGTGTGCATTTACATCAGTGGGAGGTCTATGCTTGTGGGATACATGTACTTGGCGCAACACACTTTGGGGTTCATCCTGGCATCCATTGCATGAATAAAATGCCATAATTTAAGTTGAGACTGACCCAAGCAATGCTAAAAGCCTCCAGAAATAAAACGCTGCTGCACTTACAAGATCCGGTGTTAACGCTTCACAGCACAGAACCAGCAGGGGGCAGCAATGAGAAATCAAGCTGCGGAGTTCTGATTGCATCATTGGGAAGCGCGCGGCATTGCTGCATAGTATGGGAGCACGCAGCACTGGAGCGTAGTGTAGGAGCGCGCAGCACTGGAGCGTAGTGTAGGAGCGCGCAGCACTGGAGCGTAGTGTAGGAGCGCGCAGCACTGGAGCGTAGTGTAGGAGCGCGCAGCACTGGCGCGTAGTATGGTAGCGCGCGGCATTGGTGCATAATATGGGAGTGTGGCATTGGCACATAGTATGGGAGCGCGCAGCATTGGCGTGTAATATGGGAGTGTGGCATTGGCGCGTAGTATGGGAGCGCGCGGCATTGGCGCATAATATGGGAGTGTGGCATTGGCACAGTATGGGAGCGCGCAGCATTGGCGCATAATATGGGAGTGTGGCATTGGCGCGTAGTATGGGAGCGCGCAGCATTGGCGCATAATATGGGAGTGTGGCATTGGCGCATAGCATGGGAGCGCGCAGCATTGGCTCATAGCATGGGAGCACACTGCACTGGCGTGTAGTATGGGAGCGCGCAGCATTGGCGTGTAGTATGGGAGCGCGCAGCATTGGCGCTTAGTATGGGGGCGAGGCTTTGACGCTTAGTGTGGGAGCGCGCGACATTGGCACGTAGTATGGGAGCACGCAGCATTGGCTCATAGCCTGGGAGTGTGCCCCATTAGCACACTGTATGGGAGCGCGTGGCATTGGCGCATAGTGTGGGAGCGTGCCCCGTTGGCGCATAGTATGGGAGCGTGCCCCGTTGGCGCATAGTGTAGGAACGCATGGCACTGGAGCATAGTATGGGAGCGTGCCCCGTTGGCGCATAGTGTAGGAACACATGGCACTGGAGCATAGTATGGGAGCGTGCCCCGTTGGCGCATAGTGTAGGAACGCATGGCACTGGAGCATAGTATGGGAGCGCCCGGCATTGGTGCATAGTATGGGAGCGTGCAGCATTGGCGCATAGTGTAGGAACACATGGCACTGGCACACTGTATGGGAGCGTGCAGCATTGGGGCGCACAGCATCTTGCAATGACCTTCATGTCCCTTTTGTGCGTGCGGTCTGCTTATTGAGTGTGTGGGATCCTGTTGGTTCTGCGCGTTGCCATCCACCGCTGCGGAGATTATTTTTGTGGCGATACGTTACCTCTGTAGTCGCTAATATTACAAATGTCGCGTAGAATCCAGATTCCGTCTTCAGCGACCGCTCCTCCAACTCAGATGGGGAAGTTGTTTGTTCCTTCGGAATGATATAATGGATACATTGTAACTGTTTGTTTGTATCACAACTCCGGTTGCCGGGGCAACAATTACATCTTTGATTTTCAAGGCTTTAATAATCATGTGGCGCTGCTGACCGCTGGATGACCGCTCGTCTGTCCCAAAACTGTCCGACCACAGCCGCCCCGCCATGTGATGCCCACGAGCGCGGTTTTATTTATATTCTGTGCTGACATCATGCATCAATGAGACGTTACATCATCGCAACAAAGATTCCTGCTTGCTGTCACTGAATAGACTGGAGGCGTCTTAGCTGAGGGTCAATGGTTAATACCCCGATTTCGCGACTCTGCCGTCCTGTCCAGTGGAATACTGTCGGCGTACGAAGAGTTAACAGCGAGGACAGGAAAGCCGCTGTCATGTGCAGATGGTGTCAGAACAATGAATAGGAAACGGACTAGAAAAAATACACAACCCCCCGAGATGGGTCCATGGGAATAGGGAGGGTCCGGAGGGGGACGCGGCCATTCCAGGGAAAAAGTGCCTAATGTCCAGATGTCAGGAAAAGTTAATGATAGGAGAGCGCTTAGGTCATGTGACCCTGGCTATGGTGATGTCATCGTGCCAACGTGGTGACATCACTGATACCTTTTTTTTTTTTTTTTCTTCCCCCGTTGGGTTATTTTTCATTTTTCTGCTTGCTGTCAATAAATTAACTTTGTTCCTATTCACATCCAGTGGGCTAAACTCTGAGCCCGTACTTTCATACAGCTAAGGGTTTGTCAGTGTCTCCAGGTCCTGGTTGTTGCAATGTATCAGTCGAGTTCCGCCGGCTTTATCTCGGAGTGTCTTGTAGATTGGCTCGTACTTCATACAGCTGAGGGTCTGTCACCGTGTCGCCCGGTCCTGGTTGTTGCAATGTATCAGTCGGCTTCCGACACCTTTTCTTTGATAGTCTAGGTTGGCTCATACTTGCTACTGTTGAGTGTTTGTCACAGTGTCGCCTGGTCCTGGTTGTTACAATGTATCGGTCGGGTTTCGCCGGCTTTATCTCGGAGTGTCTAGATTGGCTCATACTGCTGAGGGTTTGTCACAGTGTCGCCAGGGCCTGGTTGTTACAATGTGTTAGGTTTCGCCGGCTTTATCTCAGGAGTGTTTTGTAGATTGGTTCATACTTCATACTGCTGAGGGTTTGTCACAGCGTCGCCCTGTCCTGGCTGTTACAATGTATCAGTTGGGTTTCGCTGGCTTTATCTCGGAGTGTCTAGATTAGCTCATACTGCTGAGGGTTTGTCAGTGTTGCCCTGTCCTGGTTGTTACAATGTATCAGTCTGGTTTCGCTGGCTTTATCTCGGAGTGTCTTGTAGATTGGCTCATACTTCATACTGCTGAGGGTTTGTCACAGCGTCACCCTTTTCTGGTTGTTACAATGTATCGGTCGGGTTTCGCCGGCTTTATCTCGGAGTGTCTAGATTAGCTTATACTGCTGAGGGTCTGTCACCGTGTCGCCCGGTCCTGGCCGTTACACTGTATCAGTCGGGTTCCCTTGGCCTTCTCGGATCCTCTAGATTGGATCCACCCTGGGATCAGGTCTGGAGATCTCCGTCCTTGTAAATAAACATCTTGAAGATGTCACCTAAGGAGTATTAGAAAGTGTCGGCGCTCCTCCCTGTGCGGCGCAGATGTTGGAGAGGATTAGTGGGGGGTTCACTTCGGAGGGGGTCTGTGTATTTCTGCTTGTGGCGGTGTGGGCACGGGCGCTTCTTGTCAGATAATCCCCCGTCTTTGCTTCGCCATGTGACCCTCTCAGGTTTCACAACAAATCTGGGGCGCAGTCTGGACGCGGGAGGGATGAGACCATCTGTCCGCTGGGATCTGCGCTCCGCCGCCGGGAGCAGATATTTATGTCACCGCCATGTTGAGACCGAGTGACCTTGTGCCACCCGAGAAACCCAAACATTGCCCTATTGGGGGGGAGTAGTTCTACTAAAGGGGGTAAAGTAAAGCATTGTGGGTAATGACCTGCTTGTATAATCATCCCCTTTCTCTTTCAGGTAAGACCCCGTGACTGCGCCATGAGCTCCGGATCCAGCCAGGGGGTGATCACCTCCCCGCCCCCTCCCAGCATGCCTCACAAGGAGCGCTACTTCGACCGCATCAATGAAAACGACCCCAACTACCTCCGGGAGAGAAACATGTCCCCCGACCTCCGCCAGGACTTCAACATGATGGAGCAGAAGAAGAGGGTCACGCAGATCCTCAAGAGCCCGGTGAGTGGGTCTGACCCGGCGGTGCCGGAGCCAAAAGTTCTGCCTTTGTGTCTGGAAACTGTAACATTGGATGCAGCAGAGGCGAGTGTGTGATCAGGCACAAGTAATGCCCCCCCCCACGTCATCATCTGTTCATTCGGGGTAAACTTTGCCATCCTAAAAAAGTGAGACACACTCGACTCTGCTACATCGGCGCTGTGCGGCCACAAAATCCGGGATTTCTAACTTTGGGCCTCAGATAATCCCGTCTGCTCTGCGTTGGCACCCCTGTGGGGTCCTCTTCCCGGCAGACCCCGGTGTTGGCCTCCACTTGCCCGGCTGGGGCTGCAGGGCTTTGAAATTCTTCCCTCGCTCGTCGCGGTGCCCTTCGCTTCATTACACAATCACAAGAGTGTCCGGCTCTCAATGGGGAGCAGCGGGGGCGGAGGACGGGGGGAGCCGGATCATGGCTGCAGCCGACGTTAACCCTTTAAGACGTAGTGAATCGGAATGGAGTGGGGTACGGCTTCTACACTCACGGGGATATTAGGATTGGCGCCCTTGTGCCCCATTTGTGTCAACTCTGCAGTTTATCCGTTGTAACCGAACACCCAGTATACTCCGGAGCTGGGAGAAACTGTCAACAGCGCAGATGGAGCAGCCTGCAGTGCAGCAGCGGAGTCTGAACCCTTCAACCTGTTTCCCATCCCATAGCTTCCGAATGGGGTGAGAGTGCCCCCTGCTGGTGATGGGTGCATGTGCAGCCTCGAAACGTAGCAATGTCAGAGATGTCATTGGCATGCCGTCACTGCTGCGGTCATCACAGTGGGGTCATGTCTGACAATCCCATTGCTAAAAACACCTTGCCCCCCCGATGGTTGCAGCCTTGTGTAGGGATGGCAGACATCCGGCCGCCTTTGCAAAAATGGGCTCAAGCGGAAATCCTCTGTATTGTCACAGAGCCTCTGAAGGTCCAACAGGTAGGAATCCATGCCAGAAAATCGGTGCAGCACGAGAGAAGGTGTGATCTTACAGAATGGGTCTAAGAAGATGAAGGAGCCGAGCGCTGGCGGAGGAGGTTGGAGGCCTCCGGGTTATATTTCGGCTGCCCCACCTTGCTCTGCGATTACGTGTTTATGGCACCACACGGTTTATTGAAGTCGGTTCCTCTTTTGGTTTCCTACAGTCAAACTATTGTACAAACTCCTGTAAGAGATATCGTAGATATAAAAAGTCTGCACACCCCTGGTAAAATGTCAGATCCTTGTCCTGTAAGGTATACATTGGATATAAAAAGTCTACACACCCCTGGTAAAATGCCAGGTTCTTGTCCTGTAAGGTATACATTGGATATAAAAAGTCTACACACCCCTGGTAAAATGCCAGGTTCTTGTCCTGTAAGGTATACATTGGATATAAAAAGTCTACACACCCCTGGTAAAATGCCAGGTTCTTGTACTGTGTAGAAAAGAAAAAAAAAAACTACCAAAAAGAATCTGTTCCCGCCTTTTAATGTCGCCCATAATCTGTACTGATCCATTGAGAAACAAACTGAAATCTTTTTCCAGTGGATAAAGAAAAATGAAGTAAAATGGGGGTTGTATAAGTTTGCACACCCTACACTTATAGGTTGGTGAAGTCCTCTGTGAATTTTTGGCAGCCTTTTGTACTTTTGGGTCGGAGTCTATCACATCTAGAAATGATGATCTATGCTCACTCTTCCTCATAGCTCCACCTCTGTCAGATTGTGGGGGTCCCCTGTGTTCAGCGCCCTCTTCAGGTCACCACAGATTTGGCATGAAGAGTGCAGGAGCATGACACCTGCTGTACACAACCAGTACTGGCCAGACATTCCTGCAGCTCCTTCAATGTTGTGTTCAGCCTCTCCGACCAATTTTCTTCTTCATTTCCCCAATTTTTTGTTAGGGACGTGCAGTTCTAGGTAATGTCACTCAAGCTACCTTTTCAGAGTCTGTGTTATCTAATGCCTTGGAAATAGTTTTGCTCCTTTTCCTGACTGATCTATTTCCACCATGTGATCCCTTTGCTGTGTTGTCAGCTGTTTATGGACTAGAAAATGACCGGAGGATCCTCATAGAGCAGCGACACTTTCTCTGGGATTGATCACAATCGCTGTAAGTGACGGCGGCCGAGTGCTGATACAATCTAACATGGGGGGGAATGTGATCGGCTGATTCTGAACAAAACCCCAGGCCCAATTATAAGAGGGTGCTCATACTTGTGCACCCTCATTATTGTAGTTTTCATTTTTAGGGGGCAAGTAAAATGTTGTTTGTTCATGATAGATTTCTACAGATTATGGACAACATTAAAGGGTCCGGAAATGATTCCTCTTGGTTGTGTTTTTTTTTTCTTTCAGGGGTGTGTAGACTTTTTATATTCACTGTAGGTTAGAACAGAGCTCAGATCTTGAGGAGACTTGTCAGGGAAGGATTATATACAGATCCTGGAGATCTGAGGAGTGGGAAGAATTATCCAGTGATATTTCAGAGCAGCACCAAAGACCAAAAAGAGTAAAAAATATGGACCCTACAGATTTGGGTCGCGGAGGACGGTGGCGGAGGCGCCTCCAGATTCGGGTTTGCACTTGGCGACCTTTGATTTGTTGGTAATGCTTCTGCCGGATTTGTTTACGTGGATTTTCTTTTCGGTTTCTTGGCTTTGGCGGCAATAGAAGAGATAAATCCGCTTCCAAATTTGTATCAACGTTTAGTCCGCAGCGCAGAGCGTCAAAGGTAGACGCCCGAACACTTATTCCTTCTTGATCTGTTGCAAAATGTGAATCATCCCACCAATACCCAGGGGGGCCGTATCGATGCTCTCATAATCCCTGCCCGGCCCCCCCACAGTAAAGGAGAATGGGGGGTGCTGTATGATGTCCCCTCACTCTCATCAGCACATGCGCAGTGTACTACTATGTCCTCCCCATATCCTCAGTCATTTACTGCACAAAAGGAGTCTGGTGTATGCGCCGGGATTGAGACGGGCGCAGTGGTGACGCCGTACAGCAGAGACTCGTCCCCTGGCACACAAGTCAGACAGAAGTGGTGGACAAGAGCCGTGCACTTACACCTGGATAGAAGAGGAGAGGAGCTGTGCCCTGCAAGTGTACCGATACCCGGACAAAAGAGCCAAGCACTGCAAGTGCACCAATACCCAAACAGAAGAAAAGAGCCGTACACGGCGAGTGCACAGATACCCAGACAGGAGAGGAGAGGAGCAGTGCACTGCGAGTGCACAGATACCAGGACAGCAGAAGAGGAGCAGTGCACTGCGAGTGCACAGATACCAGGACAGCAGAAGAGGAGCAGTGCACTGCGAGTGCACAGATACCAGGACAGCAGAAGAGGAGCTGTACACTGAGTGCAAAGATACCAGGACAGCAGAAGAGGAGCAGTGCACTGCGAGTGCACAGATACCAGGACAGCAGAAGAGGAGCAGTGCACTGCGAGTGCACAGATACCAGGACAGCAGAAGAGGAGCAGTGCACTGCGAGTGCACAGATACCAGGACAGCAGAAGAGGAGCAGTGCACTGCGAGTGCACCAATACCCAAACAGAAGAAGAGAAGAGCCGTACACGGCGAGTGCACAGATACCCAGACAGAAGAGGAGAGGAGCAGTGCGAGTGCACAGATACCAGGACAGCAGAAGAGGAGCAGTGCACTGCGAGTGCACAGATACCAGGACAGAAGAGGAGAGGAGCCGTACACTGCGAGTGCACAGATACCAGGACAGCAGAGGAGAGGAGCAGTGCACTGCGAGTGCACAGATACCAGGACAGCAGAAGAGGAGCAGTGCACTGCGAGTGCACAGATACCCGGACAGAAGAGGAGAGGAGCCGTACACTGTGAGTGCAAAGATACCCAGACATAAGAAGTGGAGAGGGGCCGTGCACTGATACTCACCACCTTCTAGTGTATTTTTAATACAGATAAGTAGACAGATTTGAGAAGGATGTTGTATAATACTGCCCTCTCCTGCACACTTATCCATTGTTACCAAAAATGCCGCCGGCCGTTTCCATTTAAGGAAAAAAAACTCCTTAGTTCCCGGCGGATGCATGATCTAGAAAACTGGTGCAGCACGTGAGAAGACCTGAGGATCCTAATGAGTGCTGAGCCCCGGCCCATGTCCTGGAGGAGCTTTGCTGGACACCTGCAGCCGCATTTATTGATGTAAGGCTGAAATATTTTACATATTCCTTGATAAAGTCTTGGAGTCTGAGCGTGGGTCTGGTGGAAAAGCATTCCAGATAGTATGGGCAGCATGTGAGGAGATCTGGACCTTGATGATTCAGTCCTGGGCCTGTTTCCAAGCTTTGTAGCTTTGGCTGTGAATTCCGGAGCAGAGGTGCAGCACGGGAGCATATGACAGGCGACCATGAGGGTGAGTTTCCGGGATCAGGACTTGCTCCTGTTCTTGGTCCCGTTTCTCCGGCTGCTGCGGATCTTGGAGCCTCTGATGGGATTTTCCGGTTCTTGCACAGATGGAGGAGCCGCTGACAGACGCTTCCCAGACTCTGGTGTAGGAGGAATCCGCAGAAGTGCTGAGGGTCGTCCTCCCACACGCGCTGACCCCTCCTGGTAATTAGCGGGTCCTACACCCCCGGCAGTAAATTAATTGCTGTCAAAAAGCCAATGAGCGTCTGTGAATCTTGCAGAAGCTCGTTCTGCCGGCTGTGACCGGCGCCGAATCATACGGCTGCAGAACTCACCGATACACAGACACGAGGCGCTGCTGACAATACAGGGGGTCCGCCCAGCATGGACAGATGCAGCCCCCCAACACCAACCAGCAGGGAAGAGCAGATCCAATAGATGCCACTGATCAGAACCATGGAGACAAGGAGTGACAGATGTCAGTGACGCTCATCCCTCCGCTCCCGCATACACAAATCATGCTATAACCACATTAGTGTAATCCAGTATTGTGCTCCATTCACCTCCAGAGCTGCGCTCAGTGCTGACTGTAGGATGTCTCCTCTGCTTCCCTCTGCTGCTTCACTGTGCAGTGTCAGATTGCAGAATTGTGAATGCAGCTCTGAAGGTGGAAGGAGAAAATGGCACAATGAAACGCAGACATTTCCCTGATGTTTTTATTTTTGTGTTAATTTTTTCAGGCTTTTCGTGAGGATCTGAAAGTCTCATTCAGGATCAGAGGCAGAAAGGAAAACAACCCGACCGGCCTCCTGGCTCTGCAGCAGATTGCGGACTACGTCATGGCCAGTTCGTTCGCCGGCTTCTCCTCGTCTCCTCTCAGTAAGTTTTCGGTAACTTTGTAGATCTGCCCGTGTGTGCAGCATGGTACCGCATCCCCGGCCCGTGTGTGCTGCGTGGCGCCGGATCCCCGTCCCGTGTGTGCTGCGTGGCGCTCCGGATCCCCGTCCCGTGTGTGCTGCGTGGCGCCGGATCCCCGTCCCGTGTGTGCTGCGTGGCGCTCCGGATCCCCGTCCCGTGTGTGCTGCGTGGCGCCGGATCCCCGTTCCGTGTGTGCTGCGTGGCGCCGGATCCCCCGTCCCGTGTGTACTGCGTGGCGCCGGATCCCCGTCCCGTGTGTGCTGCGTGGCGCCGGATCCCCGTCCCGTGTGTGCTGCGTGGCGCCGGATCCCCGTCCCGTGTGTGCTGCGTGGCGCCGGATCCCCGTCCCGTGTGTGCAGCGTGGCGCCGGATCCCCGTCCCGTGTGTGCAGCGTGGCACCGGATCCCCGGCCCGTGTGTGCTGCGTGGCTCCGCATCCCTGGCCCGTATTGTGCACAGTGCAGAACCTGACCCCGTATAATAGAGGTTTCATACTCGAGCCCCCTTTATTACAGGTGTATAGAGTCATTGTGTCCGGGGGGGCTTTTAGTCCCTCCGTTAACCCTTTTGCCATTCAGATTCCCTTTGTCTAATGCGATGTTTTGTTTGAAGATGGCCGGCCGTTCAGTCCGACGAGCCCGAAACGTCCGGAAGGGGTGAATACTTCTCCTTGTCGCTCTGTGTGCGCTTCTGTCTGTAGATTTGCAACCAGCTTTACAATTTTTATTTAAAAAAAAAAACAAAACCTAAAAAATGAAACCCCTCAGGGCGTGAATACTTTTGAAATCCCTTTGTAAAGAGTTTTGCAGCTGAGCACTTTCCTCCGCGAGCGGAGGGTTTCCGCTCCAGTAGTAAGTGAGATGATGGTGGTTATTGTCCGCGTGGCCCGTGTTCCTGGCCCGCGTCCTGCTCGGCACGCCCAGCCATAAATGTGTCCGAGGGCGACTGATAGGCAGGTACAAAGGTTCGGCCGCTGTAAACAAGCTGCACCTTTATGGTCACCGCCGGGAGAGCTGCGGCGCGGCTGGGGGGGGAAAGACGCTTCACGTCTGTAATTACCGGATCTCTGACCGGCCGATGATCGCGGCTCCGGTGCCGGTCACGGTGTTATTGCGCCCCCTACTGACCACATCACCATGGGGAAGGGTGCGGCTTTGGCTTTTCTCGATAATTTGCTCCTCTTTTATGATTAATGCCGCAGCTTTTGTCCGTCCTGCCTTATTGGGGGCTTCCAGGTGACGGCGCAGAGGGGGGAGGCGAATAATTACGCTCTGTTATCTATTTTTCTCCAGGTCTGGGGATGGTGACTCCGGTGAACGACATCCACCCGGCCGTGGAGGGCCTGATGGTGAAGGGGGAGAAGCTGACTCGCTGCAAGCTGGCGTCCATGTACCGGCTGGCCGATCTCTTCGGGTGGCGCAACCTGTCCCAACGCCTACATCACCGTACGTGGGAAACTTCAGGACTTCTGCAACTTTTTCTTTTGCGTTTCCACCTTTTCAAGATCTCTGCTTGCCATCAGTGAAAAGGGGGGGGACTGCATTTTTGCTGCTGAAAGTTGCTGTTTTCAGCGAAGGAATTTGCCGCTTCGGGGTTTTGTGCCGTCGTCACTTCCAGTCATAGTCGGTGCAGCGACGCGTCGCGGTCGTCAGAAAATGGCAATTTTGATTTTTCTTTCTTTATTTTGCAGGTTCGGGTCAGTAAAAGGCAGGACCACATCCTGATCATTCCCCGAGGCCTCTCCTTCTCGGAGGCCTCGGCCTCTAACCTGGTAAGTGCAGCGCCCCCGGCCCTCGTCACTCAGTGACTGCAGCGCCCCCCAGCCCTCGTCATCAGTGACTGCAGCGCCCCCCGGCCCTCGTCATCAGTGACTGCAGCGCCCCCCGGCCCTCGTCATCAGTGACTGCAGCGCCCCCCGGCCCTCGTCATCAGTGACTGCAGCGCCCCCCGGCCCTCGTCATCAGTGACTGCAGCGCCCCCCGGCCCTCGTCATCAGTGACTGCAGCGCCCCCCGGCCCTCGTCATCAGTGACTGCAGCGCCCCCCGGCCCTCGTCATCAGTGACTGCAGCGCCCCCCGGCCCTCGTCATCAGTGACTGCAGCGCCCCCCGGCCCTCGTCATCAGTGACTGCAGCGCCCCCCGGCCCTCGTCATCAGTGACTGCAGCGCCCCCCGGCCCTCGTCATCAGTGACTGCAGCGCCCCCCGGCCCTCGTCATCAGTGACTGCAGCGCCCCCCGGCCCTCGTCATCAGTGACTGCAGCGCCCCCCGGCCCTCGTCATCAGTGACTGCAGCGCCCCCCGGCCCTCGTCATCAGTGACTGCAGCGCCCCCCGGCCCTCGTCATCAGTGACTGCAGCGCCCCCCCGGCCCTCGTCATCAGTGACTGCAGCGCCCCCCCGGCCCTCGTCATCAGTGACTGCAGCGCCCCCCGGCCCTCGTCATCAGTGACTGCAGCGCCCCCCGGCCCTCGTCATCAGTGACTGCAGCGCCCCCCGGCCCTCGTCATCAGTGACTGCAGCGCCCCCCGGCCCTCGTCATCAGTGACTGCAGCGCCCCCCGGCCCTCGTCATCAGTGACTGCAGCGCCCCCCGGCCCTCGTCATCAGTGACTGCAGCGCCCCCCCGGCCCTCGTCATCAGTGACTGCAGCGCCCCCCGGCCCTCGTCATCAGTGACTGCAGCGCCCCCCGGCCCTCGTCATCAGTGACTGCAGCGCCCCCCGGCCCTCGTCATCAGTGACTGCAGCGCCCCCCGGCCCTCGTCATCAGTGACTGCAGCGCCCCCCCCGGCCGCCTCGTCATCAGTGACTGCAGCGCCCCCCCGGCCCTCGTCATCAGTGACTGCAGCGCCCCCCCGGCCCTCGTCATCAGTGACTGCAGCGCCCCCCCGGCCCTCGTCATCAGTGACTGCAGCGCCCCCCCGGCCCTCGTCATCAGTGACTGCAGCGCCCCCCCGGCCCTCGTCATCAGTGACTGCAGCGCCCCCCCGGCCCTCGTCATCAGTGACTGCAGCGCCCCCCCGGCCCTCGTCATCAGTGACTGCAGCGCCCCCCCGGCCCTCGTCATCAGTGACTGCAGCGCCCCCCCGGCCCTCGTCATCAGTGACTGCAGCGCCCCCCCGGCCCTCGTCATCAGTGGCTGCAGCGCCCCCCCGGCCCTCGTCATCAGTGGCTGCAGCGCCCCCCCGGCCCTCGTCATCAGTGGCTGCAGCGCCCCCCCCGGCCCTCGTCATCAGTGGCTGCAGCGCCCCCCCCGGCCCTCGTCATCAGTGACTGCAGCCGCCGCCTTCTTCTGATTTCCCAAAAAGTTATTTACTTATTTTTCGTTTTTCAGGTGAAACTGAACATTGTTGGAGAAGTGGTGGATCAGGGCACGACCAACCTGCGGGTCGACCCGTCCGGGTTCAGCCCCCACGCGGCCATCTACTCCACCCGTCCTGACGTGCGCTGTGTGATCCATATACACACCCCCGCCACGGCCGCTGTGAGTGACACCCAGCCATGAACCCTCAACTATCGCTAGGACCCCAGCAGCAGGCTATATGGATAACTTACAGGGGTCTTCTCTGCTCAGAAGCCGCCGGTGTGAAGGAAGAGCCCCTCAAGACCTCTGCTTGCTGTCAGTGGTCAATACTCCATCCTGATTGTGGGATGGACTCGGAGGTGCACAACTTGTTACATGACGGCTCAGATCCTGCTGCGGCTGATGACCTAGAGGGCCATTACAGCTTGGTTTCAGAATCCTGCAGCTGTTGGGACCACACCCCCCCTCCCCCTTCCAGGGACTACCGCCTTCCCCCTGCCTCTTCCAGGGACTACGATCACCCCCTTCTACTCTTCCAGGGACTAAGATTCCCCCCCACCTCTTCTTCCAGAGACTACCGCCCCCCCCCACCTCTTCTTCCAGAGACTACCCCCCCCCACCTCTTCCATGGACTACCGTCAAACCTCCCCCCCCCCCCCCACACACACCTCTTCCATGGACTACCGTCCCCCCCACACACACACCTCTTCCATGGACTACCGTCCCCTCGTCCCCCACCTCTTCCATGGACTACCGTCCCCTCGTCCCCCACCTCTTCCATGGACTACCGCGCCCCCCCCACCTCTTCCAGGGGTCCCCCCTCCCCCCCCCACCCCCGTTCCAGGGACCGCCACCTGGCCATACCCTAATGAGCCTCGCACCTGTGTCCATCACACGGTCAGGGCTGATCCGCTGGATGTGTAATACATGCTCGTATTGGCGCACAGCAAGCAGAGGTGTTGAAAAAGTAATCAGAGCGTTCTGAAAGTGATGGCACACACCTTTCCTCCGGCATTTGCCCTGAAGGGGTCGTATTTGGGTTTGCACTCAGCCCTCTTCTTCCTTTGCTCGTCAGGTCTCATCCATGAAGTGCGGCATCCTCCCCATCTCCCAGGAAGCCTTGCTGCTCGGAGACGTGGCGTACTACAACTACCAGGGGTCTCTGGACGAACAACAAGAGCGGATCCAACTGCAGAAAGTTCTGGGGCCCAGTTCTAAGGTGACGCCGATAAGTAACACAGATTTACTTGGTGTTCATCGTCGTCTTGCTGTCGGTTGATGGTGCAGCCTCTACATCGTGAGGCCACTCGTCCTCCTCATCTACTGCTCCTCACATCTGAGGCTTTGGATCAGTGGCATCGGTGCAGACAGTGCGGACTCCGGACTGATACATTGTAACACAGGACAGGAGCGGATTGTGCTGCTGATGTGTGGCACTAGAGGATTGTCTAGACTGGATCCAATTGTAACAAATCCCCATCTGTGAGAAGTACAAGGTCAGGGGTAGAGGTGGAGGCCTCCATTCACTGACAGCAAGCAGTGGAGGACTGAGAATCTTTATAGAAATATATGCAATGATTAGGCTTCATCCCTCACCCTGTGCCCGGTCTGTGCAGGGGTCAGCCCGCAGGGGTCAGCCCGCAGGGGTCGGCCCGCAGGGGGCGCCGCTTTTCTCCTCGGCCACTTTTGCTAATATTGAGGCCTTTCTCTCCGCAGGTTTTGGTGCTCAGGAATCACGGGGTGATGGCTCTGGGGGAGACGGTGGAGGAAGCCTTCCATTACATCTTCAACGTGCAGCTGGCCTGCGAGGTCCAGGTAACGGCAGACATCACTCCACTCACATCCAGAGCTGCAATCCGCATTCTGCTGCTTTCTAGGCAGCTCTCGGGCTGCAGAACGTCACTTTCCTTGTTGTTTGCAGCTTCAGTGACTCATACAGCCCCCTTTATGGGGTGCAATCACTTTTGCAATCTGATGACTGTGTGATGTGTAACCTTAAAGGGTCCCCGGCTGAACCCTCCTTGTCCTTGTCTGCTGCAACCGCCACTTTGTATTGATGGTGCGGTCACATCCATCCAGTCTGGACTCGGAGGACCCCTTTAAGTCTCCACACCTCTATACGTGGGGATCTGCTGCAGATTTCTGCTCTTTTTCTGCAGTTTTTTTAGATTAGAATATTATTTACAATTATCAAATAATCTGGATCGCCTGGGCGAATGTCGCGGCGTCGGTAGATTTTGGGTCCCTTTCCTCCATTCATGCGGTCTCTTTTTCGCAGGTACATGCCTTGTCCGGGTCTGGAGGAATAAACAACCTTCTGCTGCTAGATCTGGAGAAGTATAAGCCCCTCACACATGTCCTGGCCGCAGCAGGCGGGGGAGGGGTGAACATGGAGGGGCAGCACAAGTGGAAAGTCGGGGAACTGGAATTCGAATCTCTCATGCGAATGCTGGACAATCTGGTAAGGGGACGACACAATGTCTCCTGCAGCTTTAAGGGGAGGATCGAAGATGAATTCTAGTCCCTGAAGATCTCAGGCGAAACGTCTGGGCCCGACCTGATCACAGATCAGTTATATTCCTTAGTAATTCCCCATCTAGTGGCTGTTTGCGGTACTGCGCCCCAACTGCAACCACAACCCATGGATTCAACCCCACATTTCCATTTCTGCGTTTCAGTATTAATATTTTTATTTATTATTTAGATTGTAGTTTTTTGAGATACAAAACTCCTATTTTATTAACCATATAGTGGCTGTTATTTGGAATTGCACTTCTCCCTGCAGCCACACGATGCCTTTATTTTGCGTCTATTGGTATTTTTCAAATTTCTTATTCTGTTTAGATAATTCGCTTTTACAAATGTAATACCATAATAATGCACCTCTCTGCAATTGCATCTCAGGTAGATTTTTGAGTATTTTTAATATTTCTAATGTATTTATTTTACTACATTTTTGCAAAACTCCATTTTATTAAATACAAAGTGGCTGAACTTCAGTACTACACCTTTTGCTACAACCACAATAATAGGTTTATTTTATTTTTGTATTTTAGAGCATTTATATTATGTCCATTTGTTTCTTTCCTATTTTAGATTGTAGTTTTTTCAAATGTAAATGTAAATTTCCTGGCTGATTTTCAGTACTGCACCCCTCCTTACAACTAATTTATGCATTGCATTTTATTTATTTTTTTTTGCATAATTTTTGCATTTTATTTTTTGTAATATTTCTATTTATTTTTACAATACTTTATCATGTGTTAGTACAGCGCCATCTAGTGGCTGCTTTACAGTACTGCACCTCTCCTTACGACTAATCTGTGCATTTTATTTTTTGCATTTTTGTAGTATTTTTAATATCTTATTAATTTTTACTCCTTTTTTTTGTTTTTGCAATACTTTGTATTAGCACAGCGCCATCTAGTGACTGCTTTTCAGTACTGCACCTCTTTGTAAATAAAATGCACAGATTAGATGGAAGGAGAGGTACAGTACTGAAAAGCAGCCACTAGCTGGCGCTATGTTAACTCATAATAAAGTATTGACAAAATAAAAAGGAGTAAAAATATTACAAATACTACAAAAATTATGCAAAAAATAAAATGCACAGATTAGTTGTAAGGAGAGGTGCAGTACTGTAAAGCAGCCACTAGATGGCACTGTGCTAACGCATGATAAAGTACAGTGGAACCTCGCTTAACAAGTAACCCACTTAACAAGAATATCGCTTAACAAGCAAAGCTTTCTGTAAATTTGTAACTCGGTTTACAAGAAAGCTTTGCTGTATGAGCAAAATACTCACCGCACACACTTCCAGGTCCGTACATCCACTGCGCTCTGACCCGCAGTCCACACAAACACACACAAGCACGCACATATATACATACATACATACAGTATTATGCTCAGCTTACCTTCTGTTCCACCGCCGGTACATCGAGACGTCCTCGCGGCGAACTACAAGACCCAGGAGGCCTGCGATGGAACGGAAGGTAAGGTGAGCATAATATGTGCATGTGCGTGCATGCTTGTGTGTTTGTACATGTTTGTGTGCGTTTGTGCATGTGTGGAATGACGCAACAGGGGACCAGGATGGGACATATAACAAGTTGTGGAACGAATTCTCTGCATTGCAATGATTTCCTATGGGAAATCTTGCTTTGCTGAACGAGTAACTTGGTTACCAAGCACAGTCCCAGAACGGATTGTTATCGTTAACCAAGGTTCCACTGTATTGCTAAAACAATCAAATAAAAAGGCGTAAAAATGAACAGATATTACAAAAAAAATTCAAAAATTATGCAAAAAAATATAATGCATGGATTGTATATTTTTTTCTTTGCATAATTTTTGCATATTTTTTTGTAGTATTTGTAATATCTTTTCATTTTCACTCCTTTTTATTTTGCTGTTTTTGCAATACTTTATTATGTACTGACACAGCGCCATCTAGTGGCTATTTAGCAGTTTTGCTCCCTTATATTTCTAGCTCCAGAAATAATCCTCCCCCCACTCTCCCTGCAGGGATACAGGACGGGGTACGCTTACAGGCAGCCGCTGACACGGGAGAAGCCACGGCACAAGAGCGATGTTGAAATCCCGGCCACGGTCACCGCCTTCTCCTTCGAGGACGACCAGGGGCTGCCACGATCTCCACTGAAGTTCCTGGTGCAAAAGCAGCAGAGGGAGAAGACGCGATGGCTGAACTCCCCAAACACCTACTTAAGAGTCCATGTCCCGGAGGAGTCCATGAACGGAGAGATGAGCCCGAGGACGAAGATCATGGTAAGACGGCGGCCGAGGGGCTTATATTATGAGAGGCCCCGGTGTCTGCTTATACTGCTGAACCAGTGAGATCAGGATGAGCAGAACGTGGTGTTTTCGGTTGGGGAATTCTGGACTTCATTGGATCCTTTCTGAACCGTTTTCTCTCTTTGCAGTGGATGAAAGCCGAGGAGCTCAACAAGTCTTCCGGGGGGTATCCCATCAAAATCGAAGACCCCAACCAGTTTGTTCCATTAAACACTAACCCGACAGACGTCCTGGAGAAGAGAAACAAGGTGACTGCTGGGATTTGTAGTTCTGCAGGAGGGTCACAAGTTGGGGGGGCACAGACCCTCCTGCGTCTGTGATGGCTGAATAGTTATGGGGGATAAGAGGGGCCGGGGCTTTGGTGGTTCGGAGTGGGGGGCGTCTCTGGGGGATGTGCGGATACAGTAACGGGATGTTTGTAACTTCCTGCAGATTCGGGAGCAGAACCGCTACGATCTGAAGACGGCCGGGCCGCAGTCCCAGGTCCTGGCGGGGATCGTGGTGGAGAAGCCGCCCCCCGTGAGTCTCGGCATACTTTCCCCCTGATTTCCCCCGTAATGCGGTTTCTCCAAAAATTGGGGGCGACGCGTTAATCGGGGGGGTTTGCTCTTTGTGACTTGTTTTGTTCCCCGGCAGATTATGCAGTATGAAGAGGACGAGAACGCGCCCCCTCCCCCTCCAAATCCATTCAGCCAGTTACTAGAGGAGGCGAAGGGCGAGAATGGGACACAAGGTGAGCGGATCCCCAGGGAGATCTGGTCGGGATCCACTGCCCCCTAATCCTGCATGACTTAACCCTTACACATGACCTAACTCGCACCATAACCTGCACGTCCTCACAGATGGCGGCCGGTCCGCACTGACAACCCGGAGCGTGATGTACTGGGAGGTCAGGAGGTGTCAGGAGCGGAAGCCAGAGCAAATGCTGAAGGGGGCGCTGTGCCAGGGCAGAAGGGGCGGGGCGTGTGCAGAGAAGGGGCGGGGCGCGTGGGGAGAAGGGGCGGGAGGCGCTGTGCAGGGATCACTGGGGTGGGGGGGGCGCTGTGCAGTATTAGGGCAGGGGTTGTAGAGGGGCAGCGAAGGGGCGCTGTGCAGTATTAGGGCAGGGGTTGTAGAGGGGCGGGGAAGGGGCGCTGTGCAGTATTAGGGCAGGGGTTGTAGAGGGACAGGGAAGGGGCGCTGTGCAGTATTAGGGCAGGGGTTGTAGAGGGGCGGGGAAGGGGCGCTGTGCAGTATTAGGGCAGGGATCGCAGAGGGGGGGGGCGCCACTGAGCAGTATTAGGGCAGGGGTTGTAGGGGGGCGGGGAAGGGGCGCTGTGCAGTATTAGGGCAGGGGTTGTAGAGGGGCGGGGAAGGGGCGCTGTGCAGTATTAGGGCAGGGATCGCAGAGGGGGGGGGCGCCACTGAGCAGTATTAGGGCAGGGGTTGTAGGGGGGCGGGGAAGGGGCGCTGTGCAGTATTAGGGCAGGGGTTGTAGAGGGGCGGGGAAGGGGCGCTGTGCAGTATTAGGGCAGGGATCACAGAGGGGGGGGGCGCCACTGAGCAGTAAGTTACAGCAGGTGATGGGGAAATCCCAAAAGTTATTCCCTCAATGCAAACTGTAGGAAAGACCCCAGCAGCCCCCATTGTCCGGTTTTCTTATAAAACATGCATGGACAACATGATGCCTGAAATGGCTGATAACAGCGAGCAAAAGATCATAGTTGCCGATCTTAATCACCTCCCCAGTAATGGCTGATAACAGGGAGTAATAGATTGTAGTCAGCTGTCCTGCAGTCACTCCCCTATTAGTGGCTGAAAACCGAGAGTAATAGACTGTATGCAGAGACCCCCTAATTGTCTTATTAACCCTAACCTTCCCCTCTTTCTCCGCATGTGAATTAACCCCGTGTAACCCGCAGATGCTGAGCATGATCTAATCTCAGAAGACGACTCTTCTGCCCCCGTAACCCAGTCCCCACCCCCGACGCCAGCGAGCACCACAGGTATTTACCCCGCGCTCCGGAGACACCAGCGACTGGACGGGTGGGGGAGGGGCAGGACAGCGAGGGGAGGGAACAGAGCATCGCGGCTATGATAAAGGGGTCAGGACACGCAGAGCATCGCAGCTATGATAGAAAGGAGTCAGGGCATGCAGAGCATCGCAGCTATGATAGAAAGGAATCAGGGCATGCAGAGCATCGCAGCTATGATAGAAAGGAGTCAGGACACGCAGAGCATCGCAGCTATGGTAGAAAGGAGTCAGGACACGCAGAGCATCACAGCTATGACAGAAAGGAGTCAGGACACGCAGAACATCGCAGCTATGATAGAAAGGAGTCAGGACACGCAGAGCATCGCAGCTATGATAGAAAGGAGTCAGGACACACAGAGCATCACAGCTATGATAGAAAGGAGTCAGGACACGCAGAACATCGCAGCTATGATAGAAAGGAGTCAGGACATGCAGAGCATCGCAGCTATGATAGAAAGAAGTCAGGACACGCAGAGCATCGCAGCTATGGTAGAAAGGAGTCAGGACACGCAGAGCATCGCAGCTATGGTAGAAAGGAGTCAGGACACGCAGAGCATCGCAGCTATGATAGAAAGGAGTCAGGACACGCAGAGCATCGCAGCTATGGTAGAAAGGAGTCAGGACACGCAGAGCATCGCAGCTATGATAGAAAGGAGTCAGGACACGCAGAGCATCGCAGCTATGATAGAAAGGAGTCAGGACACGCAGAGCATCGCAGCTATGGTAGAAAGGAGTCAGGACACGCAGAGCATCGCAGCTATGATAGAAAGGAGTCAGGACACGCAGAGCATCGCAGCTATGGTAGAAAGGAGTCAGGACACGCAGAGCATCGCAGCTATGGTAGAAAGGAGTCAGGACACGCAGAGCATCGCAGCTATGGTAGAAAGGAGTCAGGACACGCAGAGCATCGCAGCTATGATAGAAAGGAGTCAGGACACGCAGAGCATCGCAGCTATGGTAGAAAGGAGCCAGGACACGCAGAGCATCGCAGCTATGGTAGAAAGGAGTCAGGACACGCAGAGCATCGCAGCTATGATAGAAGGGAGTCAGGGCATGCAGAGCATCGCAGCTATGATAGAAAGGAGTCAGGACACGCAGAGCATCGCAGCTATGATAGAAAGGAAAGGAGCCAGGACACGCAGAGCATCACAGCTATGATAGAAAGGAGTCAGGATCCGCAGAGCGTTTTGTTTTTCCTTCTCACGCGACTTCTTCCTCCCCTCAGAGCCCCTCGATGACTCTGTATTCCAGAAAGACTCCCCCATAGTGTTGAACGGCAAAGATGGCAGCAAACATGAGGCGGAGGAGGACCTGACCATGCGTGTCAGTCAGCTGAACATGGGGGACAACATAGAGATCACGCTCCGGAGCACCGAGAAGTTCATCGAGGGCGAGCTGACCCCCGAAGGCTCCCCCTCCAAATCCCCCAACAAGAAGAAGAAGAAATTCCGCACCCCGTCCTTCCTGAAGAAGAACAAGAAGAAGGAGAAGCTGGAGGCGTAACCCCCTGTCTGCAGGATCGGGGGGAAACCTTTTTATGGGGGGCTTACTAGTGGAAACCCATTGTCTTTCTGGAAGGGGCGCTCCTCCGTTCTGGGGTCTCCTGGACGCGCCCTTCTTCTGCTTTTACTCCTGTGTTTGCTGCACAAAGCCCTCGCCTCCAGCAGCCGCCATCAGCTTTTAAGACCCTCGCCTGCCCGGACGCTCAGCCCCCATTGGCCGTCCTGGACCACTGCAGAATCACAGCCGGATTTCAAAAAATGAAATTTTTCTTTTTAAGTTTTTTCTTTTTTTTTTTTTTTACATATTCGCCATTTTTATAGCGTGCGGCAGAATTTACACTCGGACAAGGGTTATTATTATCTCACGTAGCTGGAAAAGTTAAAACTGGAATCTAAAACCTCCCCCCTAAATTATTGTATTATCTGAGCACAGGCCTGAGCCGGGGGAGGGGAGCAATGACGCCGCAGACCCCCCCAAATATACCTCGATCACCTCTGCGGAGCGACTATGCTGCACCGTATAATACTGCAGGGTACAACCGTCCGCTGGAGTCTACGGAGCCGGACGTGGAAAACTGACAGAAAAATCAGAAAATATCCCAGGAAGTGGATGCAATTTACCAATTTTTAATTTCTGAAAAAAAAAATATTTTATTTTTATTTTTTAGGTTTTTTTTATTGCCAAATTACAATATTTCATAATACGCTGCCAAAGGGCTTAAGAGAAAAAAAAACGGAAACGAGGAGATGTTACTGATACAGAGCGATGGCGCAAATTATTATTTTTTTTTTTTTTTTCTGTGAATTTTTTTTTTTTCTTTTATAAAATTCCTATGGTATAAAATTACGTAAAAAAATAATTTTGGATTAACCACTCGGGCCTTATTAATCAAATGCGCTCCATCCCCACGAAAAATTCTATTTTATTAGATCGACAGCTGGAACCAAACACGTATATATATGAAACGAAAATATTTTTGTAATTATTTGCACACGACGTCTCGGGGGAGGGGAGAAAATACCGAGTTTTAATTTGGTTTTAGGAATGAAACAAAAAAAATCTTATTTTTTTGCCATAGATTATTTTGCTTCATATTGTAAAATATTTTATTAAAAAAAAAATAATAATATAGCTTCACATTATAAAATTTAAATACATTTTTGCAAAAGTATTGGCGGAGACTTGTGGGACGTCAGAGGTTTGGTAGGTGATCGGCGCGGGTGATGGGTCTGTATGTACAGTGTAGATATGTATGATATTGTAGAGGAAGACAGTTAGGCACCAAGGCGCCTTTTTGGAAACTATTTTTTTTTTTTAAAAAAAAAACTTTTTAGAAAAGTTTTTTCCCTAAGCCCCACAACCCCAGAGATCACTCAACCAAAGAGGCAGAAGGGATCGGGTCGAGCAGCATGAAAAGGGTAAAGGCTTGGAGGATTCTGAAGACACCCCCCCCTCCTCAGTATGCAGAGACCACCCAAATCGCCAAGGGACCCCGCACCATGTTTCCGTTCAATAGTCATGGTACGAGTGTGAACCTTGATTCTGGGACCGACATGGGGTCTTCTCATCTGATCGTAGGCCCATATGGGGCGGATCAGGAAACCTGCGGCCGGTCCGGACACCACGGCTCACATTCAGGCCGTAAATATCAGACACAAAAAATGTGGATTTTTTTTTTGCCAAAATAATGCTTAAAAAAATTGTCTGTTTTTATGGCCAAATTTGCCTTTTTTTTTGTCAAAAAAAAAATATATATATTGCATCAAATTTCTAAGACCCCCCCCCCCCCATGAAAAATCAGAGTAAAATCTATTTAAATTGTGAACTTAAAAAAAAAAGTATCTATTTTTGAAGAATTAATTCCGTAATCCCGCACTACTGAGCAAACCATTCTATTTTTTTTTTTTTATATATATATAATTTTTTTTTTATTATTAATCGATACAATTCTTACCGATCTCATCTGCCTTATGTTAACCCTTCGTTATCCTGGTGCTTCAGTTATGGGAGAATTTTAATCTGCATTTTACTTAACAATTTATTATAGGTTACATTTTTTTATATATTTTAAAACTAGAAATGTCTTTTTTTTTTTTTTTTTTTTTTACCGATCAGCGGAGGTCGGCGGCGGCTTCATGCCGGACGAGGAGTTTAGTTGAAAAATTTAGCAAAAAGTGTTCTCTCCTTCTGTTCTTTACGATCTGGACGTAGACTGGACAAACCGATATTTCTCGTAGAATCTCCTTTTTTCATAGTTACGATTTTTTTTTTTTTTTTTTTCCGTCGATGCCTTTCACGTTGCTTTATCTCGATTGTTTTTATTTTGTTTTTTTTGAGCATTTTTTTTGTTGTTTTACAACAGTAGGAACGAGAGTCTGTGAACGAAGCTACATAACGTTTTCTAAATGATAAAGTGTATACAGAAATGTCTATATAAAGTATATCTATATGTATGCAATGTGCAGAATTATTTTTTCAGCAGCGATCTCCTGCTCCTCGCACCTTCACCCCCTTCTCCCCTCTATATACTTTGCTTCAGCGTAAACAATGAGCCATTCTGAGAATCTGTCCTGTGGAAATATCTATACCTTACCCTGGAAATTGCTGATAGTTGTATTGCTAATTCATGTCCGATCACAAATAAACAGTATTTTAAGTAGAAAAATTTTTGTAATTTCACCTTTTTAATAAAGAGGAGTTAATCTTGGACTTTTCAGAGTTTTTTGTATTAATTGGATGAAATTTTTTTTTTTATTCCACTATTAATCTATTACCCACCGCTTTCCTGCTTAGCCACACCCCATTTCTACTAGACCACGCCTGTTGTAGCACCTGACCACACCCAATTTACATGAAGCCACATCCAATTTCTACTAGATCATGTCCATTTTCTCACCTAGCCACACCCAATTTCCATGAAGCCATGCCCCATTTTTACTAGGCCACACCCATTTTCTCACCTTTCCACAATTTCCATGAAGCCATGCCACATTTCTACTAGGCCATGCCCATTTTCTCACCTAGCCACACCCAATATCCATGAAGCCATGCCCCATTTTTACTAGGTCACACCCATTTTCTCACCAAGCCACACCCAATTTCCATGAAGCCATGCCCCATTTTTACTAGGTCACACCCATTTTCTCACCTAGCCACACCCAATTTCCATGAAGCCATGCCCCATTTTTACTAGGTCACACCCATTTTCTCACCTTTCCACAATTTCCATGAAGCCATGCCCCATTTCCCACCTAGCCACACCCAATTTCCATACCATGCCCCATTTCTACTAGATCACACCCATTTTCTCACCTCACCCAATTTCCATGAAGCCACGCCCTGCTTCCAATTGTCCCAGTCCCTTTGTGCAAAACAATGTAACAAAAAGTAATCTCTCCAGTGAAGAAGTCTTCACTGATTTTGGATAAATGCAATGTCCCCTGTAGGGCTGAAGTTCTGCAACTTTCTAATTTAATTGGGTTTTAGAATTCTACAACATTTTCCAGACCTCCGCTTGCTGTCAGTGAATCCACTGCTCTCTTTTCATGATGCGTTGGGACGCTCTGGTGGAGGGCGCGGGATTGTGGTCACACACCAGCTGGGTGCTGTGCTCCGCTATCTCCAGGGGTCCCAGAAGATTGAATGATGCGGTTGTGCGCACAACCTCCAGCTCTTCAGAGCCCCAGTTCTTGGGATCTGGGAGGTCCCCATGGATTTGACCTCCAGCTCTTCAGAGCCCCAGTTCTTGGGATCTGGGAGGTCCCCATGGATTTGACCTCCAGCTCTTTAGAGCCCCAGTTCTCAGGATAGGGGAGGTCCCCATGGATTTGACCTCCAGCTCTTCAGAGCCCCAGTTTTCAGGATAGGGGAGGTCCCCATGCATTTGACCTCCAGCTCTTCAGAGCCCCAGTTCTCAGGATAGGGGAGGTCCCCATGCATTTGACCTCCAGCTCTTCAGAGCCCCAGTTCTCAGGATAGGGGCGGTCCCCATGCATTTGACCTCCAGCTCTTCAGAGCCCGAGTTCTCAGGATAGGAGCGGTCCCCATGGATTTGACCTCCAGCTCTTCAGAGCCCCAGTTCTCAGGATAGGGGCGGTCCCCATGCATTTGACCTCCAGCTCTTCAGAGCCCGAGTTCTCAGGATAGGGGAGGTCCCCATGCATTTGACCTCCAGCTCTTCAGAGCCCCAGTTCTCAGGATAGGGGAGGTCCCCATGGATTTGACCTCCAGCTCTTCAGAGCCCCAGTTCTCAGGATAGGGGCGGTCCCCATGCATTTGACCTCCAGCTCTTCAGAGCCCCAGTTCTCAGGATAGGGGAGGTCCCCATGGATTTGACCTCCAGCTCTTCAGAGCCCGAGTTCTCAGGATAGGAGCGGTCCCCATGGATTTGACCTCCAGCTCTTCAGAGCCCCAGTTCTTGGGATCTGGGAGGTCCCCATGGATTTGACCTCCAGCTCTTCAGAGCCCCAGTTCTCAGGATAGGGGCGGTCCCCATGCATTTGACCTCCAGCTCTTCAGAGCCCCAGTTTTCAGGATAGGGGAGGTCCCCATGGATTTGACCTCCAGCTCTTCAGAGCCCCAGTTCTCAGGATAGGGGAGGTCCCCATGGATTTGACCTCCCAGTTCTTCAGAGCCCCAGTTCTCAGGATTGGGGCGGTCCCCATGGATTTGACCTCCAGCTCTCCGCTATCTCCAGGGGTCCGAGAAGATTGAATGATGCGGCCGCGCACACAACCTTTAGCTCTTCAGAGCCCCAGTTCTTGGGATCGGGGACGTCCCTAGGGATTGTACCCCAAGTGATGAGAACTTCCACACTTCAAAAAAAAACCTTTAATAAATTTGGCACATATTTTGGCAGAACGTGCGTCAGACCCTTTGGGGACGGATGCATCAGAATGTTCTCTAAATAGTCACCAAATATTTACTTCGTGCAGAGTTGGGCAAACGTTTTGTGACTTTTAGCGCTTTTACGCCACTTTTGAACAGCTGTGCCGAAAAGGAAGGAGCTGGGGCAATATGGAGGGTGGCTATCCCCGTCCATCAAATTAATGGAGGGCAGTGACTTTTCCTATGAAACGTCGCTTCAGGCCTTCATTAAGGCCTCGGTTCCACTTGCACATACCTTGTGATGCGAGAGCAGTGGACGCAATAGGCTAATGACCCTGTACGGCGAGTGTCAGCCGAGGGTCATGTGAGTGATCTGATCTTGCGATCGGGTCACAGCTACATAGAAGAGGGAGGGAGCACTTTCTTTCAGCTGCCGCCTGTCTCTGTGTACCTTGCACTGCAGTCGGATGACATGGGAGTGCAGTGCGATGTTTCACACGCTCCCATAGACTTGTATGGGGGCGCGTGAGCCAAGACTCGCTGCAAAACTAAGCATGCTGCGATTCTTTTCTCATGCCGATATCACATGAGAAATCAATCGCAGATGGACGCTGCCCCATAGTTTTGCACGGGTGTGCAGTCTGTTTTATCGGATTGCACTCATCCGTGCAAAACGCAAGTGGAACCGAGGCCTTACACCGGTGCACGGAAAATAGTTTTCAAATATTTTAAATGTTAGAGTAGAATGTTTTCCATATTTACATTGTTTTAATATTTTGTATAAGATCATTTGTAAAAATTCCCTCACCCTCACACACATAGCAAGTTTATACAGTTCACAAATATGACCACTAGGTGGCGCTTATGTGATATAAACCTGAATGTTTAACTTTTCCTTGCACAAAAGAAAACTTTCTACAGTTATTTTCCACCAGAGAATGAAATGCCCGAGCTGCGGGTTTTTTTCTGCAGGGGTCAAACTAAAATGCTCAATAGTAATCTGCTCACATTATTGTGTGTATATAATATATATAATGCTTGTTTTTTTTTAAGCTTTTATATATTGAAGATTGCTGAGTTCTGCATCAAACATGGACGCAGAAAAGGTACAAGTATCTGCAACAAAACCGGCCAAACTTCAGCTGATGCCCAAACATTGCCCATTATCTGTCTCATATTGTCTCGCATCTGGCGCCGCGTCCAGAGGTGACAACCACCGAGCGGCCATCACAATAGAAGGGAAATGTGTTGTTGTCATAGCTGGACATTGCAAATGTTATTACCCGATATCAATGAGACGATCTGCAAAGTTCAAGGAAAGGTCGTCAGGATTAATATTTCACTACAGGCAATAAACCTCATCAAAGAGATGAATACACCCGATAATTATCTATAATAACAGCCAACAACGGTCCACCTATAGAAAGCAATCACTGTATATGGGAACTGCAGTCCTTACATAACACAAATGTGGGGACGATATAGAAGGGAGTCATATACAATGTTTACTATAAGGCTAGGTTCGCACACTGCATCTTTTTGACGCTGCGTTTTTGTGCGTTTTTGGCCGCTAAAAACGCACCTGCGTCGAAAAAACGCATCAAAAAACGCATGCGTTTTTGCCGCGATTTGGTGCGTTTTTGGCTGTGTTTTGCTGCGTTTTTGATCTCTGCGGTTTGCTGCGTTTTTCCAATGCATTGCATGGGGGGAAAACGCAGGAAAGAACTGACATGTCCATTTTTTTTTTAAACTCAAAAACGCAGGTAAAAAAAACAGATGTGTGCGGACAGCAAAAATGAAAACTCAGACTTTGCTGGGGAAGCAAAGTCCTGCAGTTTTGAGGCCAAAAACGCACCGCAAAAACGCACTGTGCGCACATAGCCTAATACTGCCCCTATGTACAAGAATATAACTACTATAATACTGCCCCTATGTACAAGAATATAACTACTATAATACTGCCCCTATGTACAAGAATATAACTACTATAATACTGCCCCTATGTACAAGAATATAACTACTATAATACTGCCCCTATGTACAAGAATATAACTACTATAATACTGCCCCCTATGTACAAGAATATAACTACTATAATACTGCCCACTATATACAAGAATATAACTACTATAATACTGCCCACTATATACAAGAATATAACTACTATAATACTGCCCACTATATACAAGAATATAACTACTATAATACTGCCCCCTATATACAAGAATATAACTACTATAATACTGCCCCTATGTACAAGAATATAACTACTATAATACTGCCCCCTATGTATAAGAATATAACTGGTATAATACTGCCCCCTATATACAAGAATATAACTACTATAATACTGCCCACTATATACAAGAATATAATTACTATAATACTGCCCCCTATATACAAGAATATAACTACTATAATACTGCCCCTATGTACAAGAATATAATTACTATAATACTGCCCCCTATATACAAGAATATAACTACTATAATACTGCCCCCTATATACAAGAATATAACTACTATAATACTGCCCACTATATACAAGAATATAACTACTATAATACTGCCCCCTATATACAAGAATATAACTACTATAATACTGCCCACTATATACAAGAATATAACTACTATAATACTGCCCACTATATACAAGAATATAATTACTATAATACTGCCCCCTATATACAAGAATATAACTACTATAATACTGCCCCTATGTACAAGAATATAATTACTATAATACTGCTTCTATGTACAAGAATAAAACTACTATAATACTGCTATGTACAAGAATACAACTACTATAATACTGCTATGTACAAGAATACAACTACTATAATATTGCCCCCTATGTACAAGAATATAACTACTATAATACTGCCCCTATATACAAGAATATAACTACTATAATACTGCTCCTATGTACAAGAATATAACTACTATAATACTGCCCCTATATACAAGAATATAATTACTATAATACTGCCTCTATGTACAAGACTACTATAATACTGCTCCTATGTACAAGAAAATACTATAATACTGCCCCCTATGTACAGGAATATAACTACTATAATACTGCCCCCTATGTACAAGAATATAGCTACTATAATACTGCCCCCTATGTACAAGAATATAACTACTATAATACTGCCCCGTATGTACAAGAATATAACTACTATAATACTGCCCCGTATGTACAAGAATATAACTACTATATACTGCTCTTCGTATCAGTGGACACTTCCTCCTCTTGCAGTTTTCAGCCTATATTGATAAGTTTGGGGAGTGGGGGTTGAGGAGGGGTGGGTGACACACGTGGGACCGTCTCATACAATGTGGCATGCTTTTGCAGGGAGGAGGGCGACCTTCATCATCACTAGGGCTGGTGGGGGAGGACTGCACATAAGCAGATGGCTCCACCATTCTCTAACGTTCCCTTTGTGCGCAGACAATGCCCAGTATTAGGACTCCCCCATTCACTGCTCTCTGCAGGTGAGGGCAGATGTTTGTCCTCTTAATTAGTAAAGGTTGAGATCTCATTAACCTATTTACTCCAGTAGAAAAATATTATAATCACCATTTACCCATCCCCCTCCTTAGGAGCATCATAGGGGGAACCAAATTCTGAAACGGCCCCTTTAAGTCTCCATAAGCCCCGCTCGGCCACGTGAGGAGCGCGGGGCTTAATATAAAGGAAGATTTGATACTTTATTTTTTGTACTTGACTTTCTAATTCCTGAAGGCATCGAGTAGGGATCAAGAAAACCTATGGAGCCTCCGGAACCGAGATGTGTCCGCGCTCAGCTTCAGAGCTGAAATCATCCTACATCAGTCTTGTGTTCAGCATAGTATGGATACACAAGCTACAAACCTGAATGATCAAGTAATGGAAGCCGCAAATTTACAAACATAGAACACTGACTGCACCAGCAGAATAGTGAGTGCAGCTCTGGAGTATAATACAGGAGGTAACTCAGGATCAGTAATGTATGTACACAGTGACTGCACCAGCAGAATAGTGAGTACAGCTCTGGAGTATAATACAGAAGGTAACTCTGGATCAGTAATGTATGTACACAGGGACTGCACCAGCAGAATAGTGAGTGCAGCTCTGGAGTATAATACAGGAGGTAACTCTGGATCAGTAATGTATGTACACAGTGACTGCACCAGCAGAGTAGTCAGTGCAGCTCTGGAGTATAATACAGGATAAGTAATGTATGTACACAGTGGCTGCACCAACAGAATAGTGAGTGCAGCTCTGGAGTATAATACAGGAGGTAACTCTGGATCAGTAATGTATGTACACAGTGACTGCAGCTCTGGAGTATAATACAGGAGGTAACTCGGGATCAGTAATGTAATGTATGTACACAGTGACTGAACCAGCAGAATAGTGAGTGCAGCTCTGGAGTATAATACAGGAGGTAACTCAGGATCAGTAATGTAATGTATGTACACAGTGACTGCACCAGCAGAATAGTGACTGCAGCTCTGGAGTATAATACAGGAGGTAACTCGGGATCAGTAATGTATGTACACAGTGACTGCACCAGCAGAATAGTGAGTGCAGCTCTGGAGTATAATACAGGAGGTAACTCGGGATCAGTAATGTAATGTATGTATACAGCGACTGCACCAGCAGAATAGTGAGTGCAGCTCTGGAGTATAATACAGGAGGTAACTCGGGATGAGTAATGTAATGTATGTACACAGTGACTGCACCAGCAGAATAGTGAGTGCAGCTCTGGAGTATAATACAGGAGGTAACTCGGGATCAGTAATGTAATGTATGTACACAGTGACTGCACCAGCAGAATAGTGAGTGCAGCTCTGGAGTATAATACAGGAGGTAACTCAGGATCAGTAATGTAATGTATGTTCACAGTGACTGCACCAGCAGAATAGTGAGTGCAGCTCTGGAGTATAGTACAGGAGGTAACTCGGGATCAGTAATGTTATGTATGTACACAGTGACTGCACCAGCAGAATAGTGAGTGCAGCTCTGGAGTATAATACAGGAGGTAACTCTGGATCAGTAATGTATGTACACAGTGACTGCACCAGCAGAATAGTCAGTGCAGCTCTGGAGTATAATACAGGATAAGTAATGTATGTACACAGTGGCTGCACCAACAGAATAGTGAGTGCAGCTCTGGAGTATAATACAGGAGGTAACTCTGGATCCGTAATGTATGTACACAGTGACTGCACCAGCAGAATAGTGAGTACAGCTCTGGAGTAGAATACAGGAGGTAACTCTGGATCAGTAATGTATGTACACAGTGACTGCACCAGCAGAATAGTCAGTGCAGCTCTGGAGTATAATACAGGATAAGTAATGTATGTACACAGTGGCTGCACCAACAGAATAGTGAGTGCAGCTCTGGAGTATAATACAGGAGGTAACTCTGGATCAGTAATGTATGTACACAGTGACTGCACCAGCAGAATAGTGAGTACAGCTCTGGAGTATAATACAGGAGGTAACTCTGGATCAGTAATGTATGTACACAGTGACTGCACCAGCAGAATAGTCAGTGCAGCTCTGGAGTATAATACAGGATAAGTAATGTATGTACACAGTGGCTGCACCAACAGAATAGTGAGTGCAGCTCTGGAGTATAATACAGGAGGTAACTCGGGAGCAGTAATGTAATGTATGTACACAGGGACTGCACCAGCAGAATAGTGAGTGCAGCTCTGGAGTATAATACAGGAGGTAACTCGGGATCAGTAATGTAATGTATGTACACAGTGACTGCACCAGCAGAATAGTGAGTGCAGCTCTGGAGTATAATACAGGAGGTAACTCAGGATCAGTAATGTATGTACACAGTGACTGCACCAGCAGAATAGTGAGTGCAGCTCTGGAGTATAATACAGGAGGTAACTCTGGATCAGTAATGTATGTACACAGTGACTGCACCAGCAGAATAGTGAGTACAGCTCTGGAGTATAATACAGGAGGTAACTCTGGATCAGTAATGTATGTACACAGTGACTGCACCAGCAGAATAGTCAGTGCAGCTCTGGAGTATAATACAGGATAAGTAATGTATGTACACAGTGGCTGCACCAACAGAATAGTGAGTGCAGCTCTGGAGTATAATACAGGAGGTAACTCAGGATCAGTAATGTATGTACACAGTGACTGCACCAGCAGAATAGTCAGTGCAGCTCTGGAGTATAATACAGGATAAGTAATGTATGTACACAGTGGCTGCACCAACAGAATAGTGAGTGCAGCTCTGGAGTATAATACAGGAGGTAACTCGGGATCAGTAATGTAATGTATGTACACAGTGACTGCACCAGCAGAATAGTGAGTGCAGCTCTGGAGTATAATACAGGAGGTAACTCAGGATCAGTAATGTATGTACACAGTGACTGCACCAGCAGAATAGTGAGTGCAGCTCTGGAGTATAATACAGGAGGTAACTCTGGATCAGTAATGTAATGTATGTATACAGTGACTGCACCAGCAGAATAGTGAGTGCAGCTCTGGAGTATAATACAGGAGGTAACTCGGGATGAGTAATGTAATGTATGTACACAGTGACTGCACCAGCAGAATAGTGAGTGCAGCTCTGGAGTATAATACAGGAGGTAACTCGGGATCAGTAATGTAATGTATGTACACAGTGACTGCACCAGCAGAATAGTGAGTGCAGCTCTGGAGTATAATACAGGAGGTAACTCAGGATCATTAATGTAATGTATGTTCACAGTGACTGCACCAGCAGAATAGTGAGTGCAGCTCTGGAGTATAGTACAGGAGGTAACTCGGGATCATTAATGTAATGTATGTACACAGTGACTGCACCAGCAGAATAGTGAGTGCAGCTCTGGAGTATAATACAGGAGGTAACTCGGGATCAGTAATGTAATGTATGTACACAGTGACTGCACCAGCAGAATAGTGAGTGCAGCTCTGGAGTATAATACAGGAGGTAATTCAGGATCAGTAATGTAATGTATGTACACAGTGACTGCACCAGCAGAATAGTGAGTGCAGCTCTGGAGTATAATACAGGAGGTAACTCGGGATCAGTAATGTAATGTATGTACACAGTGACTGCACCAGCAGAATAGTGAGTGCAGCTCTGGAGTATAATACAGGAGGTAACTCGGGATCAGTAATGTAATGTATATACACAGTGACTGCACCAGCAGAATAGTGAGTGCAGCTCTGGAGTATAATACAGGAGGTAACTCGGGATCAGTAATGTAATGTATGTACACAGTGACTGCACCAGCAGAATAGTGAGTGCAGCTCTGGAGTATAATACAGAAGGTAACTCGGGATCAGTAATGTAATGTATATACACAGTGACTGCACCAGCAGAATAGTGAGTGCAGCTCTGGAGTATAATACAGGAGGTAACTCGGGATCAGTAATGTAATGTATGTACACAGTGACTGCACCAGCAGAATAGTGACTGCAGCTCTGGAGTATAATACAGGAGGTAATTCAGGATCAGTAATGTAATGTATGTACACAGTGACTGCACCAGCAGAATAGTGAGTGCAGCTCTGGAGTATAATACAGGAGGTAACTCAGGAGCAGTAATGTAATGTATGTACACAGTGACTGCACCAGCAGAATAGTGAGTGCAGCTCTGGAGTATAATACAGGAGGTAATTCAGGATCAGTAATGTAATGTATGTACACAGTGACTGCACCAGCAGAATAGTGAGTGCAGCTCTGGAGTATAATACAGGAGGTAATTCAGGATCAGTAATGTAATGTATGTACACAGTGACTGCACCAGCAGAATAGTGAGTGCAGCTCTGGAGTATAATACAGGAGGTATAGTAATGTATGTACACAGTGACTGCACCATACTAGGAACTTTAATTTAGTTCTTTTTGTCCAATGCTCCCAAAGAGAGATTTCTGCAGGTGGCTGCCGCAGTCTTCCCCTCCCCCGTTTCTGGAAATATCTGTCAGGAAATATAAAGCAGGCGTCATGCACATCTGTGCCGATGTTTGGTGGCCATATTGCGCTGTGTCCTGTAATTGCTGGTGGTTATGTTCACACTGTCCCTGTGGAGCATGGCGGCGTCATTACTCCTATATCACTTACAGGTTGTGGTTCTATTTGGGGCCCATTGCTTCCAGTAAACTCTCACCCCGGAGCTTCTCTCTGAATGGTCACATGACCGCGCCTGATACATTGTAGCAGAGACACGAGGTCATGTGACTCATTTATCTGAACTCACAGCACGATCATAAATACCAGTAACTGTAAGGGGTGCTTCACACATAGCGAGATCGCTACCGAAATCGCTGCTACGTCACGCTTTTGGTGACGCAACAGTGACCTCATTAGCGATCTCGCTGTGTGTGACACTGAGCAGTGATCTGGCCCCTGCTGTGAGATCGCTGCTCGTTACACACAGCGCTGGTTCATTTTTTTATTGTTGCTCTCCCGCTGATAAGCGCACATCACTGTGTGTGACAGCGAGAGAGCGACGAAATGAAGCGAGCAGGGAGCCGGAGCCGGCACTGGCAGCTGTGGTAAGCTGTAACAAGGGTAAACATCGGGTAACCAAGGGAAGCCCTTTCCTTGGTTACCCGATATTTACCTTCGTTACCAGCCTCCGCCTCTCTCTCGCTGCCAGTGCCGGCTCCTGCTCCCTGCTTAACCCGATGTGTAGTGTAGCTAGGAGAGCAGGGAGCCAGAGCTAAGCAATGTGCGCGGCTCCCTGCTCTCTGCACATGTAGCTGCAGTACACATCGGGTTAATTAACTGTTCAGTACGCTAAGCAGATTACACCCGCTCAGGACCCTGGGGCAGATTACAGCCGCTCAGGGCCCCGGGGCAGATTACACCCGCTCAGGACCCTGGGGCAGATTACAGCCGCTCAGGGCTCCGGGGCAGATTACACCCGCTCAGGACCCCGGGGCAGATTACACCCGCTCAGGACCCCAGGGGCAGGTTACAGCTACTCAGGACCCCGGGGGCAGATTACACCCGCTCAGGACCCCGGGGGCAGATTACAGGCTCTCAGGACCCCGGGGCAGGTTATAGCCACTCAGGGCCCCGTGGGCAGATTATAGCCGCTCAGGACCCCGGGGGCAGATTACAGGCTCTCAGGACCCCGGGGCAGGTTACAGCCACTCAGGGCCCCGTGGGCAGATTATATCCGCTCAGGGCCCCGGGGGCAGATTACACCCGCTCAGGACCCCGGGGGCAGATTACACCCGCTCAGGACCCCGGGGGCAGATTACACCCGCTCAGGACCCCGGGGGCAGATTACACCCGCTCAGGACCCCGGGGGCAGATTACACCCGCTCAGGACCCCGGGGGCAGATTACAGCCGCTCAGGACCCCGGGGGCAGATTACAGCCGCTCAGGACCCCGGGGGCAGATTACAGCCGCTCAGGACCCCGGGGGCAGATTACAGCCGCTCAGGACCCCGGAGGCAGATTACAGCCGCTCAGGGCCCCGTGGGCAGATTATAGCCGCTCAGGGCCCCGGGGCAGATTACACCCGCTCAGGACCCCGGGGGAAGGTTACAGCCACTCAGGACCCCGGGGGCAGATTACAGCCGCTCAGGACCCCGGGGGCAGATTACAGCCGCTCAGGACCCCGGGGGCAGATTACAGCCGCTCAGGACCCCGGGGGCAGATTACAGCCGCTCAGGACCCCGGGGGCAGATTACAGCCGCTCAGGGCCCCGGGGGCAGATTATAGCCGCTCAGGGCCCCGGGGCAGATTACACCCGCTCAGGACCCCGGGGGAAGGTTACAGCCACTCAGGGCCCCGGGGGCAGATTACACCCGCTCAGGGCCCCGGGGGCAGATTACAGCCGCTCAGGGCCCCGGGGGCAGGTTACAGCTGCTCAGGGCCCCGGGGGCAGGTTACAGCCGCTCAGGGCCCCGGGGGCAGGTTACAGCCGCTCAGGGCCCCGGGGGCAGATTACACCCGCTCAGGGCCCCGGGGGCAGATTACACCCGCTCAGGGCCCCGGGGGCAGATTACACCCGCTCAGGGCCCCGGGGGCAGATTACAGCCGCTCAGGACCCTGGGGCAGATTACAGGCTCTCAGTACCCCGGGGGCAGATTACACCCGCTCAGGACCCCGGGGGCAGATTACACCCGCTCAGGGGCCCGGGGGCAGATTCCACCCGCTCAGGACCCCGGGGGCAGATTATACCCGCTGGATTTGTGGTTTGCACTTATATACTTGAATATTTAATTTTATTTTCGGTTCTGGCCCTTTAAGAGCCGGATCCTGGACACAGACGAGACGTCTATGAATGAACCGAGGCTAAAAATAGATCCTGAGAGTCTATTAATAAAACTCCATGTGTTTGGGGTATAATGGGCGGATAATCGGGAGCGGCTGCCAATCAATAGGGTCAGAAGAGAATGGTGGAGGGCATAAAGGAGACCGCCAGCCCCAGCTCCTGAGATCTCCATCACAATGGGCTCGTCTGAGGCTGGAGGTGACATCCATTCTCTGATCCGACCATCTGCAGGGAGGCACCATAGCCCCGGACAATGGGGAAGCCGCAGCGTCCAGAGGGTCACAGCCAGTCTGTTCAATTTCTCCCAGAGGCGATAAACCTGGACAGATCTAAAACTTCTCACAGCTGAGGGTTTGTTACAGCTGCATGAAGTCTAGACAGCTGTGTGTGAGATAAACAAACTAGAGAAGAGAGGTCTGCAGAGGATCGGATGCAACTGTAACAAACCCTCAGCTGTGAGGATCAGGCAGGAGTGAAGGTTCTTGGGACCCATTATCTGTAGTGGATCCCGGGTCCCTGCCGGTCTCTACCGTCTTCAGCAGGACAATATGGTGCATCCCTGGTGAATGCCTCCTTTGTGCCCCCCGCAGCTGCATAATGCCGGCCGGGACCCCTCAGAGCTGTATCTGTTCAGCATC
The DNA here is from genome assembly GCF_048569485.1 of Anomaloglossus baeobatrachus. Lineage (NCBI taxonomy): Eukaryota > Metazoa > Chordata > Amphibia > Anura > Aromobatidae > Anomaloglossus > Anomaloglossus baeobatrachus. The sequence continues at coordinate 13,166,524 of NC_134357.1, read as the reverse complement.
ACCCCCCCCCCCCCCACCTCCAGGATGCCATTCATTACCCATGCACCTTGTCTGTCCCTAACCTCATCCAGTCATGCAGGGGTTAAATATGGAGTTTAGTTGTAGTGCGGTGGGGTTGTCTATCAGGACTGGCTTTAGGTGAGATACGTGGTCTGATGTGGTCGCTCCGTGGTCCCAGACTGGGCAGTGTTACAGTGATATCACGACAAAACAGGATGATATTGGAACATGTCATTATATCATTATCATCACCATATATGACTGAGAAAACCTAAGGGCATATTCCCTATCCACAGGAGATAAGTGGCAGACCCCCATCAAGCCCACCAAAGGGACATGGAAACAACCCCATGAAATGAAGGGGGATCACGTGTGCCCAAAATCGCTGCATTCACTGACTGCGGCTGTCCTCAGAGCCATGTCCTCAAGATGAGTGAGGGTCCCAGTGGATGGACCCTCAGCAATCAACTAGTGATGAGCAAGCACTACCAAGATACACTTGAAACCAGAAGTTTCCCTCCGCTCTCTATACAGACACATCTGCAGGTTTTCCCCTGCGCTCTCTATACAGACACATCTGCAGGTTTTTCCCTCCGCTCTCTATACAGACACATCTGCAGGTTTTTCCCTCCGCTCTCTATGCAGACACATCTGCAGGTTTTTCCCTCCACTCTATAAAGATACATCTGCAGGTTTTCCCTCTGCTCTCTATAAGACACATCTGCAGGTTTTTCTCACTATCTGACATGAAATCAGAATAAACCTTTCCCGTTTTTGGTCAATTAAGAACCAAAAATATTTCTATTTGCCAAATTCCAGAATAATGAGAGAGAGAGAGAATGTTTTAAGGCATTTTTATTACGTTCTGCAAAGTCAGAAGTTTCCATACACTAACAGTACTGTGCCTTTAAACAATATGGGACCGCCCATATGATGATGTCATTGTCTTTGGAAGCTTCTGATAGGTTTATTGGCAACATCTGAGTTAATTAGAGACGCACCTGTGGATGTATTGTAATGCACACCTGAAACACACGGCTTCTTTGTGCAGCATCATGGGAAAGTCAAAAGAAATGATCCATGATCTCAGGAGGAGAATTGTGGACTTGCAGAAGTCTAGTTCATCCTTGGGGGCAATTTCTAGTTACCTGCAGGTGCCTCATTCATCTGTACAAACAATTATACGCAAGTACAAACAAGATGAGAATGTCCGGCCATCACACCGCTCAGGAAGGAGACGGGTTCTGTGCACCAGAGATGAACGTGCTTTGGTCAGACATGTGCAGATCAACCCAAGAACAAAAGCAAAAGACCTTGTGAAGATGCTGGCGGAAGCTGGTAAGATTGTGTCATTATCCACAGTGAAACAAGTGTTGTATCAACATGGATTGAAAAGCCACTCTGCGGGGAAGACGCCATTACCCCAAAAGAAACATGAAAAGACAGATTAATGTTTGTAAATGCACAAAGGAACAAAGACCTTAATTTTTGGACACATGTCTTGTGTCTGACGAAACTAAAATTGAACTGTTTGGCCATAATGACCATCGTTACATTTGGAGGAAAAGGGGAGAACCTGTGAAGCCTAAGACCACCATCCCCACTGTGACACACGGGGGCGGCAGCATCATGTTGTGGGGTTGTTTTGCTGCAGGAGGGACTGGTGACTGCACAAAATAGATGGTATCATGAGGAGAGAAGATTATGTGGCAACACTGAAGAAACATCTCAAGAAATCAGCCAGGAACTTACAGCTTGGGCGGAAATGGGTCTTCCAAATGGACAATGACCCGAAGCTACTGCCAAACTGGTTACACAGATTCGTAAGGATAACAATGTTTTGGAGTGGCCATCATAAAGCCCTGATCTCAATTCTATTGAAAATTTATGGGCAAAGTTGAAAAGGTCAGTGAGAGCAAAACGACCTACAAACATGGCTCAGCTACACCAGATCTGTCAGGAGGAATCGGCCCAAACTCTACCAACTATTGTTAGAAGCTTGTGGAAGGATCCAAAACGTGTCACCCAAATCACACGGCGTAAGGGCAATGCCACCAAATACTAATGACATGGAGGACAAAGAGCAGAGGGGAAAAACCTGCAGATGTGTCTTTATAAAGAGAGAAGGAAAAACTTGCAGATGTGTCTTTATAGAGAGCGGAGGGGAAAACCTGCAGACGTGTCTCTAGAGAGCGGAGGGAAAAACCTGCAGATGTGTCTTTTAGAGAGCGGAGGGGGAAAAACCTGCAGATGTGTCTTTTAGAGAGCAGTGAGAAAAACCGGCAGATGTGTCTTTTAGAGAGCGGAGGGAAAAACCTGCAGATGTGTCTTCATAGAAAGCGGAGGGAAACAGGGTTTACACTGTATCTTTCATAAAGTTAATAGATAGATGTATTGTTGGAGGTCAAACCACTGGGACCCCAACAGATACTGAGAATGAGGGTCCCACAGTCCCCTGTATAAATGGGGAGATAATGCACATATGTAACCACTACTCCATTCAGTTCTATGGGAGTGACAGCTGCTCTTTGTCCATCACTCCCATAGAAGAGACGGTCGTGCATTATTGCTCCATTCACATAACTCCCATTCTCTGCATTGGTGGGGGTCTCCGTTGTTTGACCCCAGGTGACCCCGCATTTATCAGCTGTCCTTTGGATAGAGGTTCCCATTCATTGACAGCAAGCATCTTACAATGAAGCAGATTGCAGAGATTCTCATTATCTAATGATTAGAGGATAAGTCCCTTCATGAATATTCATTCCTATGGTGTATGCTATAATATCTATTAGGTGCATTCTCCTCGGACCCTCACCTGTTTGGAGCATTGGGGTCTCGTGACCTTCATTCACCTTTCTCCACCTTTGGGGTCACAGGACAGTTTAGGAGACCCCATGATGTAGATGATGGGAGTTGTCCTCCAGTGTATACTGGGATCATGTCTAAGCCTATTCTCAGGACACAGCAGGATTCGCAGCCACCAGACCGGATTATGGCGACCCGTGACGTCTCGTTAGCACATGGCCGGCGCTGAGAAGAGCCCTCATGAGATGACAGATGCCAGCAAAGAGAAAGCGATCATTAGACTATTGATTGGGGGCTTAGAGTGAACCGTCCCCCGGCCCCATCCCCGGATAGTGTCCATTCTCCTCCAGCATTAGAAACTGGTCACTTAATCCGGCTCTTTCCAAAGCCGCCTGTCATCCTCCATCCCAGGACACGTGGTCCCTTTACGTGGCCGGTGGACACAGTCATGGGTCTTTTTTGGTTTTTGGATGATTGGGTCGGGTTGGATTTTTAATATTATTTCTCTAATTTTGGTTAAAAAAAATATATAAATAAGTTTAAATATCCTTTAATGTAACAATGTAGAGGTGCCCACCGGTGTGCACGGACTGGACCCACTAAGAGGAGCAGGACTGAGGGGGTTAATTACAATGGAATGTGCTCACATCTCCTTCTGTTACATTGTATAGGGAGGGATTCTCTACTGTAACAGCTGAGTATGGACCAATACGGCTGCACAATATATAATCAGACTAAGTTTTTAATAAAGGAAGGTTCCAGCTACAACTTTCTATGGGGATGACAGAACCAGTGGAGGGCGACTGGGAGAGCAGATGGCGGCAGGATTGAGCCTCCTCTTTGTGGTCGTCTTCTTAGTGATGGGCGACCGCTTCATCCATCTAAATTAATCGCAATGCCATCAGAAAGCAATGTAATTATCTCCACCGCTGATCCTGGAGACAGTCAGAAAAGATGCTAGGAGTACTAATGAGCTAAAGCCATATGTGATGCCAGGAAACAGTCACAAGGATGTGCAAAGATTGATAGATAGATTTTACCCACTATTAACTAAATAAATGAATAATTAAAATTTTAAACTACAGGGTTCCCCCTTATTTTTTAATAACCAGCAAATATAAAGCAGACAGCTGGGGGCTGGTATTATCAGGCTGGGAAGGGCCATGGCTACTGGACCCTTCCCAGCCTGAAAATAGCAGCCTGCAGCCATCCCAAAAGTGATGCATCTATTAGAATTCTGGTACTGTACCCGGCTCTTCCCGATTGCACTGGTGCGATGGCAATTGGGGTTATGGTTTTTGGGGTTGATGTCAGCTGTGTAGTGTCAGCTGGTATCAAGGCCAGGAGTTAGTAATGGAGAAGGGTCTATCAGACACCCCCATTACTAACCGAGTAAATATAAACATAAAATCACACACAAAAATAGTTTGAGAAAACACTCCCTGATTCACTAATTTATTTAAAATAAACCCATGCAGGTCCGCCTTAGTCCACTGATTCCGATGTAGTCCACAAATCGAAACCTGAAAGACACAAAGTTCGTGTGAACGAGGCCTAATGCTGAGCGGCCGCCATCAGGAGGGGCTGAAGACACTAGTAGCTCCAGACTTGTGGGCCCCAATGCAAAATTCCAACTGGTCCTCCAGCTATGGTGGGTCTTCTCCTATGGTCCAAAAGGAACTTTGGACCCCTAAGCTTCAGGGTTTGGGTGGAACTGCAACACCCCCCCCCCCCATAACCCTCTACAGTTATGTCCCTGGTTAATGTCGTGAACAGCTACCATGGAAGGACGGCTGTGATTACAAGTTTGCAACTTTCCTCCCAGAGTCATTATTTGCCGCTCACTTTAAGTTACTTTCTTTTTTGTTGCCAAATTCTTCAAAATGGTGCAAACGCCTTATGAATTTGACACAATGTAAAAAATGATCTTTCTTTCTTACAAAATTGCACCAAAATTCAGGCGTACTCAAAGCTGCACCTCGGGGGGGGGGGGGAGAGGCCAAATTTGTGACTTTTTCAAAATGTTGCAGTTCATGAATAAAAAAAACAGAAAATCTCTGAACTCACAAAACTAGAGAAAAGAATCAGGCGCGAAGGCAGCGATCAGTCCCAGCCTCCCGGTGTCATTATGGGAATAGAAGGGCTGTCCTCACTCTGGAGCGGCTTCCCACACTTTTTACCCACAAATTGTTGCCTGTAAATAACTATCCATACACTAGTGGGATCTGTATAATAGAAAAGCAGAATAAAATGGCAACATCATTCAGAATAAAGCATTAATCATTCAGCACTCTTCATTCATCATTCAGAATTCAGCACTCTTCACTCAGCACTCATTCAGAATTCAGCATTAATCATTCAGCACCCACCATTCATCATTCTGCATTCATCATTCAGCACTCTTCATTCAGCACTCATCATTCAGGAATCATCATTTAGCATTCAGCATTCATCACTCATCATTTAGCACTCATCATTCATTGCTCAGCACTCATCATTCTGGATTCATCACTCAGCACTCATGATTCTGGATTCAGCACTCAGCACTCAGCATTCATCATTCAGGAATCATCATTTAGCACTCTTTATTGAACATTCATCATTCAGGACTCATCATTTAGCACTGAACATTCATCGCTCAGCACTCATCACTCAGGATTCATCATTCAGGATTCATCATTCAGCACTCATCATTCAGGATTCCTCATTTAGCACTCATCATTCATCGTTCAGCACTCATCGTTCAGCACTCATCGCTCAGCACTCAGGATTCATCATTCAGGATTCATCATTCAGGACTCATCATTTATCATTCTTTATTCATCATCCATCATTGATTCATGATTTTATTACTAAATTCTGATTATTATTTTTTTCCGCTTAAATTAAGAATCCTTCTGACTGAATATTCCGGACACTGGGGGAATTTTATCGCCCATTGAATTCTGATAAAGCAAAAAATCACCTGAAAAAAGAAAAAAACGTTGCCGGTTTCTTTCGTTCTATCTGGTATTTTTCTCATTTTTCTTATTTTTCATGATATTTTGTAGTAAAATCAATGGTGTCATTTAAAACTAGAGCTGTTGTCACATAATTCCCGTCTTCCTGCAGCGACAGAGACCGAGAGAAATGTGACGGCTCTGGGAAGAAAAGCAGGAAAAAAAAGACCAAAAAAAAGACTTGGTGCATGTGGAAGGGGTTAACTCATTATAGATAATATTCCTATCAATGTTATTATGAGCAGAATTATTTCCTTCCCCCAAAAACCCAAACTAAACACATAAGTATTTCTATTTCCCCCCGGGGTGAGGTGCATGGGAATGTGACGACCACGGATTACGTGCGGAGGGATATTTACTAGAGCAATGACTCCATGCCAAGAACACAGTGTCCCTAACTCCCCGGCCCTTCCTCTCTGTGCACCCGGCCACCACTGAGGCGCCAGATAGCACCGAGCATTCCCCCCCCCCCCCCAACACATCCATGCCATGCACCGCACACAATCCGTCATCTGCAGGAATTGCTTCATTCTTTAGTCTGCAGAAATCTGATCCCGTGTTATTGAGCTTTCCTGTACATCGAGTCCTAAAACATGGGATGAAGAGCTAACACTCAGATTTAAAGGAGACTTCAAACTAAATCAGGTTGTGACATCATGTACAGTTGAAACCCTTAGTTTCCCTCCACTCTCTATAAAGATACATTTGCAGGTTCTTCCCTCCACTCGCTATACAGACACATCTGCAGGTTTTTCCCTCCTCTCTCTATAAAGACACATCTGCAGGTTTTTCCTTCCGCTCTCTATAAAGATACATCAGTAGGTTTCTTTCGCTATCTGAAATGAAATCAGAATAAACCTTTCCTGTTTTTGGTCAACTAGGAACCAAAATTATTTATATTTGCCAATTGCCAGAATAATGAGAGAGAGATAATGTTTTCAGGCATTTTTTATTACTTTCTGCAAAGTCAAAAGTTTATCTGTGGTTGCAGTGAAATTGTGGACAATCAGTGCCAGGTTTGTGGCTGTGTAAAAATGGAACAATATGTCCATGATTTCACTGCAACCACAGATCTGCCAAAGACTTATCTGTGTGTGTGACAGGGTCTTAAGAGTCACTTTCTGGTAGTAATATGTGGTCTGGTCATGGTGTGGTGGTATTTCTCCCTTGTATGTGGTATTATTCTGTCACTTTGTGGTGGTAATATGTGGTCTGGTCATGGTGTAGTGGTATTTCTCCCTTGTATGTGGTATTATTCTGTCACTATGTGGTGGTAATATGTGGCCTGGTCATTGTGAGGTGGTATTTCTGCCGTGTATGTATTTTTCAATCACTTTGTGGTAGTAGTATATGGTCTGTCCATGGTATAGGGGTATTTTTCCTTGTATATGGTATGAGCCTATGTACCCACGTTGCGTCGAGGTAGTTGCAGTTCTAAACGCACCTTTGGCAGAAATGGTATTTGCCAAAGTTGACCAGTAATCATCCGCTAGATCGGATCCTGCAGAGATCCACTGGGAAAATGATTTTTGCCAGATCCGATTTTTTAACTTTGGAATCTATTCGTTAATGGATTACTATTTATCTTCTGTTTGTAACAGATCCAGTAAGAAAACAACGGAACCGTTACAAATGCAAGAATAAAGGATGATAAATAGCGATCAGGTAACGGATCCGTCCTCCATAGACTCCAGTGTTAAAAAACGGATCCGGCAGAAATCAGATATTTAAAAATGGACTAAAAGGTGGGTTTGCAGAGTTATTTTTCCCAATAGATCTCTGCAGGATCTGATCTAATGGATGATTACTAAACAGATCTCAGCCTAATATCGCCTGTTGAGCTGATGTAAACAGGTAGACATTATACGCGTATTGGACCACTGCTCCGCTGATTGTCTAAAGGACTCCGGACATACCGGATTATTCAGTCACTATGTGGTGGTAATATGTGGCCTGGTCATTGTGAGGTGGTATTTCTCCCTTGTATGTATTTTTCAATCACTTTGTGGTAGTAGTATATGGTCTGTCCATGGTATAGGGGTATTTTTCCTTGTATATGGTATGAGCCTATGTACCCACGTTGCGTCGAGGTAGTTGCAGTTCTAAACGCACCCTTTGGCAGAAATGGTATTTGCCAAAGTTACTTTTGACCACAAAAATGCTATAAAGATGCTTGTGTTTTTACCGCAATGTACATGCTTTGTACATTGCTTAAAGTCAGATGCGTTTTGATGACAAATACACTGCTAATAAAGTTTTAACATTCAAACACTGAAAAAAATGATAACAAATATCAAGATTATAATCATAAACAAAATAGCTGATTTTATTAAAATGATAAATGTTTGTTAATATTTATGTATAAAATATCATTAAAATAATGTTTTTCTTAATTTTAATTGTCAGACTATATGTGTGTGTGTGTAAAGGGACATATCATGCCTTTAATATAATGTTAAAAACGCAGGCAATTAAATTGTCAAAAACGCATGTTTTCTGCATCCAAAAAGCATGGAAAAAGCTAGGATTTTGATGTAGAATGCGTTTTGCATCTTCTCATTGACTTCAATGTTATCAAAACGCAGCTCAAATGGCAAAAACAATTGACATGCTGCTTCTTTAAACGCTGAGTTTTTGCCCAAAAATATGCAAATTAAAGCAGCGATTTTGAACAGCAAAGTGCGCACAAGAAATCCCTATTTCCCATAGACTTTGCTTGGAAATCAAAACGCATGCATTTTGGCATTAAAACGCTGCAGTTAAAAATGCTGCGGAAATGCATGTAAAAACGCAACGTGGGCACATAGCCTTATTCTGTCACTTTGTGGTAGTAATATGTGGTCTGGTCATTGTGCAGTGAAATTTCTCCCTTGCATGTGATATTATTACTATGTCACTTTGTGGTGGTAATATGTGGTCTGGTCATGGTATGACGGTATTTCTCGTCTATTGGCCTGTGGCTGCTGAGTCCAGAGATTGGGTGCAGCAGACAGTTGAGGTGACAGATGGACATGAGGTCGTCCTTTCCAATTTGAGGAAAGTTGTTTAGTACTAATGTTAAAAACTTATAGAAAACCCTTTAATACAATTCACCAGTAAGAAGTGACTGACAGATCCACATTGCTGGAGTCACTAACAGAAGACAATGAGGGGAGGGAGCCTTTACTTTTACCTGCAGTGATTGAAAATGGGTGTGGCTTTGAAATGGGCGTGGTTTCTTAACACCAACAAGGAACCTGTTGTTAGAAATTTGACTCCCCCCGCTGTGCGGACCCCCATAGATGTGAGGTGGGGACGACACCAAGGAACATTCTCACCCAAACTAATACAGGTCTGCAGCTTTACAATTTGCCTTTCAATTTTTTGCTCTTATCCAAATCTCTGCTTGCTGTCAGTGACCCAGAACATTCATCTGGCCTGACCTTCTCACAGCTGATGGTTTGTTACAATTACATCCAGTCTAGACATTCACAACCTGATCCAGACGAATACAATGTATCAATGCAGCGGAGATCTGTGATTGTTTACGCTGCATGCGATTGTAACAAACCCTCAGCTGTGAGAAGTGATAGATCAGGAGGAGTTTTTCAGCTTCTAGGAGTAAACTGTTAATATTGAGGAACTTTATAATATTTAGTGAAGAGTTTACAGAGTGGCTCATGTGGATGAAGCTCCTGGGTCCTAATGCGATTTCTCTGACACCCCCTCATCCGGCTGCCCATTTCTTATAATGGGGTCCCCTTATGTGGCAGATACTGGGGTGCAGGAGCGATGAGCTGTAATTCAGATGCGTCATCAGTGGAATCAGCAGGATGATGAGAGTTGTATAATGTAATGATGGGGGGGACGCAGGTTATGGGGAGGATGAAACTGCCTCCGTCAGGACAGTGTCCTCATTGTCCCTGGTGGGGGGCTGCGCAGTGTATTGTCCAGTCCTGGTGGGCCGAAAAGTCATCCAAACTCCGCGGCCCCCCTGGACCACAGGAATGTCAGATTCCCTTCACTGCTGGTATTGACTCTCAGGACGTGTCACCATGTCACAGTGTCAGTGTGCACAGCTGGCATTCCTCTACTGGGGAACAATCCGCACCCCGAGGGGTCAGAGGTCACCGCCAAAAAATAACACAACAAGATGCCAGAAAATGTAGGGAAAACGCGGTGGGGTCCTATTATCTGAGGTGTGAACATGTCAGCACAATCCGGCGACACCCGGAGATACACGCCGGACGTATCTACACCTGTCCACGTAACGCTGAGATCACATGACCAGTAATCATCCGCTAGATCGGATCCTGCAGAGATCCACTGGGAAAATGATTTTTGCCAGATCCGATTTTTTAACTTTGGAATCTATTCGTTAATGGATTACTATTTATCTTCTGTTTGTAACGGATCCAGTAAGAAAACAACGGAACCGTTACAAATGCAAGAATAAGGGATGATAAATAGCGATCAGGTAACGGATCCGTCCTCCATAGACTCCAGTGTTAAAAAACGGATCCGGCAGAAATCAGATATTTAAAAATGGACAAAAAGGTGGGTTGGCAGAGTTATTTTTCCCAATAGATCTCTGCAGGATCTGATCTAATGGATGATTACTGAACACGTGATCTCAGCCTAATATCGCCTGCTGAGCTGATGTAAACAGGTAGACATTATACGCGTATTGGACCACCGCTCCGCTGATTGTCTATAGGACTCCGGACACCGGATTATTCAGTCACTATGTGGTGGTAATGTGGCCTGGTCATTGTGAGGTGGTATTTCTCCCTTGTGGTAGTAATATGTGGTCTGTCCATAGTATAGGGGTATTTTTCCTTGTATGTGGTATGAGGCTATATGCCCATGTTGCGTGGAGGTAGTTGCACCATGTTCCCTGCTTTCTCCAGCTGTCCCAGCCACTTATCAGGATGGCCTCCAGTGATCATCACATCACTAGTGACTATCTGGCTATTTTGGGAATAACCCTTTAACACCTGATCCTTTTCATTGTCTGGGAGATAAGCAGGTGCCAGAGGTGTCTGGAGGGGGGGGAGGGGTGCCAGAGGTGTCTGGAGGGGGGGGTGTGTGAAGGATCTGGAGGAAGGTCGAGGAGGGGATTGAGGTAGCAGAAGGATCTGGAAGGAACAGAGATATCTGGAGGGGCAGAAGAGTTCATATGGGGCCAGAGCAGTGTGCAGAGATGTCCGGCGGAGGACAGAGTTCTCTGGAGGGTACAGAGGAGTCCGGTGTATATCATGTTGCATTGTCGGCTGAACCACAGTATAATAATAATATTAATAATAATAATCTTTTTTCTATAACACCAACATATTCCGCAGCGCTTTACAATTATATATACAGTGCCTTGCGAAAGTATTTGGCCCCCTTTAATTTTTCAACCTTTTCCCACATTTCAGGCTTCAAACAAAGATAAAAATGTTAATGTTCTGGTGAAGAATCAACAAGTGACACAATTGTGAAGATGAAGGAAATTTATTGCTTATTTTAAACTTTTGTAAAAAAGAATAAACTGAAAATTGGGGCGTGCAATATTATTAATCCCCTTTACTGTCAGTGCAGCAAACTCACTCCAGAAGTTGATTGAGGATCTCTGAATGATGCAATGTTGTCCTAAATGACTGATGATGATAAATATAAGCCCCTGTGTGTGATCAAGTCTCCGTATAATGCTCCTGCTCTGTGATAGTCTCAGTGTTCTGTGTAAAGCGCAGAGAGCATCATGAAGACCAAGGAACACAACAGGCAGGTCCGTGATACTGTTGTGGAGAAGTTTAAAGCCAGATTTGGTTACAAAACGATTTCCACAACTTTAAACATCCCAAGGAGCCCTGTGCAAGCGATCATATTGAAATGGAAGGAGCCTCATACCACTGCAAATCTACCAAGACCCGGCCTCCATCCAAACTGTCATCTCACACAAGGAGAAGACTGATCAGAGATGCAGCCAAGAGGCCCATGATCCCTCTGGATGATCTGCAGAGATCTACAGCTGAGGTGGGAGAGTCTGTCCATAGGACAACAATCAGTCGTGCACAAATCTGGCCTTTATGGAAGAGTGGCAAGAAGAAAGCCATTTCTCAAAGGTATCCATAAAAAGTGTCGTTTACAGTTTCCCACAAGCCACCGGAGACACCAAACATGTGGAAGAAGGTGCTCTGGTCAGATGAAACCAAAATCACACTATTTGGGCACAATGCCAAACGATATGTGCCCAACACAGCTCATCACCCTGAACACACCATCCCCACTGTCAAACATGGTGGTGGCAGCATCATGGTTTGGGCCTGCTTTTCTTCAGCAGGGACAGGGAAGATGAAAGGGCGGCACGGTGACTCAGTGGTTAGCATTGCAGCCTTGCAGCGCTGGGGTCCTGGGTTCAAATCCTACCAAGGACCATCTGCAAGGAGTTTGTATGTTCTCCCCGTGTTTGCGTGGGTTTCCTCCGGATTCTTCGGTTTCTTCCCACACTCCAAAGACATACAGATAGGTAACCTAGATTGTGAGCCCCAATGGGGACAGTGTTGCTAATGTATGTAAAGCGCTATGGAATTAATAGCGCTATATAAATGAAAAAAAAAATATTATTATTATTATTATTAATAAAGATGGTTAAAATTGATGGGAAGATGGATGGAGCCAAATACAGGACCATTCTTGAACAAAACCTGTTGGAGTCTGCAAAAGACCTGAGACTGTGACGGATATTTGTCTTCCAACAAGACAATGATCCCAAACATAAAGCAAAATCTACAATGGAATGGTTCACAAATAACCGTATCCAGGTGTTAGAATGGCCAAGTCACAGTCCAGACCTGAACCCAATCGAGAATCTGTGGAAAGAGCTGAAAACTGCTGTTCACAAACGCCTCCATCCAACCTCACTCAGCTCCAGCTGTTTACAAAGGAAGAATGGGCGAGAATTTCACCTCTCCATGTGCAAAACTGATAGACACATACCCCAAGAGACTGCAGGTGTAATCGCAGCAAAAGGGGGCGCTACAAAGTATTCACTTACAGGGGATGAATAATATTACACGCCCCAATTTTCCCAGTTTATTATTTTTTACAAAACTTTAAAATAAGCAATAAATTTCCCTCATCTTCACAATTGTGTCACTTGTTGTTGATTCTTCACCAGAACATTAACATTTTATCTTTATGTTTGAAGCCTGAGATGTGGGGAAAAGGTTGAAAAATTCAAGGGGCTGAATACTTTCGCAAGGCATATGTATATATATATATATATATATATATATAAAATATATATATATATATATATATATATATATATATATATATATATATATATATATATATATAATATATATTCTACACTGGATCACTCCGTGCACCCAGGAGGCCAGGGGTCTCCACAGTGCGAGCTATGGTTACACAGGAATTCAGCTGCAGAGGACGATGATCGTGCGGCGTCCTCTCTGAGCCACAATACCTTTCAGCCCTCGAACGCACATCCAGCTGAAGCAAGGCGGGGACCAGGGTCGGCGGGCCCCTCCAACACTCCCGGCGATTGGCCCGCACCTGTCTTCGGCTCACAGAGTGAATACCTGTCTCCGCCGGTTGCAGAGTCCTCGCCACCTCCACGGCTCTGCTTTCCTGCAGCAGTGTGATAGTGTGATGACCTCATCACACTGCTGCACGCTAAGCCCTGCTCTGCCCCTGCCTCCAGCACAGGAGCGGACACTGAAAGCTGTGCAAAAAATTGTGCCTGGGCCTCCCTTTTTTTATGGTGACAAAGCTGCAGATTTATATGTATTTACATATATATTACATAGTGCCCTCTTTTGTTATGCACAGCACCATTCCTGACATATTGAATTCTCTTGTCATTTTTGTTATTCATAGAGCTCTGTCTTTATTTCATAGCGTCCTCTCTTGTTAGATATAAAATGACATGACTATTGATGGAACATGGTAAAGCTTCTTTTCTGATGGACTGGTCTTCTGGTCAGATGCTGCTCCATCAGCAGTCATTTTATATCTAACAAGAGAGGATTATATAATAAAGAGAGGGAGCTGTGAATAACAAAAATAACAAGAATATGCTATATAGGAGACGGTGCTATACAGAAAAAGAGGACACTATATAATAAAGGACAGTACTATACATAACTAGCGTGGATGCTAATAAGGGACAGTGTTATACATAATAAAAGGAGAAACGATCTACTTAAAAATGGCGCTTTACATAGTGAGTACACTAACAAATGAGGTTGCATCCGTGTGCAGTGTCAGTGTGCTGCCTTTCTTTTCTCGGACAGCGCACTGACCCATGGAGTTCGTCCTATTCCTCATAATCAGAACAGCACATGCTCCGAGTCTCGCAGATCTCATTCTCAGAGCTGTGATTTTCACAGATATGTGAATGCATCTATGAAACTCTAGGGGTCCGCTGCCGTCTGATAAAAAAAAGTCTGGCAACACACGGAAATGTCACACAAATATGATAATGTGGCCTAACGGATTTAACAAATAACAGCAATACTCCAAGTCATACAGTACAGAACAAATGTTTTCAGAAAGTCACTTACCGCTGACGTCTCATCTGGTAAGTTACTTTCTGTTGTTTCTTCTCCGTCTGGTCAGACCTTCATGTCGCCATCTTCCAGCCACTACTCTTCTTGTCACATTGATCACCGCAGCCCTGCAAATAACAAGGTCACATATATTGTATACATACATTTACCCCACACTGTGCCCCTGAATATAAATATGCACCAGACTATACATTATACAATGGGCCACGCACCATTCAGAATATAAGGTGATAAATAAGCCGCACTGCGCCCCCCATTAGCTATAATCTGTCCCCTAATAAATATAAACTAATCAGTCTCTGTGACTCCCCCAATTAATTATAAGGCTATGTGCACACATTGCGATTTTGTAGCGGAAAATGCGCAGCATTTTACAGTTGCAAGCAAAATGCATATCCAACTCATTGTAAAGGAAACCCGCTGCCAGGTCCTCTGTGCCCTCCAGCAGCAGTCACGTCTGTATGGTAACATTCCCTCCTCACCAGCCCTGTGTAATATTATTCACTAAAATGAATGTTTAAAAAAAAGAGGATTTATAACCTGAGCTGTTTCTATGCTAATTAGGTCTATGACTAGTCGCAGGGGCATTGTTTCCTTAGACTAGTCGGTCCTCTTTCCAAGCTATCACATCCCTGTGGACATAATAACATGATTTCCACAAGCCGGCGTCATCGTCAGCCCCTGGAAATTTTGCGCATGCGCCGCTGTGTTCTCTCACATTGAGCCTCTTCTGAAGTTGGGTGTACAGGTCCCGGCTTCAGAGAGGCGCACAGTACATGATCAGAGGAACAGCTTCTCCACCTCTGACCATGCTCAGTGCGCCTCTCTGTAGCCGGGACGTGTGGGTGAGTGAGCACAGTGGCGCGCATGCGCAAACTTTCCAGGAGCTAGCGGTGACGCCGACTTGTGGAAATCATGTTATTATGCCCACAGAGGTGAGATAGCATGGAAAGATGGCCGACTAGTCTGGGGAAACAACGGCCCCTGCAACTAGTCAAAGGCCTAATTAACGCAGAAACAGCCACTATCAAAGCCGGTGAGGCAGGGATATATATTGTCACGGCCGGGCGGTCGGGCAGACCCAGGAGGTGGATCCACTGGACCGAACTCTCTGAGATGGTGGTAGGGAGTCCGGCAGCTGAAGCACTGATGGGCAGTAGAACAGTCCGTGCAAGTGAAGGCAGCGGAGGAGTCCCAGGGACCACGGAGTCACAGAAGGTGGTCTTGGTGACGTAGCTCAGGTTCGGAGGCCGAGGTGATATCAGGCGGGGTCCGGAACCTCTGGAGCAAGATGACGGGTCACCGCAGGGATCCGGGATGGTACGGACTGTCAGATGGCAGACGGACAGCGTGCGGGGATCAGGACACGGCAGACTGGATGGCGAGGCAGGTACGGCTCTACAAAGACAGATAGGTGAGTACAGGCACATAAACACCAAGAGACCTGACTCCTAGCTCAGGGAACACGAAGATCAGGCCCCGCCCCCTTGGACAATGACCCCCTATATACCCTGTACCTGTGCAACCTCATTTCCTGTTAATGGACGCTGGCCCTTTAAGAAAGGGTCAGTGACCGCGCGCGCGCCCTAATGCGCATGCGCGCCGCCCGGGTGCCAGAAGCCAGGGAAGGAGGCTGCGAGGAGGACGCAGGGGAGCCGGCCAGGTCCAGGGAAGCTGTCGGGCGCCGGGATCGGGGGCCCGGAGCCCTGGGACGGACGGAATCCGGTGACTGGGGAGCGGAGAGCGTGGCAGGTGAGCCGGGGAACGGGGGTGAGGACCCGGGGAGCGTGACAGTACCCCCCCCCCCACGCCCCCCTCCCCGCAACCGGGACATGAAGGCACGGATAAGAGGAGTGCCCACGTTCTCCCTGGGCTCCCAAGACCTATCCTCAGGACCATACCCTTCCCAGTCCACCAGGAAGAACTGTCGACCTCGTACGGTCTTCATGGCCACGATATCCCTTACCGCATAGATGTCATCATCGGCAATAGGAGGAGGGGCCGGACTGGCAGCAGCGGAGAAGGGACCAAGGACAACCGGCTTGAGCAGAGAGACGTGGAAGGAGTTGGGTATCCTCATCGTGGCCGGGAGCTGTAGCTTGTAGGATACCTCATTGATCTTGCTGAGGACCTTAAACGGCCCGATGTAGCGAGGACCCAGCTTGTAGGAAGGTATCTTCAATCGGATGTACTGGGAAGCAAGCCAGACCAGGTCACCAGGAGAGAAACACGGAGGATCCAGACGTCTCTTGTCAGCGTGTTTCTTCATCCGCTGGGAAGCGCGCCCAAGGGACGCTTTGACAGAGTCCCAAATGGTAGCAAAGTCACGAACTGCAGTATCAGCAGCCGGGACATCCGATGAAGGGGATATAGGCAATGGGACGGCGGGCTGGAGTCCGTAAACAACATGGAAGGGAGATTCGGAGGATGACTCACTGACGTGGTGGTTATGGGAGAATTCAGCCCAAGGCAGAAGCGAGGACCAGTCGTCGTGATGGGCGTTGACATAGTGACGTAGGTATGAGGTCACGATTTGATTGACCCTCTCCACTTGGCCGTTAGACTGAGGATGGTAAGAAGAAGAAAAGTCCAGAGTCACTCCCAGATGTTTGCATAGAGCCCTCCAGAAGCGGGAGGTGAACTGAGTTCCTCTGTCGGACACTATGTGGGATGGAAAGCCATGCAAGCGGAAGATGTGATGTATATAGGCTTCCGCGAGTTCCTGAGCAGAGGGCAGTCCGGCCATAGGAACGAAGTGGGCCATTTTGGAGAATCGATCAACCACGACCCATATGACTGTGTGCCCGGAGGATAATGGCAAGTCCGTAATAAAGTCCATTGCTATGTGTTGCCACGGGACTGAGGGTATCGGTAAAGGCAGAAGACGGCCATGGGGCAAGTGTTTGGGCGTCTTGTTCCTGGCACAGGAGGAGCAGGCAGAGACAAAAGCAGCGACGTCCGTGCGAAGGGATGGCCACCAGTAATGGCGTACAATCGCACCCCATGTTCTCTTCTGACCAGCATGCCCGGCTGTTTTTGAGGCATGACCCCAGTGTAACACTTTTTGCCTGTCGGTATCGGAGACATAGGTCTTCCCGGGCGGTATCTGGGCTAGGGTAACAGGGGCCACCGGAATGATGTTGCTAGGACAGATGATGGGTTGGGTAGTCTCTTCCTCCTGCTCCATGGGCATGAAAGACCTGGACAAGGCATCAGCGCGTACATTCTTGTCCGCGGGTCGGAAGTGAAGCTGAAAGTCGAACCTGGCAAAGAATAAGGACCACCTGGCTTGCCGTGGGTTCAGTCGCTGAGCGGACCGCAGGTATTCTAGGTTCTTGTGGTCCGTGTAGATGATCACGGGATACACTGCACCTTCCAGGAGGTAGCGCCATTCCTCCAGTGCCAGTTTGACTGCCAAGAGCTCTCGGTCCCCGATGGTATAGTTGCGTTCAGGCGCTGAGAAGCCCTTGGAGAAGAATCCGCAAGTCACCATCTTCCCGGAGGAGGACTTCTGCATGAGCACTGCTCCGGCTCCTGAGGAGGAGGCATCCACCTCCAAGGTGAACTGGCGGTTCAACTCCGGACGGTGAAGTACAGGCGAGGAAGCAAAAGCCCGCTTCAAAGAGCCAAACGCGGCGTCGGCCGCAGGCGACCAGTCCTTTGGATTTGCCTCTTTCTTAGTCAAAGCGGAAAGTGGAGCAGTCAGAGCAGAGAAGTGAGGGACGAATTGGCGGTAGTAGTTGGCGAATCCCAGGAAGCGTTGGATTGCCTTCAGTCCAGAAGGGGGAGGCCAGTTGAGAATGGCGGAGACCTTCTTGGGATCCATCTGCAGTCCAGTCTCAGAGATGATGTACCCCAGAAAGGGGAGAGAAGACTGCTCAAAGACACACTTCTCATACTTTGCGTACAGACGGTTCTCTCTTAGTCGTCGTAGAACCAGCTGTACGTGCTCTCTGTGGGTTGGGAGGTCCGGAGAGAAGACAAGGATGTCATCTAGATATACTACCACACAGGTGTAGAGGAGGTCTCGGAACACGTCGTTCACCAGTTCTTGGAAGACGGCAGGGGCGTTACACAGGCCGAAGGGCATCACGCAGTACTCATAATGTCCATCGCGCGTATTAAACGCGGTCTTCCATTCGTCACCAGAGCGGATGCGCACCAGATTGTAAGCACCCCGAAGATCCAGCTTGGTGAACAGACGAGCTCCTCTAAGCCGGTCAAACAATTCGGGGATGAGCGGCAGAGGGTACTTGTTCTTAACAGTGATCTGATTCAGACCCCGGTAGTCGATGCAGGGACGTAAATCGCCCTCTTTTTTCTTGACAAAGAAGAAACCTGCTCCAGCAGGAGAGGAGGATCTCCGAATGAATCCCCTAGCCAGGCTCTCTGAGATGTAAGTCGACATAGCCCTTGTTTCGGCTGGAGATAAAGGATATATCCGTCCTCGTGGTGGCGTTGTTCCAGGGAGCAGGTCGATGGCACAATCGTAGGGGCGATGTGGCGGCAGTACCTCGGATTCTTTTTTATCAAAGACATCAGCAAAGGACCAATAAGCCGAGGGCAGCCCCGGTAGGTTCTCAGGAACCGGAGGTCGTCGGATGGGTTGTGTGGATTTTAGGCATCTCTCATGACACGAAGCACCCCAGCGGGTGATTTCGCCAGTGCCCCAGCTGACTGATGGTTCGTGAGTCCGTAACCATGGAAGGCCCAGCAGGATCTGATGGGACATGTGCGGAAGGACGTAGAAGGCGATGTTCTCGGTGTGAAGAGCACCGATGCGCAGTTCAACCGGCCTGGTGGTCCAGGAGATGGTGTCAGAAAGGGGTCTCCCATCCACAGAGGCAATCACCAGGGGCTTGTTGAGTGGGATAACAGGCACCTGGTATTTGTCCACGGTGGCTTGCTGGATGAAATTGCCTGCTGCCCCGGAATCAAGATAGGCCTCAGCCGTGAACCGCGTCTCTCCCGTTGTCACTTGCACGGTCCATGTGACCGGATCAGAGAGAGTCCCAGCACCTAGGGTGGCCTCTCCTACCAACCCTAGGCTTTGGAGTTTCCCGGCCTTTCCGGACAGGAACGGAGGAGGTGTGTGCCCTCACCGCAGTAAAAGCAGAGACCCTGGGCAAGCCGCTCTGCTCTACGTTGTGCAGACTGACGCACTCGGTCAATCTGCATGGGCTCGTGGACGGGACTCCCAGCTGTTGATGACTGAGGTACGGAGGGCTTCTGAGGAGGAGATGAATGCCGTAACGGGCGTCTCTCACGAGATAGCTCTTTGGAGCGCTCCTGAAAACGTATGTCCACACGAGTTGCTAGGGCAATCAGGGCATCTAGGGTGGAGGGCACGTCCCGACCCGCCAACTCATCCTTGATGCGACTCGAGAGTCCCTCCCAGAAGGCGGCTGTTAGGGCCTCATTATTCCACCCGAGTTCTGAAGCCAAAGTGCGAAAACGGATGGCGTATTGGCCCACCGTCAGTGTTCCTTGACGTAGGCGGAGGAGTGATGAAGCAGAGGCAGAAGCGCGTCCCGGCTCGTCAAAGGTGCTGCGGAATGCCTGCAGGAACTGTTGAAGATCCTTGGTCATGGGGTCCTCCTTCTCCCACAAGGGGTTCATCCACGCCAGCGCCTCGCCCTCTAGGTGGGACATTATAAAGGCGACCTTGGCTTGGTCGGAGGCGAACAGATGTGGCAGCTGCGTGAAATGAAGGGAACATTGATTTATGAAGCCCCTGCAGGTCTTGGGATCTCCAGCATAACGAGGAGGTGACGCCAAACGGAGTCGGGAAGCATCTGACGAGGTTGCCACTGGTGCGGGGGCCATGGCTTGCCTGGCGGGGGACCTGGGTGCCGCAGGCGTCATTGATGCTTGTAATGTGTACAGGCGGGTGTCCACGGAGGTCATGAATTGCAGCATGCGGGTCTGGACTTCACGCTGGCGTTGGAGTTCCTCTTGCAGAGCCATTAGTGCTGCAGCGGGATCCATGGCCTGATCTTACTGTCACGGCCGGGCGGTCGGGCAGACCCAGGAGGTGGATCCACTGGACCGAACTCTCTGAGATGGTGGTAGGGAGTCCGGCAGCTGAAGCACTGATGGGCAGTAGAACAGTCCGTGCAAGTGAAGGCAGCGGAGGAGTCCCAGGGACCACGGAGTCACAGAAGGTGGTCTTGGTGACGTAGCTCAGGTTCGGAGGCCGAGGTGATATCAGGCGGGGTCCGGAACCTCTGGAGCAAGATGACGGGTCACCGCAGGGATCCGGGATGGTACGGACTGTCAGATGGCAGACGGACAGCGTGCGGGGATCAGGACACGGCAGACTGGATGGCGAGGCAGGTACGGCTCTACAAAGACAGATAGGTGAGTACAGGCACATAAACACCAAGAGACCTGACTCCTAGCTCAGGGAACACGAAGATCAGGCCCCGCCCCCTTGGACAATGACCCCCTATATACCCTGTACCTGTGCAACCTCATTTCCTGTTAATGGACGCTGGCCCTTTAAGAAAGGGTCAGTGACCGCGCGCGCGCCCTAATGCGCATGCGCGCCGCCCGGGTGCCAGAAGCCAGGGAAGGAGGCTGCGAGGAGGACGCAGGGGAGCCGGCCAGGTCCAGGGAAGCTGTCGGGCGCCGGGATCGGGGGCCCGGAGCCCTGGGACGGACGGAATCCGGTGACTGGGGAGCGGAGAGCGTGGCAGGTGAGCCGGGGAACGGGGGTGAGGACCCGGGGAGCGTGACATATATTCAGCATATAATATATATTATATATGCATATGTATAATATATACAGTTCTGGCCAAAAGTATTGGCACCCCTGCAATTCTGTCAGATAATACTCAGTTTCTTCCTGAAAATGATTGCAATCACAAATTCTTTGGTATTATTATCTTCATTTAATTTGTCTTCAATGGAAAAAAAAATTGTCATAAAGCCAAATTGGATATAATTCCACACCAAACATAAAAAAGGGGGTGGACAAAAGTATTAGCACTGTTTGAGAAATCCTGTGCTGCTTCTGTAATTTGTGTAATTAACAGCGCCTGTAACTTACCTGTGGCACCTAACAGGTGCTGGCAATAATAAATCACACTTGCAGCAGGTGACATGGAGTAAAGTTGCCTCAGCCTCTGTCCTGTGTCCTTGTGTGCACCACATTGAGCATGGAGAAAAGAAAGAAGACCAAAGAACTGTCTGAGGACTTGAGAATCCAAATTGTGAGGAAGCATGAGCAATCTCAAGGCTACAAGTCCATCTCCAAAGACCTGAAAGTTCCTGTGTCTACGGTGCGCAGTGTCATCAAGAAGTGTAAAGCCCATGGCACTGTGGCTAACCTCCCTAGATGTGGAAGGAAAAGAAAAACTGACGAGAGATTTCAACGCAAGATTGTGCGGATGGTGGATAAAGAACCTCGACTAACATCCAAACAAGTTCAAGCTGCCCTGCAGTCCGAGGGTACAACAGTGTCAACCCGTACTATCCGTCAGCATCTGAATGAAAAGGGACTGTATGGTAGGGTACCCAGGAAGACCCCACTTCTTACCCCGAGACATAGAAAAGCCAGGCTGGAGTTTGCCAAAACTTACCTGAGAAAGCCTAAAACGTTTTGGAAGAATGTTCTCTGGTCAGATGAGACAAAAGTAGAGCTTTTTGGGAAAAGCCATGAACATAGAGTTTACATGGAAAAAAAAGAGGGATTCAAAGAAAAGAACACGGTCCCTACAGTCAAACATGGCAGAGGTTCCCTGATGTTTTGGGGTTGCTTTGCTGCCTCTAACACTGGACTGCTTGACTGTGTGCATGGCATTATGAAGTCTGAAGACTACCAACAAAGTTTGCAGCATAATGTAGGGCCCAGTGTGAGAAAGCTGGGTCTTCCTCAGAGGTCATGGGTCTTCCAGCAGGACAATGACCCAAAACACACTTCAAAAAGCACTAGAAAATGGTTTTAGAGAAAGCACTGGAGACTACTAAAGTGGCCAGCAATGAGTCCAGACCTGAACCCCATAGAAAACGTGTGGAGAGATCTCACAATGGCAGTTTGGAGAAGGCCCCTTCACATCTCAGGGACCTGGAGCAGTTTGCCAAAGAAGAATGGTCTAAAATTCCAGCAGAGCATTGTAAGAAACTCATTGATGGTTACCGGAAGCGGTTGTGCGCAGTTATTTTGCCTAAAGGTTGTGCAACCAAGTATTGGGCTAAGGGTGCCAATACTTTTGTCTGGCCCTCTGGCCCATTTTTGGAGTTTTGTGTGAAATGATCAATGATTTGATTTTTGTTTCATTCTCCTTTGTGTTTTTTCATTGCAAGCAAAATAAATGAAGATAAAAATACCAAAGAATTTGTGATTGCAATCATTTTCAGGAAGAAACTGAGTATTATCTGACAGAATTGCAGGGGTGCCAATACTTTTGGCCAGCAAAATATATATATATATATATATATAAACAGTTTATATATATATATATATATATATATATATATTATAGTATAGTATAATATATCTATATATGTAATTATATCTATCTATCTATATATATAATGTGTGTGAATGCTGCTGGAGGCCCCTGAAACCCCTCTACTAATCCCAATCCTCCCCCTCCTTATTATCCCCTCCTCAGTTTATTTAAAAAAAAAAAAAAAAAAAAAAAAAAAAGCGAAGTTAACCCTTACCTCTCCTGTAGCGGCTGCACGGTCCCGCGCCGTCTCTTCACCTACCAGCTCCCGGGTACTTTTCAAATGACACAGGCGCGCGCAGCGTGATGACGTCATCAAGGAGCCTGTGTCACACAGGAAAGTGCACGCGGCAGGGAGCAGAGGACGGACTCCTGAGTTCCGCTCTCTACACTGTCCAGAGCTGCGGATCGCCCCCTGCCCGGCACGCTGCATGCGATGAGGGCAATCTGGCCAGGAGCCCCCACAGCCTTGAGCAGCTACAGGTCAGATTGCCCTCATTCCTGACAGGCCAGGGGGTCCCCCTGAAGCTCGGGGCCCAGTGCAGCGGTATCTCCAGCACACGTGGCTAATTTGCATGCGATGCAAATTAGCCACGTGTATAGCGGCAAAAGCCGCACTGCCGGGCCCCTCTGCTGCGGCTGTGACTGGGCCCGGTGAAGAGGGGGGGGGGGAGGGCCCGGGGCTTAATGAAACTAAGTAACTGCCCCTGGCTCAGCCGCCCCCCTCTTCCCCGGCCCGGTGCACCAGGCACAGTAATAATGCCCTGATGGCGGCACGGACTTGGGGTATAAAAAGATGGCGTTTTCTTCGCCTGTGACTCCGGGTCTGATTGCGGTTCTGCTCGTTTTTGCTTTTTTAGACGTTTTCTGTCTTTATGACGGGGGCAGCGTCGGTTTTGCAGACAGTCTGCAGATGACACATTGATGCCCGGGGGCACGGGGTGGGGTGGGGGGGGGGGGGTGATGGGGGTTGGGGGGGGCACGGGGGGGGGGTTGGGGGGAGGGGGGGTGATGAGGGTTGGGGGGGGCACGGGGGGGGTTGCAGCCTGTTGTGTCCCGAGTACACGGATCCCGGTGACGATGTCCGGACACCGAGCCCCGCCGGGATTTGCTCTTCCTGACTAATGCCAGAGACAAGATTGTCTGACTTTCTGGAGTTTGTGATGATGACTGTGCAGCGCCATGTCTGCTCGGCCTTTCCCAATAATATAAGGTGGTGGAGGCTTCACACGAGCCCGAGGAGGTCACAGGGGACACACGGACTATTGGGGGTGATCGCTGTCAGCACGGACAGATTACAGCGTCCACTAATAGGGGCCACTATCTGCGGACTGATAGCCCCGGCACATGGAGACGCCGCCGCCACCTTGTCTCTTTTGGAATGTTTCCCAAAACAAGTAATAATGTCCGTCACTTCAGAGATGGCCGATGTCAGCTGGAGCCACTGGAATGTGGTCTGCAGATACGGGGCCCCCGTGTGCCCCTATAAGGTGGGGTCTGCAGATACAGGGCCCCCGTGTGCCCCTATAAGGTGGGGTCTGCAGATATTGGGCCCCCATGTGCCCCTGTAAAGTGGGGTCTGCTGATACAGGGGCCCCGAGTGCCCCTATAAGGTGGGGTCTGCTGATACAGAGGCCCCGTGTACCCCTATAAAAGGTGGGGTCTGCTGATACAGAGGCCCCGTGTACCCCTATAAGGTGGGGTCTGCAGATACAGGGGCCCCGAGTGCCCCTATAAGGTGGGGTCTGCTGATACAGAGGCCCCGTGTACCCCTATAAAGGTGGGGTCTGCTGATACAGAGGCCCAGTGTGCCCCTATAAGGTGGGGTCTGCTGATACAGAGGCCTCGTGTGCCCCTATAAGGTGGGGTCTGCTGATACAGAGGCCCCGTGTACCCTTATAAGGTGGGGTCTGCAGATACGGAGGCCTCGTGTGCCCCTATAAGGTGGGGTCTGCAGATATGGGGGCCCCATGTGCCCCTATAAGGTGGGGTCTGCAGATACAGAGGCCTCGTGTGCCCCTATAAGGTGGGGTCTGCAGATATGGGGGCCCTGTGCGCCCCTATAAGGTGGGGTCTGCAGATACGGAGGCCTCGTGTGCCCCTATAAGGTGGGGTCTGCAGATATGGGGGCCCCGTGCGCCCCTATAAGGTGGGGTCTGCAGATACAGAGGCCTCGTGTGCCCCTATAAGGTGGGGTCTGCAGATATGGGGGCCCCGTGCGCCCCTATAAGGTGGGGTCTGCAGATACGGAGGCCTCATGTGCCCCTATAAGGTGGGGTCTGCAGATACGGAGGCCTCATGTGCCCCTATAAGGTGGGGTCTGCAGATACGGAGGCCTCGTGTGCCCCTATAAGGTGGAGTCTGCAGAGTGTAAACTCCAATCTTCACCATTAGCCTTCACATTGTCCGCTCCAGATCCTCCTGTTACAATGAAAACTTCTGCAACTTTCTAATATGGCCCCGATTCTTCCAGCTCGGGGGTTGTTCCCGGGAGTGTGATGGAGACAGAGGTGGACGACACTCAATGAACCAGGCGTGTCTGAACAGTGACCTGCGCCTCTGCGCCCCTCACCGCAACCTCACTCCACTCCTGCCCCCATAACGTCCCAGCTCGAACCATTGTGACGGAATTGGTCGAAACACATGAAAACGCCAAAAGTCACTAAACTTTATACGACTTTTACACCAGAATTCTGACATATTTACTTTCAGAAATCACGGACTATGATTCAATTATTTACCATTTTCTAGACCTCTCGCTTTCTGGCAGTGATGGAAAACATTTCTTTTCTTTCTTTACCTAAAAAACTTGGAGCTTACATCCGATCCGAACACTATGCGCGAAACACAAATCAGCCCTGGCTCCGGACAGATACATCTTCCCTCCACTGATACATTGTAGCAATTCTCTCTTTGGCTCACACTAACCGTCACTGATACTGACCCCCGGCAGTGATGGCGACCTGTGCCTGTGAGTGGTGCAATGGTATCCAGCGCTGGTGTGAGCTAATGGTGCCTATTAGTGATGGGCAAATACTAGAATATTCGGGTTCAGATTATTCGCCTCAAATATTTTGCAATATTCATGTATTTGTGATGCACAATAAATCTAATCCAATGGGAAACTCAAATCATTTTCTGGCGGACCCCCCTGTATGCTGAAATTGAATGGGACCAGCATGGGGAAGACACCTGCACGCATTGCTGATGCTCAGGTCGCTTCTGGGAACAAAGTTGTCAGAGTATTACACCACTTTGATGTGCGGTCCTCTGCCTATTTATGATAACCAGCAAAGGTAAAGTAGACAGCTGTGTGCTTTCTTGGCTGGTTATGAAAAATAGAGGCTCCCCAAAGCAGGTTTTTATCATTATTGATTATTAATAATAATAATAATAATAATAATAAAAAAAAACACAAAAAAAAACCAAAAGGTTCCTGCCCATTTTTGCTAACCAGCTCAGATAAAGCAGACAGATGGGGACTGGTATTCTCAGGCTGGGAAGGTCCACAGTTATTGGGCCCCCCCCCCACCCTAAAAATAGCAGCCTGCAGCTGCCCCACAATTGGTGGCATCCAGAGGCTATGCTGAGTGGGGACATTAGAACACGTGACGGCTCACCGCGGCCTCCGAGACACACGGAGAACAGCGTGGGAGCTGCCAAAAGTGACTACAGGTCAACTCAGTACTGGACTGTCTGACTGTATGACATGGCGGCAACACAGTCCAAAAGTCGGCATTGAGTTCACCTGAGGTCCTTCTGATGGTCCTCACTGTACCCTTTGTGTGAGCTGCTAGCTGTGACCTCAGGTGAACTCTGTGTTGGACTGCGTGACACGGCGGCAGCGCAGTCCAACAGTCCAGTAGCTGTGAGGTACAGAAACATTTAAAAGAGCCTCTAAGGTTCCTGGAGTTCCCGGCTGCTGGGACATCTGGAGGGTGTGCACTTCTGAAGAAATAGCCTCATAAAACCCCTTTAAGGGTCCGCACATTCAGCGATGCCATATGCACGTGCAGGGACATGTGGAGTCAATTTATTCACTGCAACATTCAATGTTACAGCAACATTAATTTCTATAGGAATAGATAAGAACGAATTGTGGACGGGCACTGCCCAGCCACCGCCCCGCTGGTACACCCATAGATGGGATACGATGGAGTCCCCGTCCACATTGCACCCAGTGGTTCTTGGGATCCACCTGACTATGCCTGAGGGAACGTGCCCCCTGTGCCTCCCCTATAATCCGGTCCTGCTGTCAGTCCCCATTGTACGGGGTCACATTACAGGTGTAGGTGTATTGTGTATGAGGGGAGCAGGTGCGGTGTATACTGTCTCCATAGAGCTCGGAGGACAATAGCTGCAGGGACATTGTACAATGAGCGCAGAGGAGCCTAATCCTCCATCCTCTCCGCTACCTGCACGTCCCCCCACCTGCTAAACACCGGGGGCTGCGGGGGGGAGGAGGGGGCACAGACTTATCAGTTACATTATTCACAATCTTATATGTTATATCAAGTGATTAACAGATCAATAATCATCGTACAATGCAGCGTAGAAAGACCCCGAAACACGTCTGCCCAACCGAAGACCCCGGACTGTGCAACCGGCAGAAAACAACCTGCCTGTAAGAAGAGGCTTATAATACCGAGGATGGCGGAGACAGGCGGTCACTGAATACTGAGGACGGAGGGGACGGGCGGTCACTGAATACTGAGGACAGAGGGGACGAGCGGTCACTGAATACTGAGGACAGAGGAGACGGGCGGTCACTGAATACTGAGGACGGAGGGGACGGGCTTTCACTGAATACTGAGGACGGAGGAGACGGGCAGTCACCAAATACGGAGGACGGAGACGACAGGCGGTCACTGACTACTGAGGAAGGAGGAGACGAGAGGTCATTGAATACGGAGGACGGAGACAGCAGGCGGTCACCGAATACTGAGGACGGAGGAGACGGGCGGTCACTGAATACTGAGGACGGAAGAGACGGGCGGTCACTGAATACTGAGGACGGAGGAGCCGGGCGGTCACTGAATACTGAGGACGGAGGAGCCGGGCGGTCACTGAATACTGAGGACGGAGGAGACGGGCGGTCACTGAATACTGAGGACGGAGGAGACGGGCGGTCACTTAATACTGAGGACGGAGGAGACGGGCGGTCACTGAATACTGAGGACGGAGGAGACGGGCAGTCACTGAATACTGAGGACGGAGGAGACGGGCGATCACTGAATACTGAGGATGGAAGAGACGGGCGGTCACTGAATACTGAGGACGGAGGAGACGGGCGGTCACTGAATACTGAGGACGGAGGAGAGGGGCGGTCACTGAATACTGAGGATGGAGGAGACGGGCGGTCACTGAATACTGAGGATGGAGGAGATGGGCGGTCACTGAATACTGAGGACGGAGGAGACGGGCGGTGACTGAATACTGAGGAGATGGTCGATCACTGAATACTGAGGATGGAGGAGACGGGAGGTCACTGAATACTGAGGACGGAGGAGACGGGCGGTCACTGAATACTGAGGACGGAGGAGACGGGCGGTCACTGAATACTGAGGACGGAGGAGACGGGCGGTCACTGAATACTGAGGATGGAGGAGACGGGCGGTCACTGAATACTGAGGACGGAGGAGACGGGCGGTCACTGAATACTGAGGACGGAGGAGACGGGCGGTCACTGAATACTGAGGACGGAGGAGACGGGCGGTCACTGAATACTGAGGATGGAGGAGATGGGCGGTCACTGAATACTGAGGACGGAGGAGACGGGCGGTGACTGAATACTGAGGAGATGGTCGATCACTGAATATTGAGGATGGAGGAGACGGGCGGTCACTGAATACTGAGGACGGAGGAGACGGGCGGTCACTGAATACTGAGGATGGAGGAGACGGGCGGTCACTGAATACTGAGGACGGAGGAGACGGGCGGTCACTGAATACTGAGGACGGAGGAGACGGGCGGTCACTGAATACTGAGGGGATTTACATTTCTGTTTATTCACTTTGCACTTTGTTAATTGATAAAGTATTAGTACTTCTAGTTTTCAGAGCATTCTATGGATATGTTCACACAGGGTCTTTTTCCTGCGCTTCTTTTTGTGCTCCTAAAAACCCTGGAAAAACAGTGCTCATAAAATGCTACAGCGAATCTTTTTACTGTTTCAGGTTTTTAAAAATCGCTTGATGGAGAAAAGAGAATGAAAATCACAAGCAGCAACGCCTGACGGAGGCGCTCCAGACCCTGCGCTGTCCAATCACAAGCAGCAATGCCTGACGGAGGCGCTCCAGAGCCTGCGCTGTCCAATCACAAGCAGCAACGCCTGACGGAGGCGCTCCAGAGCCTGCGCTGTCCAATCACAAGCAGCAACGCCTGACGGAGGCGCTCCAGACAAGGCGCTGTTCAATCACAAGCAGCAACGCCTGACGGAGACGCTCCAGAGCCTGCGCTGCCCAATCACAAGGCTGCAATTAACGCTGCAGGGAAAAAACGCCAAAAACTCATCCAAAACACAACAGAAAAAAAACAACACTTCCAAAAACTCCACAAAGGAGGAGCAGAGTTTCAAGAAGCATTGGCCATTAAACAGTTACTATTTTTGACTGAAAAATAAAGCTATGTGAACAAACCTTTGTTACTTTGCAGACATTTGCAGATTACATATATATATTACAGTGCTGAGCATAATTGAGTACACCCCCTTGAAAAGTAAGATAAGTGAAGCTTTGGGATCTTCTTTTAGCCTTCACCTTTTTTGTGTACAGAATTATTTTCTTATCTTGTGACATTTCTCTTCCATGTGGTGCCATTGCTGACAGCATGAAATGAGGGGGGTTTCTTTACTATCACCATCTGCTGGACATTGGTGTGATGAAGAATTAGGCTGAATTCTTGGTATTTACAATTTTACAGTCTAAACTTTAGCTTTGCTACACAGACTTTTATTGGGGGTGCATTCATTTTTGCAACATGATGTTGAATTAATTTGTTAGAAAAATGTTACTGTTTTTGGGTGCAAAATAACAAATCTTGTTTGCAATCAATGACTGACATTTGTGGGAATATTTTATAGTACGAGATCCCATGGAAATGTCGATTTTGAAAGGAACATAAAGGTTTTCTGACCAACTGTTGGGGTGTACTCATTTATGCTGATCACATCTGATGACAGGGCGTTCTTATATTGGGGCTGCAGGATGTGGCGGCGCCGGCCCCGGGAGGAGGTCAGGACTAATCCCCACATCACTTCTTAGGGCCATATTAGCTCCTCTCCTGCCACAATGTTTTGGCTGACGAGGAGATTATACGTCTAGAATGACCCGGACAATGGCCCTGATCCGTCTCCAGCCGCTCCCAATATTAGATTCTGAGCCTCCGACCTCTGTATCCATGTAACACCCCAGACCAGAAACGGAGGATGAGGAGGAGCGGATAATACAGAGACCGCACCACGTACATTAGATACACAGCTCAGCAGACAGTATCACACAGGAGAGGATTAGATACACAGCTCAGCAGACAGTATCACACAGGAGAGGATTAGATACACAGCTCAGCAGACAGTATCACACAGGAGAGGATTAGATACACCGCTCAGCAGACAGTATCACACAGGATAGGATTAGATACACAGCTCAGCAGACAGTATCACACAGGATAGGATTAGATACACAGCTCAGCAGACAGTATCACACAGGAGAGGATTAGATACACAGCTCAGCAGACAGTATCACACAGGAGAGGATTAGATACACAGCTCAGCAGACAGTATCACACAGGATAGGATTAGATACACAGCTCAGCAGACAGTATCACACAGGAGAGGATTAGATACACAGCTCAGCAGACAGTATCACACAGGAGAGGATTAGATACACAGCTCAGCAGACAGTATCACACAGGAGAGGATTAGATACACGGCTCAGCAGACAGTGTCACACAGGAGAGGATTAGATACACAGATCAGCAGACAGTATCACACAGGAGAGGATAAGATACGCAGCTCAGCAGACAGTATCACACAGGAGAGGATTAGATACACAGCTCAGCAGACAGTATCACACAGGAGAGGATTAGATACACAGCTCAGCAGACAGTATCACACAGGAGAGGATTAGATACACAGCTCAGCAGACAGTATCACACAGGAGAGGATTAGATACGCAGCTCAGCAGACAGTATCACACAGGAGAGGATTAGATACACAGCTCAGCAGACAGTATCACACAGGAGAGGATTAGATACACGGCTCAGCAGACAGTGTCACACAGGAGAGGATTAGATACACAGATCAGCACACAGTATCACACAGGAGAGGATTAGATACACAGCTCAGCAGACAGTATCACACAGGAGAGGATAAGATACGCAGCTCAGCAGACAGTATCACACAGGAGAGGATTAGATACACAGCTCAGCAGACAGTATCACACAGGAGAGGATTAGATACGCAGCTCAGCAGACAGTATCACACAGGAGAGGATTAGATACGCAGCTCAGCAGACAGTATCACACAGGAGAGGATTAGATACACAGCTCAGCAGACAGTATCACACAGGAGAGGATTAGATACACAGCTCAGCAGACAGTATCACACAGGAGAGGATTAGATACACAGCTCAGCAGACAGTATCACACAGGAGAGGATTAGATACACAGCTCAGCAGACAGTATCACACAGGAGAGGATTAGATACACAGCTCAGCAGACAGTATCACACAGGAGAGGATTAGATACGCAGCTCAGCAGACAGTATCACACAGGATAGGATTAGATACACAGCTCAGCAGACAGTATCACACAGGATAGGATTAGATACACGGCTCAGCAGACAGTATCACACAGGAGAGGATTAGATACACGGCTCAGCAGACAGTGTCACACAGGAGAGGATTAGATACACAGCTCAGCAGACAGTATCACACAGGATAGGATTAGATACACAGCTCAGCAGACAGTATCACACAGGAGAGGATAAGATACGCAGCTCAGCAGACAGTATCACACAGGAGAGGATTAGATACACAGCTCAGCAGACAGTATCACACAGGAGAGGATAAGATACGCAGCTCAGCAGACAGTATCACACAGGAGAGGATTAGATACACGGCTCAGCAGACAGTGTCACACAGGAGAGGATTAGATACACAGCTCAGCAGACAGTATCACACAGGAGAGGATTAGATACACGGCTCAGCAGACAGTGTCACACAGGAGAGGATTAGATACACGGCTCAGCAGACAGTGTCACACAGGAGAGGATTAGATACACAGCTCAGCAGACAGTATCACACAGGAGAGGATTAGATACACAGCTCAGCAGACAGTATCACACAGGAGAGGATAAGATACGCAGCTCAGCAGACAGTATCACACAGGAGAGGATTAGATACACGGCTCAGCAGACAGTGTCACACAGGAGAGGATTAGATACACAGCTCAGCAGACAGTATCACACAGGAGAGGATTAGATACACGGCTCAGCAGACAGTGTCACACAGGAGAGGATTAGATACACGGCTCAGCAGACAGTGTCACACAGGAGAGGATTAGATACACAGCTCAGCAGACAGTATCACACAGGAGAGGATTAGATACACGGCTCACATTGAGTATTGTAATGGTCATATCGCAGTCCTGAGAAATGTTGTGAAGAGAAGACAGCAATATAACGGAAAAGCTGTTTTGCCAGGAGAAAAAGGATAAAATTCCTCCATCCGAGGCGCAGGACAAATTACTGGCAATAATGAGATGTGTGGGACAGTCAGAGAAGAGAGGGCTCCTGTGTATGGGACAGTCGGGTGAGAGAGAGCGCTCCTGCTTATGGGACAGTCGGGGGAGAGAGCGCTCCTGCTTATGGGACAGTCGGGGGAGAGAGCGCTCCTGCTTATGGGACAGTTGGGGGAGAGAGAGCGAGAGCGCTCCAGTGTATTGGACAGTCAGGGGAGAGAGAGAGCACTCCTGTGTATGGGACAGTCGGGGGAGAGAGAGAGCGCTCCAGTGTATGGGACAATCGGGTAAGAGAGAGTGCTTCAGTGTATGGGACAGTCGGGTGAGACAGAGAGCGCTCAAGTGTATGGGTCAGTCAGGGGAGAGAGAGAGCGCTCCAGTGTATGGGACAATCGGGTAAGAGAGAGTGCTTCAGTGTATGGGACAGTCGGGTGAGACAGAGAGCGCTCAAGTGTATGGGTCAGTCAGGGGAGAGAGAGAGCGCTCCAGTGTATGGGACAATCGAGCGAGAGAGAGCGCTCCTGCTTATGGGACAGTCGGGTAAGATAGAGCGTTCCTGTATATGGGACAGTCGGGGGAGAGAGAGAGCTCCTGTATATGGGACAGTCGGGTGAGAGAGCGCTCCAGTGTATGGGACAGTCGGGGGAGAGAGAGCGCTCCTGCTTATGGGACAGTCAGGTAAGATAGAGCGTTCCTGTATATGGGACAGTCGGGTGAGAGAGCACTCCTGTATATGGGACAGTCGGGTGAGAGAGCACTCCTGTATATGGGACAGTCGGGTGAGAGAGCACTCCTGTATATGGGACAGTCGGGTGAGAGAGCACTCCTGTATATGGGACAGTCGGGTGAGAGAGCACTCCTGTATATGGGACAGTCGGGTGAGAGAGCACTCCTGTATATGGGACAGTCGGGTGAGAGAGCACTCCTGTATATGGGACAGTCGGGTGAGAGAGCACTCCTGTATATGGGACAGTCGGGTGAGAGAGCACTCCTGTATATGGGACAGTCGGGTGAGAGAGCACTCCTGTATATGGGACAGTCGGGTGAGACAGTATGAGGCAGTATCGCTCTTTTTAGGCTTTCCCATGGTATAACATAAGCTTGTTGTGCTCGGGTCTGTTCTTCCGCTCGTCTTTCTCGTCCCTATAAATATGTCTGACGTTCTGCACAATTGTCGCTACTCAAACAGGTTTGATCTTCAGATAGTGACGTTCCGGGGCGGCCGGTGACTCCGCAGCAGGATTACAATTGGATTATGCTTCACTGGGGATCAGGTGCGGCAGAGGCCGATAAACCGCGGGGGGGCAGCGGGGGCCACAAAGTCAGGGCTCAAGACCCTCATGTATTTCTTAATGTAGAGCCAGCGCCAGCCTCAGTGAGGAGTTTCCCAAACAGCAATTCTGATCAATGCTCAATTCTATTGTACGATATTAAACAAATAAAAGAAACATTATTATCTCATATGCGACACTGAGATGAAAGAACTGCGAAGTGACCGGAGAAAAAAATGTCATAAGAGCCAACATGGCTGGAAAAACCTGCACACAGTGACTGCGCAGGAGGAAGAGCCTGCACACAGTGACTGCGCAGGAGGAAGAGCCTGCACACAGTGACTGCGCAGGAGGAAGAGCCTGCACACGGTGACTGCGCAGGAGGAAGAGCCTGCACACAGTGACTGCGCAGGAGGAAGAACCTGCACACAGTGACTGCGCAGGAGGAAGAACCTGCACACAGTGACTGCGCAGGAGGAAGAACCTGCACACAGTGACTGCGCAGGAGGAAGAACCTGCACACAGTGACTGCGCAGGAGGAAGAACCTGCACACAGTGACTGCGCAGGAGGAAGAACCTGCACACGGTGACTGCACAGGAGGAAGAACCTGCACACGGTGACTGCACAGGAGGAAGAACCTGCACACGGTGACTGCGCAGGAGGAAGAGCCTGCACACGGTGACTGCGCAGGAGGAAGAGCCTGCACACGGTG
Source organism: Anomaloglossus baeobatrachus (assembly GCF_048569485.1). Classification (NCBI taxonomy): domain Eukaryota; kingdom Metazoa; phylum Chordata; class Amphibia; order Anura; family Aromobatidae; genus Anomaloglossus; species Anomaloglossus baeobatrachus. The sequence goes on along the minus strand of NC_134357.1, from coordinate 13,131,987 downwards.
ACTGCACAGGAGGAAGAACCTGCACACGGTGACTGCGCAGGAGGAAGAGCCTGCACACGGTGACTGCACAGGAGGAAGAACCTGCACACAGTGACTGCACAGGAGGAAGAACCTGCACACAGTGACTGCGCAGGAGGAAGAACCTGCACACAGTGACTGCGCAGGAGGAAGAACCTGCACACAGTGACTGCGCAGGAGGAAGAACCTGCACACAGTGACTGCGCAGGAGGAAGAACCTGCACACAGTGACTGCGCAGGAGGAAGAACCTGCACACAGTGACTGCGCAGGAGGAAGAACCTGCACACAGTGACTGCGCAGGAGGAAGAACCTGCACACAGTGACTGCACAGGAGGAAGAACCTGCACACGGTGACTGCGCAGGAGGAAGAACCTGCACACGGTGACTGCGCAGGAGGAAGAGCCTGCACACGGTGACTGCGCAGGAGGAAGAGCCTGCACACAGTGACTGCACAGGAGGAAGAACCTGCACACAGTGACTGCACAGGAGGAAGAACCTGCACACAGTGACTGCACAGGAGGAAGAACCTGCACACAGTGACTGCGCAGGAGGAAGAACCTGCACACAGTGACTGCGCAGGAGGAAGAACCTGCACACAGTGACTGCGCAGGAGGAAGAACCTGCACACAGTGACTGCGCAGGAGGAAGAACCTGCACACAGTGACTGCGCAGGAGGAAGAACCTGCACACAGTGACTGCGCAGGAGGAAGAACCTGCACACAGTGACTGCGCAGGAGGAAGAACCTGCACACAGTGACTGCGCAGGAGGAAGAGCCTGCACTCAGTGACTGCGCAGGAGGAAGAGCCTGCACACAGTGACTGCGCAGGAGGAAGAACCTGCACACACTGACTGCGCAGGAGGAAGAACCTGCACACACTGACTGCGCAGGAGGAAGAACCTGCACACAGTGACTGCGCAGGAGGAAGAACCTGCACACACTGACTGCGCAGGAGGAAGAACCTGCACACAGTGACTGCGCAGGAGGAAGAACCTGCACACAGTGACTGCGCAGGAAGAACAGATAGAATGAGAGGCTTCACACAGTGACTGCATAGTAGAAAGAGACTGCAGAGAAAGCATCAGGAGCTGTAGCATAATATTTTAGTAAACCTGGGGCTACTTTGTGCCCTCAGGGACCACAGTTCCTCATTTCCACCGTCTGAGGCCCTGTGCCCACAGTGCGTTTTTTCATGCTTTTCTGCAGCGTTTTCAACTGCACCTTTTTAGTGCCCAAATGGCTGCGTTTTGATTTCCCAGCAAAGTCTATGGGAAATAGGCTTTTCCTGTGCCCACCATGCATTTGAAAACGCTGCGTCAAATTTGCATATTTTTTGACAAAAACCATGTGTTTTAAAAAGCAGCATGTCAATTGTTTTTGCCATTTGAGGTGCGTTTAGACAACATAGAAGTCAATGAGAAACGGAGTAACCAAGAAACATCAAAATTCCAGCGTTTTACCTGCTTTTTAGGTGCAGAAAACATGCGTTTTGGACTAACTAAAACGCATGCTTTTTGCACATCAAAATAATGATTTCATATGTCCCTTTACACACACACATAGTCCGACAATTTATTTAAAGAAAATTATCATTTTATTGCTATATTTCCAGTTTTTATTAAATAACCGCTATAATTCTATTAAATCTTGCTATTTTCCTTTTTTTCATACAAATATTTATGTGCCCATTTTTTTCCTCTTTTTTTCACTTGGTTTGACTGTTGTAACTTTATCAGTGTCTTGATGTTCAAAACGCATGTGTCAAAAAGCATTTGAAAAAGCATGTAAAAAGCGCTAAAAACGCACCAAATACGCGGCAAATACGCATGCGTTTTCAGCGCTAAAGTTCTGCAAAAGGGAAATTTGGCTAATTCAATTAAGGATAAAACGTGCATTTAGAACTGCAAGTAGGGAAAAGCAACGTGGACACAGCCTAACACTGCACATCTGCCTATGGCTGCCGGAGCATGCTGGGAGTAGTAGTGCTACAGCAGCCACAGGCTCCAGATAGTGATGTAATGTGTAACTGTAACACATTATGTAATCAGCATCTTACACAAACCTCCCGCAGCAGCAACATGGATGATGGGCGTCCACATTCACCAAATCCCGGCTGCAGCAGAAATAAGGAAAAAAAATCAACTCTCTGTATCTCACATAGACTTCAATGGACAAGAGGAGTCACCACTCAAGTCAATGGAGGCTACGGTGGGTCAGCAAGAGGAGCCTTCTCCCTGTGAGAGGGTCCCAGAGGGAAGCCCACCTGACCTGTGTGCATTGTTATAGCCAGGAAAAAAGACTAAATAGGAAATATATACTGTATATTGTTCTTGGGGCATCTGATAATCTAGAATATTCAGAAGCAAAGATCCCATTAATGTCAGATTTCTATAGAATAAGCGACAATATTGGCTGAGAATGGATGAAGAGGTGTGTGTATATATACAGTATGTCTGTGAGTGTATATATATATAGTGTGCGTGTATAAATATTTGCATATACACAGTACATATTTACACACACACAGTGCACATAGAAGCTGTAGCAGACGCACCCATAGCATAATGTGACTCTCGGTGACGGGGTTTTCTGTGGTGATGTTTATGAAGAGCTTTGATATTCGTCGCTCACCACATGAAAGCCTCCACTAACCACAGAGCAACCACCGGACGAGATCAGAGCGCCGGCAGCCGGCAGAGTGCAGGTCCCCGAATCTCTACCAGATATATAGTCCCTGGAAATGTAAAGGGTTCAGTATCATCCACAGCGCCCCCATATGAGAGCTGGCCAGAGTATGTACAGCGCCCCCATATGAGAGCTGGCCAGAGTATACACAGCGCCCCCATATGAGAGCTGGCCAGAGTATACACAGCGCCCCCATATGAGAGCTGGCCAGAGTATACACAGCGCCCCCATATGAGAGCTGGCCAGAGTATACACAGCGCCCCCATATGAGAGCTGGCCAGAGTATGCACAGCGCCCCCATATGAGAGCTGGCCAGAGTATACACAGCGCCCCCATATGAGAGCTGGCCAGAGTATACACAGCGCCCCCATATGAGAGCTGGCCAGAGTATACACAGCGCCCCCATATGAGAGCTGGCCAGAGTATACACAGCGCCCCCATATGAGAGGTGACCAGAGTATACACAGCGCCCCCATATGAGAGGTGACCAGAGTATACACAGCGCCCCCATATGAGAGCTGGCCAGAGTATACACAGCGCCCCCATATGAGAGCTGGCCAGAGTATACACAGCGCCCCCATATGAGAGGTGACCAGAGTATACACAGCGCCCCCATATGAGAGCTGGCCAGAGTATACACAGCGCCCCCATATGAGAGCTGGCCAGAGTATACACAGCGCCCCCATATGAGAGGTGACCAGAGTATACACAGCGCCCCCATATGAGAGCTGGCCAGAGTATACACAGCACCCCCATATGAGAGCTGGCCAGAGTATACACAGCGCCCCCATATGAGAGGTGACCAGAGTATACACAGCGCCCCCATATGAGAGCTGGCCAGAGTATACACAGCGCCCCCATATGAGAGCTGGCCAGAGTATACACAGCGCCCCCATATGAGAGGTGACCAGAGTATACACAGCGCCACCATATGAGAGCTGGCCAGAGTATACACAGCGCCCCCATATGAGAGCTGGCCAGAGTATGCACAGCGCCCCCATATGAGAGCTGGCCAGAGTATGCACAGCGCCCCCATATGAGAGGTGACCAGAGTATGCACAGCGCCCCCATATGAGAGCTGGCCAGAGTATGCACAGCACCCCCATATGAGAGGTGACCAGAGTATGCACAGCGCCCCCATATGAGAGGTGACCAGAGTATGCACAGCGCCCCCATATGAGAGCTGGCCAGAGTATACACAGCGCCCCCATATGAGAGGTGACCAGAGTATACACAGCGCCCCCATATGAGAGGTGACCAGAGTATGCACAGCGCCCCCATATGAGAGCTGGCCAGAGTATGCACAGCACCCCCATATGAGAGCTGGCCAGAGTATACACAGCGCCCCCATATGAGAGGTGACCAGAGTATGCACAGCGCCCCCATATGAGAGGTGACCAGAGTATACACAGCGCCCCCATATGAGAGGTGACCAGAGTATGCACAGCGCCCCCATATGAGAGCTGGCCAGAGTATGCACAGCACCCCCATATGAGAGCTGGCCAGAGTATACACAGCGCCCCCATATGAGAGCTGGCCAGAGTATACACAGCGCCACCATATGAGAGGTGACCAGAGTATGCACAGCGCCCCCATATGAGAGGTGGCCAGAGTATACACAGCGCCCCCATATGAGAGCTGGCCAGAGTATGCACAGCGCCCCCATATGAGAGCTGGCCAGAGTATGCACAGCGCCCCCATATGAGAGGTGACCAGAGTATGCACAGCGCCCCCATATGAGAGGTGACCAGAGTATACACAGCGCCCCCATATGAGAGGTGACCAGAGTATGCACAGCGCCCCCATATGAGAGCTGGCCAGAGTATGCACAGCACCCCCATATGAGAGCTGGCCAGAGTATACACAGCGCCCCCATATGAGAGCTGGCCAGAGTATACACAGCGCCACCATATGAGAGGTGACCAGAGTATGCACAGCGCCCCCATATGAGAGGTGGCCAGAGTATACACAGCGCCCCCATATGAGAGCTGGCCAGAGTATGCACAGCGCCCCCATATGAGAGCTGGCCAGAGTATGCACAGCGCCCCCATATGAGAGGTGACCAGAGTATACACAGCGCCCCCATATGAGAGCTGGCCAGAGTATACACAGCGCCCCCATATGAGAGGTGACCAGAGTATGCACAGCGCCCCCATATGAGAGCTGGCCAGAGTATGCACAGCACCCCCATATGAGAGCTGGCCAGAGTATGCACAGCACCCCCATATGAGAGCTGGCCAGAGTATACACAGCGCCACCATATGAGAGGTGACCAGAGTATGCACAGCGCCCCCATATGAGAGGTGACCAGAGTATACACAGCGCCCCCATATGAGAGCTGGCCAGAGTATGCACAGCGCCCCCATATGAGAGGTGACCAGAGTATACACAGCGCCCCCATATGAGAGCTGGCCAGAGTATACACAGCGCCCCCATATGAGAGGTGACCAGAGTATGCACAGCGCCCCCATATGAGAGGTGACCAGAGTATACACAGCGCCCCCATATGAGAGGTGACCAGAGTATGCACAGCGCCCCCATATGAGAGCTGGCCAGAGTATGCACAGCACCCCCATATGAGAGCTGGCCAGAGTATACACAGCGCCCCCATATGAGAGCTGGCCAGAGTATACACAGCGCCCCCATATGAGAGCTGGCCAGAGTATACACAGCGCCCCCATATGAGAGCTGGCCAGAGTATGCACAGCGCCCCCATATGAGAGGTGGCCAGAGTATACACAGCGCCCCCATATGAGAGGTGGCCAGAGTATACACAGCGCCCCCATATGAGAGCTGGCCAGAGTATGCACAGCGCCCCCATATGAGAGCTGGCCAGAGTATGCACAGCGCCCCCATATGAGAGCTGGCCAGAGTATGCACAGCGCCCCCATATGAGAGGTGACCAGAGTATACACAGCGCCCCCATATGAGAGCTGGCCAGAGTATACACAGCGCCCCCATATGAGAGGTGACCAGAGTATACACAGCACCCCCATATGAGAGCTGGCCAGAGTATGTACAGCGCCCCCATATGAGAGCTGGCCAGAGTATACACAGCGCCCCCATATGAGAGGTGACCAGAGTATACACAGCGCCACCATATGAGAGCTGGCCAGAGTATACACAGCGCCCCCATATGAGAGGTGACCAGAGTATGTACAGCGCCCCCATATGAGAGGTGACCAGAGTATGCACAGCGCCCCCATATGAGAGGTGACCAGAGTATACACAGCGCCCCCATATGAGAGCTGGCCAGAGTATACACAGCGCCCCCATATGAGAGCTGGCCAGAGTATACACAGCGCCACCATATGAGAGGTGACCAGAGTATACACAGCGCCCCCATATGAGAGCTGGCCAGAGTATACACAGCGCCCCCATATGAGAGCTGGCCAGAGTATACACAGCGCCCCCATATGAGAGCTGGCCAGAGTATACACAGCGCCACCATATGAGAGCTGGCCAGAGTATGCACAGCGCCCCCATATGAGAGCTGGCCAGAGTATGCACAGCGCCCCCATAACAATAGTGACATCCACACTGCCCCAGGCTCAGATACATGTAGCCCCTCTTCTTCCTCCTCTCTCATCATTTTTGCATGAATACTGTCACAAATAATTAGTTTGTATTTGCCGGTTTTAATCTCCTCTAAAGTAAAAAAAAAAAAAGTTCTATCCCTTTTACTATAACGATTTCATCCCGGCATAGAACGGACTTTAACTCTTTCAGAATTTCTGGGAAAATCGGAGGAACAACCAAGAACAGTGAAATGTTCTGAGAAATGATGTGGGGAGACAGAGCCCCTTATTCTCCCCCAGGCGGAGGCGTCCATCACTGACACAAATCCAGGGACAAAAGTACAAGAAGATACAACACGGTAATAAAAAATGTCACAACTAAGACAAGAAGAGTCGAGGAAATACTGACAGGCGAGAGCTGAGGACGCTGGCCCTTTAAATTCTTGTATTTTGCCACCATAATCCCTGAGGTCTTGCACTTTTCATAATCAGATGTGTCTGGAGTGTCCCTTTAAGGACTGTATATTATCTGTATATTGGGAGCATGGAGCCGACTCTCACGCCTGAACCTTATTATTTTAGGATGGCTAAAAAAAAAAAAAAAAAAAAAAAGAGTCAGGACTGCAGTGATCACCAGAACTGATACAATGTAGCAGATCCTGCATCTATGATACCTGGATAATAGAAAAAGGGATTAATTTATTATTTATTTATTTTGCTTTTTTGACGTTAAATGTTTCGAAACACGAACAGCGATCTTATAACAATCACAAAAATTAGCAAAATGCTGCGGTTCCGTCCTCCGGAGCAGAATGTGCTGCTGCGGGATATTTCCCGTCCTCGCACCGTGAAGCGTCGTCCTCAGCGGTGACAGATTGTGGGGACGTCCATTGTCATCTCCGCACCTTGGCCATGGCTTGTATAAAACCAGAGCAGAAGGTAGCGACAGGCCACAGTATTTCAGGCCTTGGTGCAAAGGGATTAGAGGGGGCATTCAAAGATAGATTAACTCTGCTGGTTTAACCGTTCGATGCCATGGAGGAGTTGTGCGCAGGAATGATGGGGCATATTGCATTGCTTGGGAGGGGATACAATAATTATGGGATGTTAGTCGGAGCTTTCTGCTGGAGCTGCAAAGTGAATGTGAATTGATATGTGATGATTGTTGGGGATTTCACATATACAAAAACTGCCACAAAAAACAACTTTCGGCTATGATTATGGGCGCCTATTGGCTACTAAACAAAACAGTGAAAACCCCAGAGAGCCCCCTGGAAAGAACAGTATTTGGGCCCCTACCATGAGGCTTTGAATATCCCCTTTTAGACTTTATAAAAATCCACCTGTAATAGTGAGAAATTTTCAGTTGTCTCTGAGCTAGAAGAAGACCAGCTGCAATGATGTCTCCCATACACAACACACACAGACATGAGAGGTTCCTGCTCTCCTGTCTCTAGCACATGTTCAGAAGCAGCATGGAGGACATTATACAGAAGTACTGAGCAGTGTAGCTGTAACTGCAGCATAGTGTTGGGATAAACCTCCAAATAGAAGCAGCAGCAGCATGGAGGACATTATACAGCAGTACTGAGCAGTGTAGCTGTAACTGCAGCATAGTGTTGGGATAAACCTCCAAATAGAAGCAGCAGCACCATGGAGGACATTATACAGCAGTACTGAGCAGTGTAGCTGTAACTGCAGCATAGTGTTGGGATAAACCTCTCCATAGAAACAGCAGCAGCATGGAGGACATTATACAGCAGTGCTGAGCAGTGTAGTTGAAACTGCAGCATAGGGTTGGGATAAATCCCTCAGTAGAAACAGCATCAGCATGGAGGACATTATACAGCAGTACTGAGCCATGTAAGGTTGGGATAAGCCCCTCAATAAAAACAGCAGCAGCATGGAGGACATTATACAGCAGTACTGAGCCATGTAAGGTTGGGATAAGCCCCTCAATAAAAACAGCAGCAGCATGGAGGACATTATACAGCAGTACTGAGCAGTGTAGATGTGCATCCAGAATAGTGTTGGGATAAGCCTCTCAATAGAAACAGCAGCAGCATGGAGGACATTATACAGAAGTACTGAGCCATGTAAGGTTGGGATAAGCCTCTCAATAGAAACAGCAGCAGCATGGAGGACATTATACAGAAGTACTGAGCAGTGTAGATGTGCATCCAGAATAGTGTTGGGATAAGCCTCTCAATAGAAACAGCAGCAGCATGGAGGACATTATACAGAAGTACTGAGCAGTGTAGATGTGCATCCAGAATAGTGTTGGGATAAGCCTCTCAATAGAAACAGCAGCAGCATGGAGGACATTATACAGCAGTACTGAGCCATGTAAGGTTGGGATAAGCCCCTCAATAAAAAGAGCAGCAGCATGGAGGACATTATACAGCAGTACTGAGCAGTGTAGATGTGCATCCAGAATAGTGTTGGGATAAGCCTCTCAATAGAAACAGCAGCAGCATGGAGGACATTATACAGAAGTACTGAGCCATGTAAGGTTGGGATAAGCCTCTCAATAGAAACAGCAGCAGCATGGAGGACATTATACAGAAGTACTGAGCAGTGTAGATGTGCATCCAGAATAGTGTTGGGATAAGCCTCTCAATAGAAACAGCAGCAGCATGGAGGACATTATACAGAGGTACTGAGCAGTGTAGCTGTAAATTAAGCATAAGGTTGGGATAAACTTCTCAATGCTCTGTTTTGCCGAAAATAAGACAGTCTTATATTAATTTTTGCTCCCAGAGATGCGCTAGGTCTTATTTTCAGGGGATGTCTTATTTTTCCATGAAGAAAAATTCACATTTATTCATCAGAAAAAAAATGAACATTTATTATATACTGTACAGTAGTCGTCGTCACGAACCAGCATAAACAGACACAATGTGAATCCTATTAAGAATTTCTTGCTACTACCGTTATTTCCATGTACAACATGCCCTGGGGTTCTGTTCAGGGGCACGCTTCCAAACAAATCTTTGCTCGGTCTTCCTTTCGGGGGAGGTCTTATATTTAACAATTCAGCAAAAACTCTACTAGGTCTTATTTTGGGGGAAACAGGGTAGAAACAGCAGCAGCATGGAGGGCATTATACAGCAGCATGGAGGACATTATACAGCAGTGCTGAGCAGTGTAATGTGCATCCAGCTCTGGGTCAGTATTTCTCTGCTCCTCCCTCCTCCGCTCATAGATTTGGATGACTTCAGCCTGATCCCTCCAGAGCGGTCAGTCCATCTTCTCTTGAGCAGAACAGATTTTAGCAGTGAATGGGGCAGAGGGGTTGAGAAGTGGCTCAAAAGTGGAGAAAAGCAGATTTTTTTTATGTTTACAAGGTTTCAGATATTGTCTTATCTATTGATTTCTGCAGTTTGTTTAAAATCCATCGACCATTTAAAGGTGCAACTTTATATTTAGAATTTTGTGACTTTTCGTCAGTTCTATATTTATTTGTTGAATTTGTCGAAATTACTACTTTATTTTTCTATTTATCGCTCTTGAATTTTTAGCTTTAGAGTTGTATTCCAGTTGGTGACTTTTAGGATTTTTCAGGCCTCGTGTTTATGATCGTATAAGATTTATACTGCAGGAGAAATCTAAGGGGAAACCTACAGAGTCGTGCAGTGCTGTACATGGGCACAGTATGGCGGCATAAGTGCAGATATATAATGGGGACCATGAGGCGGCTCCTGACTTCTTGTGTACGGTATATATTGGTAATATATTACTACCATCTTTTCAGTTAGCCATTAGAAGGTGTCAACCACTGAGGACTTCAGTTCTTTTAAACTATTTTTTTTACTGGCTCCTATAAATTGTAAAAATTGTTGAGCTTTAAATTGTCTTCCGCTGACCCCCCCCCCCTCCACATAATGGCTTCTTCCAAGCTGCTGTGGTACTACAGGTGCCAGCATGCCTTTGCATAAGTCGTCCATTGTAGCCTAATAATGCCCTTACTGTAACAGTCCCCACATGTGACTACAACCCCCACTATGTGCCAATGATACAATGCAGCAGGTTGCATCACATCACAGCTGCTTTGTCTCAGGGTCACAAATCCACAAAGCAGCAAAATGCAAAAAAAAAAGTTTGTATAACTTTAGCTTTACTAACTGTTTAACCCCTTATTTCCCCCTGGCTGGAGCCGCTGTGCAGCAGGTCGGATGCTGGGTGCTGCCTGCATTGCTTGCGCTCTCCTCTGGTTGCTGGTTATTTCCCCATGGCTGCAGTTGCCTGCATTGCTTGCACTGTCCTCTGGTTGCTGGTTATTTCCCCATAGCTGCAGTTGCCTGCATTGCTTGCACTCTCCTCTGGTTGCTGGTTATTTCCCCCATGGCTGGAGCTGCCTGCATTGCTTGCACCGTCCTTTGGTTGCTGGTTATTTCCCCCTGGCTGGAGCTGCCTGCATTGCTTGCACTCTCCTCTGATTGCTGGTTATTTCCCCCATGGCTGGAGCTGCCTGCATTGCTTGCGCTCTCCTCTGGTTGCTGGTTGTTTCCCCCATGGCTGGAGCTGCCTGCATTGCTTGCGCTCTCCTCTGGTTGCTGGTTATTTCCCCCATGGCTGGAGCTGCCTGCATTGCTTGCGCTCTCCTCTGGTTGCTGGTTATTTCCCCCATGGCTGGAGCTGCCTGCATTGCTTGCGCTCTCCTCTGGTTGCTGGTTATTTCCCCCATGGCTGGAGCTGCCTGCATTGCTTGCGCTCTCCTCTGGTTGCTGGTTATTTCCCCCATGGCTGGAGCTGCCTGCATTGCTTGCGCTCTCCTCTGGTTGCTGGTTATTTCCCCCATGGCTGGAGCTGCCTGCATTGCTTGCGCTCTCCTCTGGTTGCTGGTTATTTCCCCCATGGCTGGAGCTGCCTGCATTGCTTGCGCTCTCCTCTGGTTGCTGGTTATTTCCCCCATGGCTGGAGCTGCCTGCATTGCTTGCGCTCTCCTCTGGTTGCTGGTTATTTCCCCCATGGCTGGAGCTGCCTGCATTGCTTGCGCTCTTCTCTGGTTGCTGGTTATTTCCCCATGGCTGGAGCTGCCTGCATTGCTTGCGCTCTCCTCTGGTTGCTGGTTATTTCCCCCATGGCTGCAGTTGCCTGCATTGCTTGCGCTCTCCTCTGGTTGCTGGTTATTTCCCCCATGGCTGGAGCTGCCTGCATTGCTTGCGCTCTCCTGTGGTTGCTGGTTATTTTCCCATGGCTGGAGCTGCCTGCATTGCTTGCACATTTCCTCTGGTTGCTGGTTATTTCCCCATGGCTGCAGTTGCCTGCATTGCTTGCACTGTCCTCTGGTTGCTGGTTATTTCCCCATGGCTGGAGCTGCCTGCATTGCTTGCACTCTCCTCTGGTTGCTGGTTATTTCCCCATGGCTGCAGTTGCCTGCATTGCTTGCACTCTCCTCTGGTTGCTGGTTATTTCCCCATGGCTGGAGCTGCCTGCATTGCTTGCACTCTCCTCTGGTTGCTGGTTATTTCCCCATGGCTGGAGCTGCCTGCATTGCTTGCACTGTCCTCTGGTTGCTGGTTCCCCCTGGCTGAAGCTGCTGTGCAGCAGGTCGGATGCTGGGTGCTGCCTGCATTGCTTGCACTGTCCTCTGGTTGCTGGTTATTTCCCCATGGCTGCAGTTGCCTGCATTGCTTGCACTGTCCTCTGGTTGCTGGTTATTTCCCCATGGCTGCAGTTGCCTGCATTGCTTGCACTCTCCTCTGGTTGCTGGTTATTTCCCCATGGCTGGAGCTGCCTGCATTGCTTGCACTCTCCTCTGGTTGCTGGTTATTTCCCCATGGCTGGAGCTGCCTGCATTGCTTGCACTCTCCTCTGGTTGCTGGGTGGGACTGGCTGTCCGGGGTTTAGGCGGTTAAACCAGTTGTCTGGCGGTAACTGTGTCTGCTGCTCGATATGCTAATGTAGGTCAGCCGGCGGCGCTAGGACCGACCCGGCTCCCAGTGAATGAAGTGCACGGGGGGGGGGGGTTTGTGGAGCCCCCCAGGACGGAGCGCAGATCGTGCTGGCAGCCGTGGTCAGAGGCGGCCCAGACAGGACGGCAGGATGGACCCCGGCCCCCAGATGCCCAGGTGCCCCCTGACCCAGCTGCTGGCCACTCAGGAGCAGGACATGGGGCACATCACCACTTTTTTGGACAATGTGCAGATCCTGCTGGAAGCGGCCAGTTACCTGGAGAGACTGGACCAGGACAGGAAAAGTAAGGATGGAGAGGTCAGGTGTGCGGAGAATGGGGGGACAGTCCGGGGGGCTGCAGCAAGACAAAGGCTGGGGGGGGGGCTATTGTCCGCCAGGTGCCAGCTAGGCATGAACAGAGGATGGCGCTGCCCGGGGCACAAAACTCAACTTTCATGTTTCTTCTTGTTCTTCCATGTCCAGACAAAGAGCAGCAGGCACAGAGCAAGCAAATAGCAGGCACAGAACAGGCAGAAAACAGGCACAGAGCAGGCACAGAACAGGCACAGAACAGGCACAAAGCAAGCAAAGAGCAGGCACAGAGCAAGCAAAGAGCAGGCAGAGAACAGGCACAAAGCAGGCACAGAGAACAGGCACAGAGAACAGGCACAGAGAACAAGCAAAGAGCAGGCAGAGAACAGGCACAGAACAAGCAAAGAAGGCACAGGACAGACAGAACAGGCACAGAACAAGCAGAAGAGCAGGCACAGAACAAGCAAAGAGAAGGCACAGGACAGACAGAACAGGCACAGAACAAGCACAGAGCAGGCAAAGAAGAGGCACAGAACATGCACAGGGTAGACAGAGAACAGGTAGAGAGCAGGCACAGGGTAGGCAGAAGAGCAGGCAGTTCATCCCATTGTTACCAGCCAGAAACTGCCAGCAGCAGCCCTGGCACTGACCATGTGGCACTGCACGTATGTGTAGGACCCTATATATGTGCTGCCACTATCCGTTTGTATAGGACCCTATGTATGTGTGCTGCCCCTATCTGTATGTGTATATCCCCTGTAAGCTGTTCTATATACAGTATGTACTAATCCTGCATCTATATGTGATGTGTCCCTATTACACATGAGTGTTTGCTTCTTGTGCTAGTAATATTTTGCCCTGATGTATACAAGCAGCTCATAGACAGGCAGCTCATAGACAGGCAGCTCATAGACAGGCAGCCCATAGACAGGCAGCTCATAGACAGGCAGCCCATAGACAGGCAGCTCATAGACAGGCAGCCCATAGACAGGCAGCCCATAGACAGGCAGCTCATAGACAGGCAGCCCATAGACAGGCAGCCCATAGACAGGCAGCTCATAGACAGGCAGCCCATAGACAGGCAGCCCATAGACAGGCAGCCCATAGACAGGCAGCCCATAGACAGGTAGCTCATAGACAGGCAGCTCATAGACAGGCAGCCCATAGACAGGCAGCCCATAGACAGGCAGCCCATATACAGGCAGCCCATAGACAGGCAGCTCATAGACAGGCAGCCCATAGACAGGCAGCCCATAGACAGGCAGCCCATAGACAGGCAGCCCATAGACAGGCAGCCCATAGACAGGCAGCCCATATACAGGCAGCCCATAGACAGGTAGCTCATAGACAGGCAGCTCATAGACAGGCAGCCCATAGACAGGCAGCCCATAGACAGGCAGCCCATAGACAGGCAGCCCATAGACAGGCAGCCCATAGACAGGCAGCCCATAGACAGGCAGCCCATAGACAGGCAGCCCATAGACAGGCAGCTCATAGACAGGCAGCCCATAGACAGGCAGCTCATAGACAGGCAGCCCATAGACAGGCAGCTCATAGACAGGCAGCTCATAGACAGGCAGCCCATAGACAGGCAGCCCATAGACAGGCAGCCCATAGACAGGCAGCCCATAGACAGGCAGCCCATAGACAGGCAGCCCATAGACAGGCAGCTCATAGACAGGCAGCCCATAGACAGGCAGCTCATAGACAGGCAGCCCATAGACAGGCAGCCCATAGACAGGCAGCTCATAGACAGGCAGCCCATAGACAGGCAGCTCATAGACAGGCAGCCCATAGACAGGCAGCCCATAGACAGGCAGCCCATAGACAGGCAGCCCATAGACAGGCAGCCCATAGACAGGCAGCCCATAGACAGGCAGCTCATAGACAGGCAGCTCATAGACAGGCAGCCCATAGACAGGCAGCCCATAGACAGGCAGCTCATAGACAGGCAGCCCATAGACAGGCAGCCCATAGACAGGCAGCCCATAGACAGGCAGCCCATAGACAGGCAGCTCAGCCCATAGACAGGCAGCCCATAGACAGGCAGCCCATAGACAGGCAGCCCATAGACAGGCAGCCCATAGACAGGCAGCTCAGCCCATAGACAGGCAGCCCATAGACAGGCAGCTCAGCCCATAGACAGGCAGCCCATAGACAGGCAGCTCATATACAGGCCATATGCACTGCTCCAGTCCCGATATACATGCAGCTGATATACAGGCAGCTCATATACAGGCAGCCCATAGACAGGCAGCTCATATAGAGGCAGCTGATAGACAGGCAGCCCATAGACAGGCAGCTCATATAGAGGCAGCTCATAGACAGGCAGCCCATAGACAGGCAGCTCATATAGAGGCAGCTCATAGACAGGCAGCTCATATACAGGCCATATGCACTGCTCCAGTCCTGATATACAGGCAGCTGCTACATATATTTGTGTGTGATGCTTTATGTTCTGCCTCTATAAACGTGCTCAGTGGTGGACATATCATTGGTGCAGCCGCGCAGGGGCCATTTCTACCTCCAAAGCAGGTGGAATTGTGCCTTTTGATGAGTTTTTGGGCCCATACTGTTCTTGTCCAGGGGCTTCTCCTGTGCCCCCCCAGTGTGTGATACTTTATGTTCTGCTTCTGTTTGCTGCTCCTTTGCTGTTTGCACTCCATGTATATATGCTGGATACGGTGAGCGCGGCCCATACATGTGCTGTGTGGCCCATTCACTTGTGGAGCGGATTAGTCATTATCTGGAGTGTGATTGGCATCGGGGCAGGGACTGTTCCTGGCGTTTATTGTCCTGGGCGATACTGGCACTGCACGTGTCCCCACAACACAAAGCCCTCAGTGCCCAGGGGAGGGCGAGGCCCCTGGGAAGGCGAGGCCGGTGCCCGGGGGTGTAACGCTGCTCACCCATCTCTAGTAGAATTTATTCACAAGGTTTGCAGTGATAACAGGACCACAACCAGACCGAAAAGTAATACCGGGCGATACCCAGGCCGGACCCCGTGTACCGGCACCCAGAAAGGGCCCTATGGGTATTGTATGAGGCGGCCTGTACGCTGGGTATTATAGGGTCACAGTTAGTGCCTCCTCACATGCCCCCGTCCTGCCAGGCTCTGCCCGGGGCCTTATTGTGAGGAGCGATGTCCACTGCTCTTCAGAACAAAACATCCTCATCCTCACATATTTGAGGGTCTGCAGTAAATAGACCCCCCTGAATAATGCAGAATAAACCTTCTGACCACAGAGTAATAAATGTCTTCTCAGAAAGAAACTCTGCATGGTGACAGACTGTGAGCGGCGTATGCCTGTCCCTGTAGGGCTACGAGTGGCGTATATATCCGTCCCTATGGGGATCTGAGCGGCGTAAATGTTCATCCCTGTAGGGATCTGAGCAGCGTACATTTCCATTCCTGTAGGGCGATGAGTGGCGTATATGTCCATCCCTATAGAGATCTGAGCGATGTATATATCCGTCCCTGTAGGAATATGAGCGGCATACATTTCCATTCCTGTAGGGCGATGAGTGGCGTATATGTCCATCCCTATAGAGATCTGAGCGATGTATATATCCGTCCCTGTAGGAATATGAGCGGCGTACATTTCTGTCCCTGTAGGGCTAGGAGTGGCGTATATATCCGTCCCTGTAGGGCTATGAGTGGTGTACATTTCCGTCCCTGTAGGGCTATGAGTGGCGTATATATCCGTCCCTGTAGGGCTAGGAGTGGCGTATATATCCGTCCCTGTAGGGCTAGGAGTGGCGTATATATCCGTCCCTGTAGGGCTAGGAGTGGCGTATATATCCGTCCCTGTAGGGCTAGGAGTGGCGTATATATCCGTCCCTGTAGGGCTAGGAGTGGCGTATATATCCGTCCCTGTAGGGCTAGGAGTGGCGTATATATCCGTCCCTGTAGGGCTAGGAGTGGCGTATATATCCGTCCCTGTAGGGCTAGGAGTGGCGTATATATCCGTCCCTGTAGGGCTAGGAGTGGCGTATATATCCGTCCCTGTAGGGCTAGGAGTGGCGTATATATCCGTCCCTGTAGGGCTAGGAGTGGCGTATATATCCGTCCCTGTAGGGCTAGGAGTGGCGTATATATCCGTCCCTGTAGGGCTAGGAGTGGCGTATATATCCGTCCCTGTAGGGCTAGGAGTGGCGTATATATCCGTCCCTGTAGGGCTAGGAGTGGCGTATATATCCGTCCCTGTAGGGCTAGGAGTGGCGTATATATCCGTCCCTGTAGGGCTAGGAGTGGCGTATATATCCGTCCCTGTAGGGCTATGAGTGGTGTATATATCCGTCCCTGTAGGGCTATGAGTGGTGTATATATCCGTCCCTGTAGGGCTATGAGTGACGTACATGTCCGTCCCTGTAGGGCTATGAGTGGCATATATATCCGTCCCTGTAGGGATCTGAGCGGCGTATATGTCCGTCCCTGTAGGGCTATGAGCGGCATATATATCCGTCCCTGTAGGGATATGAGCGGCGTATATATCCGTCCCTGTAGGGATATGAGCGGCATATATATCCGTCCCTGTAGGGATATGAGCGGCATATATATCCGTCCCTGTAGGGATATGAGCGGCGTATATATCCGTCCCTGTAGGGATCGGACCGTCGAATATTTTCGCCCCTGTGGGCTATGGGCCGTGCACGTATTTCCCATGTTCACCATCTGCACCTGTAAATGAACCCTTCGCTGTGGCAGGGACTGCCCCCGTGCAGCTGCACAGACCTCCACCCCCTCCTCGTCTGATGTGGCACAAAGGCCCTGTCTGTCCCCAGCATGTGGCACAGCCCCGGCCATTGTCTCTTCATGGAGAGGTCTTGTCTGGTCTACAATAAAGTCCAATCATTGTGTGCAGGTATATAGCTGTATATACTGCTGTATACAGTGCACAGGAGCAGCCTCTTCTGCTTACACTGCACTTCTGCCAGGGAAACTTTACGGAACTTTGACGCTCCCTGTTCTGTCTCCAATAATAAATATTTCTGTGAAACACAAATGATTTCCAGACGTCTCCGGGAGAGCTGGGTGACGTCTCCGGGAGAGCTGGGTGACGTCTCCGGGAGAGCTGGGCCGCGTCTCCGGGAGAGCTGGGCCGCGTCTCCGGGAGAGCTGGGCCGCGTCTCCGGGAGAGCTGGGCCGCGTCTCCGGGAGAGCTGGGTCGCGTCTCCGGGAGAGCTGGGCCGCGTCTCCGGGAGAGCTGGGTCGCGTCTCCGGGAGAGCTGGGTCGCGTCTCCGGGAGAGCTGGGTCGCGTCTCCGGGAGAGCTGGGTCGCGTCTCCGGGAGAGCTGGGTCGCGTCTCCGGGAGAGCTGGGTCGCGTCTCCGGGAGAGCTGGGTCGCGTCTCCGGGAGAGCTGGGTCGCGTCTCCGGGAGAGCTGGGTCGCGTCTCCGGGAGAGCTGGGTCGCGTCTCCGGGAGAGCTGGGTCACGTCTCCGGGAGAGCTGGGTCACGTCTCCGGGAGAGCTGGGTCACGTCTCCGGGAGAGCTGGGTCACGTCTCCGGGAGAGCTGGGTCACGTCTCCGGGAGAGCTGGGTCACGTCTCCGGGAGAGCTGGGTCACGTCTCCGGGAGAGCTGGGTCACGTCTCCGGGAAAGCTGGGTCACGTCTCCGGGAGAGCTGGGTCACGTCTCCGGGAGAGCGGGGTGACGTCTCCGGGAGAGCGGGGTGACGTCTCCGGGAAAGCTGGGTGACGTCTCCGGGAAAGCTGGGTGACGTCTCCGGGAAAGCTGGGTGACGTCTCCGGGAAAGCTGGGTGACGTCTCCGGGAAAGCTGGGTGACGTCTCCGGGAAAGCTGGGTGACGTCTCCGGGAAAGCTGGGTGACGTCTCCGGGAAAGCTGGGTGACGTCTCCAGGAAAGCTGGGTGACGTCTCCGGGAGAGCGGGGTGACGTCTCCGGGAGAGCGGGGTGACGTCTCCGGGAGAGCGGGGTGACGTCTCCGGGAAAGCTGGGTCACGTCCTGGGAGAGCTGGGTCACGTCTCCGGGAAAGCTGGGTGACGTCTCCGGGAAAGCTGGGTCACGTCTCCGGGAGAGCGGGGTGACGTCTCCGGGAAAGCTGGGTGACGTCTCCGGGAAAGCTGGGTGACGTCTCCGGGAAAGCTGGGTGACGTCTCCGGAAGAGCGGGGTGACGTCTCTGGGAAAGCTGGGTGACGTCTCCGGGAAAGCTGGGCGACGTCTCCGGGAAAGCTGGGTGACGTCTCCGGGAAAGCTGGGTGAGGTCTCCAGGGCGGGGCAGGGTCTCCCCTTAGTACAATTACCCCCTCCCCCCTACTGCCACCCTACGGTACCGCTGGCACAGAGCGCGCATAGCCCCCCCTCGCCGCTGATCGCACATGGAACGTTCCGCCCGCACTTGTTACATTGTATCACGGTCACGTGTCCTGTCGCAGGCTCAGGTGCTCCCGCAGCAGCGCAGACCGGCACTTCCTCCCCGCACACATGGTTTCCACATGGAGCCAAGCGCTGCTTTTCTATTGGCTATCTGTCAAGAAAGGCAGGGCCAGGAATTAGCTGTCCACCAATCAGAGCGCAGCCGACTCTTGATGTAAGCGGTTGCTGGGCTCTGGTGAGGGGCGGAGCCTGATTGTTTTCAGGGCTGATGACATCATCCTCTTGTTATAAAGCGACAGGCATTATTTACAGTGGACAAAAGACTTGTAGGGGGCGACCTCCTGTCACTGCTCGGTCACAATGGGGCGAGGGGATGTATTTCCGTAGTGTTGTCAGTCTGGATGAGCTGGAGAGAGGTCTCCGAAGTGTTAATTGTTCCTAGAGGGAGAATCATATTGAAGTTAAAAAATAAAATGTTATATATATTTGTATTATAAAGATTACAGATGGAGTTTTTTTTCTTGTTTTTTTTTTTTTTTTTTTTTTTTTTTTACAGCTCCATCACGCGCCATGGCGACTGGATGGATGAATGCTCTGTAGAAAGATCGATCTTGTGCAGCCTAGATAGGTCCACCAGGGTCCTCTCCACCTACACAGATCTACTAGGGTCCTCTCTGCCTAGATAGGGCCACCAGGGTCCTCTCTGCCTAGATAGGTCCACCAGGGTCCTCTCCGCCTAGATAGGTCCACCAGGGTCCTCTCCGCCTAGATAGGTCCACCAGGGTCCTCTCCGCCTAGATAGGTCCACCAGGGTCCTCTCCGCCTAGATAGGTCCACCAGGGGCCTCTCCGCCTAGATAGGTCCACCAGGGTCCTCTCCGCCTAGCTAGGTCCACCAGGGTCCTCTCCGCCTAGCTAGGTCCACCAGGGTCCTCTCCGCCTAGCTAGGTCCACCAGGGTCCTCTCCGCCTAGATAGGTCCACCAGGGTCCTCTCCGCCTAGATAGGTCCACCAGGGTCCTCTCCGTCTAGATAGGTCCACCAGGGTCCTCTCCGTCTAGATAGGTCCACCAGGGTCCTCTCCGCCTAGCTATGTCCACCAGGGTCCTCTCTGCCTAGATAGGTCCACCAGGGTCCTCTCCGTCTAGATAGGTCCACAAGGGTCCTCTCCGCCTAGCTAGGTCCACCAGGGTCCTCTCCGTCTAGATAGGTCCACCAGGGTCCTCTCCGTCTAGATAGGTCCACCAGGGTCCTCTCCGCCTAGATAGGTCCACCAGGGTCCTCTCCGCCTAGATAGGTCCACCAGGGTCTTCACCATTTTCCTGATTGCATCAAGTCATCAGGTTGCTGGTCTTCCTTTTTGCCATGTTCCTTCTATTCTTCTGACCATCATGTCCTTCTCCAGTGATTGCTCTGTATGACAGTCTTGGCCAAAAGGATTCTTGAGACCCTGGTTCAACAGCCACTTTTGGTAGTCCGTGGCCATCAGACCAAAACCCTTTGAACCCCTTCTTACCTGCTCAGCTGCCGATTTAGTACATCCGACACAACATCATCTCGCAATGATGACATCACAGTGGACCTACCCATCTGAGGAGTAAGGATCTGAGCAGGTGGGACAAGGTCCACAGGGTTCTGGACTAGCGGCCATAGAACCAGCAGAGTGACTGCTCAACCAGGGTCCTGAGAATCTGTTTGGATAAATAGGCAAAAAATAAAAAAGAAATACAAACAAGCCAAACGCCAGTGTGATAATGGTGGGTCCAACAAAGGGGCAAAGTGTGATGGATCCATGCTCCATTAATAACGCCAGTGTTTTCTTACATGATAGAGGGGCTTTGGGCTACCTCCAGTTTTGGGACCTGGGTGTCACTATCAGCACCCACCATAGCTTCTGACATTAGGAGATGGGGAGATTAATAGGTGGGACACACTAATAAATTGGCCGTCATGACTGGGATTGAGGTGACCTGTCCGGTATTTTTGGCCAATTGGTTCTGCTAAATTTATTGGACAAGTGTGAACCAAGCTTAGATCCTTCTGGAATGTTCCTCCAGTGGAGAATACGTGGAGCGGTGACTGATCCGGGGGCAGAATATTGTTTGTGTCTTATATTATGGAGATGGGCAGATTTTTTTGGCACCTGGTCCAGCAGACATATCAGAGGAGGCGCTGGGAATCCCGGTGAGGGGGCAGATTTGCAGGCTCTGGTCCGGGGGCCGTGGACTGCTGATGCCCCCTGGCTCATGGACCTCCATCTTTGTGATCACTTCTAATATTTTGTACTGTTTTTGGATTTTTTTCTAACCCCTCCTAACCTTTCTCCGGCTGACCCTCGGTCTGTGCGGGAGGCGCAGCAGCAGGTGGTGCCACAATCTCATGGTTCCTCTTTTGCTGAAGCCTCATCTGCTTAGGATAATGATTTGCAGATCATTAAGGCAAAGCCCGATGTGACCTTGCACCTCGCTTCCCCTTATCTCCAACTTCCCAATTTGTAGTTTCAAAAATTGAAATAAAAACCACAATCTGACTGCCCCGAAAGTCACCGGTCTATAGTCTGTATAACGGGGGACCCCCATAGTTGCCAAGGCCTTGTAGCTCCAGCTCAACCCTTCCCTATCTACAAAGGATGTTCCTTATTTGCTCCAGCTGCAACAATGGGGAAGGCTTTGGGGTTCGGGGTTTGGGGGGTGCTGCTGTCACTACGACTATCCCACCATGACACCAATATACTGGTCGCACTGGGATCTTGCTGCAATGTCGTGTCTATGGGTCAGACAGTTGTGTGATTTTTTTGTCCCTTGTCATAGACACGTGTTAGACACCTCTGGAGCCGCTGATCTCCCTCACTATGTAAAAAACAGAAAAAAAGTCGCACAATAACCCTTGGCGCAATACACACAGCAACAGCCGCAACTGTGCAACAATAGTCCTGTCCCTCACTGAGTACAAATCTTCCTCCCCGATAACCAAACAGCAAATGTTAAGTTGTGGCCCCAGAGGCGGCACAGGGGACCGGAATCTGAGCCCCTCGGCCACTGTCCTCCCACACAGGTCACATGTGAAATAACCTAAATGGATGACAGACCCCAAAGTCAAATAATCTCCCCCCAATGTCTATTTTGGATGCAGAACGTTCGCTTGGCCGATGCCCTTGTATTAAAGGGAACCGTTGAGGTCCGATATGCACCCAGCACCACGAGCAGTCCTGGATACATATTGCTAGTCCCTGCCTAACCGTCCCTGTATACACTAGCATAGATAAAGAGATCCATAGAAAAAGTATTTCTAAAGATCCTTTATGATATGCTAATGAGTGCAGGGACTAGATGCAGAGGAGTTATTTCCCTTGACTAGTCCGGCCTCTTAGCGGGTTAGCACGCCCACAGAGTGACAACAGACACCGGTACACGCTGCACCGCTGATGACGCCGGGCATTGAATAGCATGTTAGCATACCCATGTGGACTTGCTAACATGCTAAGAGGGGGGACTAGTCCAGGGAAAAAATGTTTTTGGGACTAGTCCCTGCGCTCATTAGCATATCATAACTGATATATAGAAATATTTTTTTTATAAACATCTCTTTATCTATGCTAGTGTATACAGGGACAGTTAGCTAGGAATTAGCAATATGCACCAGAACTGCTCGTGGTCCTGGGTGTATATTGCACCTGGCAGGTTCCCTTTAAATCTGTCACAAAGGCTCCTCTGCGGGGTCCGCCCAACCCTAGACCACTGACCAAATGTAGAAAAGCAACAGCAGTAAAAATAGCATCAAAATAGAAAACCATAATATAAACACAAATGTAACGGCTGAAAATGAGGCTGACATTCTGTATCTAGAATTCCTCACTTTTGAAGATTCGGGTCTATGGGGCCATTTGTCTGGAGATTCTGGCCCATTTGCATTTATGCTAATATGTGAGCTTGTCTGTGGCATGTGACATCTGCATATTTATAAGCTCAGCTTTTGACAAGGGGGTCTTTTGTTTCCACAAAAAAAAAAAAAAGTAGTAACCTCTAGCAATGAGAGGGTTAAGAATGTGCTGACTGCAGAACTGAAAACTACAACTCCCAGGACTCCTTGCAGCGGATGGGACCAGCCCCTGTCTGTGCTGCAAGAAGTAAACAAACTCTTCTGTGGATGTCAGTGTGGGCAGCTGGTCCCTCCCTGCAGCTCATTGCCCCTCTGATCCCCCACTTTTCCTCATTTCCCCCCTGCAGAACATTCCTTTCCGCAGGATCGGCTGCCATTCCGCCTGTTATTCTGCACCGACCCCTCATCAGGCTCCTCTGCCCTCTCCAGGCCTTCATCTGCTGCAAAAACGTACTGGCCCTTTAATTCCATGCAAATAAGATTTAGTCTTTTACTGATTGGAAACATTTCGAAACTTTTTATATTTTTTTTTGCAAATAATTTAGTTGTTTTTTTTTGCATTTAAACGTAACAATCTGCAAAATGGACTGCGTCCGAATGTTAAATATTCAGAGGCTGTTAGACGCTGCCGAATATCTGGACCGAAGAGAGCGAGGTAAAGACGACGGCTGGATTTTTATTTATTTTGTAATTGTGGTCTTTGCATTGCATTGTGGGGGATGTAGTGTGCCTGCGGCAATGGGGGGGTCTTTGGGTGTTTATGGTGCGTGATCCCCACCCGAGTGTTGGACAGGGATAAGTTGTGGTTTTTATATGAAATGCTATAAATATAGGTGTGAATAAGTTGTGGGGGTGTAAACGACGCCCCAGATGCCCGGGCGCTTGGCACCGGTGCACGGATCACTGTGCGGTGACTCAGTTTGTGGAGGGTGGACGGTGCAGAGTTCTGATTGTGAAGTTGTAGGTGACGATTACAAAGTATTCACGCAAAGCAAAATATTATGCATTTCTTGTATAGCGCGATCATACGGGATTTCGCAGCACGTTACATTCATAATCACAATTAATGTAACTTTTCTGTATTGTTTATAAATGTGCAACAATGTATCATTTATATAGATGATTCATGCACAGAATTCCTCTAATCCGCCATCCGATAACCCATAAATATCTGCTGCTATTGATGGCGCGTTACTTTTTATTATTTAATTCATAGTGGGAGCTTTAATGGTGGCTACCGGCTATACTGTGTCCTGCGGCTCTAATGGTGGCTACCGGCTATATTGTGTCCTGCGGCTTTCATGGTGGTTACTGGCTATACTGTGTCCTGCGGCTCTAATGGTGGCTACCGGCTATATTGTGTCCTGCGGCTCTAATGGTGGCTACTGGCTATACTGTGTCCTGCGGCTTTCATGGTGGCTACTGGCTATATTGTGTCCTGCGGCTTTCATGGTGGCTACCGGCTATACTGTGTCCTGCGGCTTTCATGGTGGCTACCGGCTATATTGTGTCCTGCAGCTTTCATAGTGGCTACCGGCTATATTGTGTCCTGCGGCTTTAATGGTGGCTACCGGCTATATTGTGTCATGTGGCTTTCATGGTGGCTTCCGGCTATATTGTGTCCTGCGGCTCTAATGGTGGCTACCGGCTATATTGTGTCCTGCGGCTCTAATGGTGGCTACCGGCTATACTGTGTCATGTGGCTTTCATGGTGGCTTCCGGCTATATTGTGTCCTGCGGCTCTAATGGTGGCTACCGGCTATACTGTGTCCTGCGGCTCTAATGGTGGCTACCGGCTATATTGTGTCCTGCGGCTCTAATGGTGGCTACCGGCTATACTGTGTCCTGCGGCTTTTCCAGAAATGGAAAATGACTTGATTAATAACAAAAGTGAACACTACAAGTCCCAGCATTCCCAGTGCGGTTGTTTTAGCGCAGACGCTGACTCTTGATCCTTGTTTCCGCAGAGTGTGAACACGGCTATGCCTCCAGCTTCCCCTCTGGTGACAGCTCGGATCTTCACAGGCTAAAAACAAGAAGACTAAAATCCAAGCGGTGCAGCAGCAGCAGCAGTTCTAGTAATCTGGGAAGCAGCACAAACAGGTGAGAACCCTCCGAACAGCCAGATTCTGCCCATGGTTCTGCTCGATTTCTCTGCTCCTCGGTCGCCATTGTTGCCCCCTCTGCGGTTGTCGTTTTCCGGAATACTCGGGGGCCATCGGCCTCGATACATTTTAGGTCACACAAGTCCATTGTTGTCGTCTTTCTTGGGCAGTGGCTCCACATCACATTTACTCCCTATTATATTCCAAAGCTGCAGGAATAATGCTGGTAGATGTTAGTGGAAACCATCAGCAAGCCTGTGAGCAGATACTCGGCTGAGCTGCTATCATACCGGGGTCAGTATGGATCCTGGTGTAAACATTGATCCTACCGCAATCCACCGCTCCGGGCAGACGCTGCCCCCAAACATTGCAGAGAAGACGAGGCCAACGCCGGGACATAATGCCTATATACTGCAGGGGGCAGCGCAGGGGACATAATGCCTATATACTGCAGGGGGCAGCGCAGGGGACATAATGCCTATATACTGCAGGGGGCAGCGCAGGGGACATAATGCCTATATACTGCAGCGGGCAGCGCAGGGGACATAATGCCTATATACTGCAGGGGGCAGCGCAGGGGACATAATGCCTATATACAGCAGGGGGCAGCGCAGGGGACATAATGCCTATATACTGCAGGGGGCAGCGCAGGGGACATAATGCCTATATACTGCAGCGGGCAGTGCAGGGGACATAATGCCTATATACTGCAGGGGGCAGCGCAGGGGACATAATGCCTATATACTGCAGGGGGCAGCGCAGGGGACATAATGCCTATATACAGCAGGGGGCAGCGCAGGGGACATAATGTCTATATACTGCAGGGGGCAGCGCAGGGGACATAATGTCTATATACTGCAGGGGGCAGCGCAGGGGACATAATGTCTATATACTGCAGGGGGCAGTGCAGGGGACACTGACACTGATGGACGACCACTCACACTCCCATCATCCACAGTAATAGGAATGCTCATGGATAAGGGTCCTACAGGGCGCCAGTCACACAGGTACGTGTAGTGCACCATGCCGGCTTACAGCCTTTTGGTTATGCTCATATTATATTATCAGGTGCTTCCCAGTACTTTAGAAGTGCACCCCACCAGGACAGACACCCCAATAACGCCATCTGCACTACAGGGCCCAGCAGCCTCCTGTAAAGATCAACAATAATGCTCACATTATATCCAAAGTATGCAAGACCACAGCCCCGAGAAAATGAGCTCCAAATCTGCAGAATAGTGAGCGCAGCTCTAGAGTATAATACAGGAGGTAACTAAGGATCAGTAATGTAATGTATGTACACAGTGACTGCACCAGCAGAATAGTGAGCGCAGCTCTGGAGTATAATACAGGAGGTAACTAAGGATCAGTAATGTAATGTATGTACACAGTGACTGCACCAGCAGAATAGTGAGCGCAGCTCTAGAGTATAATACAGGAGGTAACTAAGGATCAGTAATGTATGTACAAAGTGACTGCACCAGCAGAATAGTGAGTGCAGCTCTGGTGTATAATACAGGAGGTAACTCAGGATCAGTAATGTAATGTATGTACACAGTGACTGCACCAGCAGAATAGTGAGTGCAGCTCTGGAGTATAATACAGGAGGTAACACAGGATCAGTATTGTATGTACACAGTGACTCCCCCAGCAGAATAGTGAGTGCAGCTCTGGAGTAGTGTAATCTGGATATCAGGAGCCGCCTCTTGTTTCCTGTTTTGCTGCTTCTGAGCGTGGCTCTATGAGGCGTGGCCGCCAGGATATGACATCAGTGACCACTAAAATTTTCGAGTGGACAATGCTGGGACGAGTCGTCTCCGGGGATTTGGCCTTTATTTCTGGATGTGAACTTTGTGTCTGCAGTTCTATAACACAGGGATTTCCTGCTGTTATTCGGGGTCTTGTTGCTCCGATATTGGATAATGTTTTACGCTGAGATGTAGCAGAGCCGAGTTTGTGATTGTAGCATTAATAATTCTGGAAGATGCCAGCCTCGGCTCTGCTGTATCCGCTCACGTCCCGCACTCGGCTCTGCTGTATCCGCTCACGTCCCACACTCGGCTCTGCTGTATCCGCCTCACGTCCCACACTCGGCTCTGCTGTATCCGCCTCACGTCCCACACTCGGCTCTGCTGTACCGCCTCACGTCCCACACTCGGCTCTGCTGTACCGCCTCATGTCCCACACTCGGCTCTGCTGTATCCGCTCACGTCCCACACTCGGCTCTGCTGTATCCGCCTCACGTCCCACACTCGGCTCTGCTGTATCCGCTCACGTCCCGCACTCGGCTCTGCTGTATCCGCTCACGTCCCGCACTCGGCTCTGCTGTATCCGCTCACGTCCCGCACTCAGCTCTGCTGTATCCGCCTCACGTCCCGCACTCTGCTCTGCTGTATCCGTTCACGTCCCGCACTCGGCTCTGCTGTATCCGCTCACGTCCCGCACTCAGCTCTGCTGTATCCGCTCACGTCCCACACTCGGCTCTGCTGTATCCGCCTCACGTCCCGCACTCTGCTCTGCTGTATCCGTTCACATCCCGCACTCGGCTCTGCTGTATCCGCCTCATGTCCCGCACTCGGCTCTGCTGTATCCGCTCACGTCCCGCACTCGGCTCTGCTGTATCCGCTCACGTCCCGCACTCGGCTCTGCTGTATCCGCTCATGTCCCGCACTCGGCTCTGCTGTATCCGCTCACGTCCCGCACTCGGCTCTGCTGTATCCGCTCACGTCCCACACTCGGCTCTGCTGTATCCGCTCACGTCCCACACTCGGCTCTGCTGTATCCGCTCACGTCCCACACTCGGGCTCAGCCCCATCTGCAGCCGCAGGGTTAAAGCTGGAGTAAAGTGATTCCAGATGGGAGATAATCTGCATCTAGATGAGCCCAGAAACCCCGGCCCCCGGTGATCCAGATTTTCCATTCAGCATTTCTTGGCTCCTCCATCTTGGGCTCTGTGACCTCGTGTAACCTCCGTCCCATTACAGGGGGGCCGCGCCTGCAGGTTTATGACCCCGGAGGGGATCCGTCATCCGCCTGCGATGATATTTGGGGCTGGGGACTGTACGAGGCAGAACATGAGCGCTCTGTGTCTGGCACTAAGCGGCTTAATGTTTGGGGCAGTTCCTGTTATTCTGCGTCTCCTAACCTCAAGTGAACCCTGTACAAGATGTCCTGAGGAGCCGCTGAGACGCCGGGGATACCCCTGCAAGGAGGCGGCTGTATCTAAGCCCTTCATATGTAATACTGTATGCTGCATCTAAGCCAAGCAAATGTGATACTATCTGCTGCATCTAAGCCGAACAAGTGTGATACTGTCTGCTGCATCTAAGCCAAACAAGTGTGATACTGTCTGCTGCATCTAAGCCAAACAAGTGTGATACTGTCTGCTGCATCTAAGCCAAACAAGTGTGATACTGTCTGCTGCATCTAAGCCAAACAAGTGTGATACTGTCTGCTGCATCTAAGCCAAACAAGTGTGATACTGTCTGCTGCATCTAAGCCAAACAAGTGTGATACTGTCTGCTGCATTTAAGCCCTTCATGTATAATACTGTCTGCTGCATCTAAGCCAAGCAAGTGTGATGGTGTGTACTGCATCTAAGCCGAACATGTGATACTGTCTAATGAACTGCTATATCTAAACCCATCATGTGTGGTATCTAAGCCGATCAAGTGTGATTCTGTCTGCTTAACTTTGGCTGTTAAGTATTATTATTTATTATTAATCTGCAGTATCTAATCCTATCATGTGATACTGTCTGCTGAGCTGTGTATCTAATCCTCTCCTGTGTGATACTGTCTGCTGAGCTGTGTATCTAATCCTCTCCTGTGTGATACTGTCTGCTGAGCTGTGTATCTAATCCTCTCCTGTGTGATACTGTCTGCTGAGCTGTGTATCTAATCTTATCCTGTGTGATACTGCCTGCTGAGCTGTGTATCTAATCCTCTCCTGTGTGATACTGTCTGCTGAGCTGTGTATCTAATCCTATCCTGTGTGATACTGCCTGCTGAGCTGTGTATCTAATCCTATCATGTGATATTGTGTATCTAACCAGCAGTATCACATATGAGGGGCTTAGACGATTCTAAGCTTTTCGCACTATATATTGGTGGAGATCTGCTCCGCACTACACCCCCCCCCCCCTTATCGTGCGGTCACTGATCTGATGTTTGTTTCTCTCCAGGTCGACGCACAACGAGTTGGAGAAGAATCGGTGAGTCTCCGCGTGATACGTAATGTCCGATACTGGGCCGTGTGGGATTTGTCTCTCAGAAGTCTGGGAAAGCTGGGTGGCGGCTAGCGGGGGCTGTAATGTCTCTGATGACTTTCATCCTCCTCTGCATCTGGGCTAATGTGAGAAACTCTGAAACAAGGGCCGGGGTCCGCATGTGGGAGAGCAGACACAAGGAATGTGGGGGCTGAGGGGACACATGGTGAGGACGGGGTCTGCATGTGGGAGAGGAGACGAAATGTATGTGGGGGCTGGGGGGGGGCACACGGTGAGGACGGGGTCCACATATAAGAGAGCGGATGAAAAGAATGTGGGGGCTGGGGAGACACAGGGTGAGGACGGGGTCCGCATATAAGAGAGTGGACGAAAAGAATGTGGGGGCTGGGGAGACACAGGGTGAGGACGGGGTCCGCATATAAGAGAGTGGACGAAAAGAATGTGGGGGCTGGGGAGACACAGGGTGAGGACGGGGTCCGCATATAAGAGAGTGGACGAAAAGAATGTGGGGGCTGGGTGGGGAACACACGATGAGGACTGGGTCTGCATATGGGAGAGGGGACGAAATGTATGTGGGGGCTGGGGGGGGGCACATGGTGAGGACGGGGTCCACATATGAGGTTGGACAAATGGAATGTGGGGGCTGGGGGGGACACACGAGGGGGGGGGGGTCACAGGATTATTCCTCGCTCCCTGCATCTGCTGATTTATAAGGGTTCTATCTATAATAACAAGCAGATGATGATCACCCGGGGGGGGGGGGGTAGTTACGAGTAAGATGAGCCCCCGCCCATTGATTTCTTATTCTTTTGCTTGTTTGTCACATAAAGTAGAGGCACTGCGCAGGGTCCTAGAGGCAGGAGGCACATGGGGGGGGGCGTAGACAACGGGGTCACAGTGGGGCGCATCATGCTGGGCTATAATGAGGCACAATTTACATATTGCTATAAATACAGCAACACAAAAACAACTCTGCCCAAAGCTATTCACAGCCTCATCATCATCGTCATCATCGTCATCATCATCGTCATCATTGTCCCTTCTTTTGCTGTTGTTCATTGAGTTTGTGCTCATCCATTCATTAGCTGAGGTCCGAGGCGCGGCCCACCTCCCTCCACATAACGGATCACCGCACACTAGTTCATGGCTTACTTTTTGTTACAAAAGTTTGAGAAACCCAAATCTTTTGGGAACAAAACAATTCACTTTGAAGACTGATATACAGCGCCTTGCGAAAGTATTCGCCCCCTTGAATTATTCAACCTTTTCCCACATTTCAGGCTTCAAACATAAAGATAAAATGTTAATGTTCTGGTGAAGAATCAACAACAAGTGGGACACGTTTGTGAAGATGAACGAAATTTATTGCTTATTTTAAACTTTTGTAAAAAATAATAAACTGAATATTGGGGCGTGCAATATTATTCATCCCCTTTACTTTCAGTGCAGCAAACTCACTCCAGAAGGTGATTGAGGATCTCTGAATGATGCAATGTTGTCCTAAATGACTGATGATGATAAATATAAGCCCCTGTGTGTAATCAAGTCTCCGTATAATGCCCCTGCTCTGTGATATCTCAGGGGTCTGTGTAAAGCGCAGAGAGCATCATGAAGACCAAGGAACACAACAGGCAGGTCCGTGATACTGTTGTGGAGAAGTTTAAAGCCGGATTTGGTACAAAAAGATTTCCAAAGCTTTAAACATCCCAAGAAGCACTGTGCATGCGATCATAGTGAAATGGAAGGAGAATCATACCCCTGCAAATCTACCAAGACCCGGCCGTCCATCCAAACTGTCATCTCACACAAGGAGGAGACTGATCAGAGATGTAGCCAAGAGGCCCATGATCCCTCTGGATGATCTGCAGAGATTTACAGCTGAGGTGGGAGAGTCTGTCCATAGGACAACAATCAGTCATACACTGCACAAATCTGGCCTTTATGGAAGAGTGGCAAGAAGAAAGCCATTTCTCAAAGATATCCATAAAAAGTGTCGTTTAAAGTTTGCCACAAGTCACCTGGAGACACCAAACATGTGGAAGAAGGTGCTCTGGTCAGAGGAAACCAAAATCCAACTTTTTGGGCTCAATACTAGCAACACAGCTCATCACCCTGAACACACCATGCCCACTGTCAAACATGGTGGTGGCAGCATCATGGTTTGGGCCTGCTTTTCTTCAGCAGGGACAGGGAAGATGGTTAAAATTGCTGGGAAGATGGATGGAGCCAAATACAGGACCATTCTTGAAGAAAACCTTTTGGAGTCTGCAAAAGACCTGAGACTGGGACGGAGATTTGTCTTTCAACAAAACAATGATCCCAAACATAAAGCAAAATCTACAATGGAATAGTTCACAAATAACCGTATCCAGGGGTTAGAATGGCCAAGTCACAGTCCAGACCTGAACCCAATCGAGAACCTGTGGAAAGAGCTGAAAACGGCTGTTCACAAACGCCTCCATCCAACCTCACTCAGCTCCAGCTGTTTACAAAGGAAGAATGGGCGAGAATTTCACCTCTCCATGTGCAAAACTGATAGACACATACCCCAAGAGACTGCAGCTGTAATCGCAGCAAAAGGGGGCGCTACAAAATATTCACTTACAGGGGATGAATAATATTGCACGACACAATTTTCAGTTATTTATTTTTAAAATAAGCAATAAACACAACGGTTACTTACCGGTAGCCGGTTTTTCCAGAACCCATGACAGCACCACGTGTGAGAGAGGGATCCGCCCAGCAAGGACAGGAAACCATTCTGAATAAAAGGGCGGTACTTCTCCCCTTCGTCAGTTGATTACCGAGAATGAGAGGACCTCCAACAATCGTTAGAACTTACTCCACCACCACTAAACACACACAAGCACACCGAAAAGTGCACACCAAGGATGAGAAAGGGAGGGAATATAAGGGTGCTGTCATGGGTTCTGGAAAAACCGGCTACCGGTAAGTAACCGTTGTGTTTTCCCCTCACCCATGACAGCACGACGTGAGAGATTTCCAGAGAAAACCATTTAGGGAGGGACCACCGCCTCCAGCACCCTTCTACCAAACGAAAGAGCAGCCGAGGAGGATAGGTCCAACCGATAGTGTCGGAAAAAAGTAGATTGTGAGGACCAGGTAGCGGCCCTACAAATTTGTTCAATAGATACCTGTGCACGCTCAGCCCAGGAGGTAGACACCGCTCTGGTGCAATGGGCCCGGATGTTCTCCGGAACAGGCGCTCCACTGGAGGAGTAGGCCAAACTAATGGCCTCCCTAATCCACCTAGCGATAGTACTCTTGGACACCCCCTGACCCTTGGTACTACCCTGAAAGGAGATAAATAATGACTGTGTCTTCCTCACTGCCTGTGTGACCGAAAGATAGTGTAGGAGGGCCCTTCGTACATCTAGGGTGTGAAATCTACGTTCCCCCTCATTAGTGGGACGGCTGCAGAATGAGGGCAGGACTATCTCCTGCGTTCTATGAAAATGAGAAGCAACCTTCGGGAGATACGCTGGGTCCGGACGCAGGATGACTCTATCCTCAAGGACCTGAGTGTAAGGCTGCACTACTGACAGGGCCTGCAAATCACCGATCCGTCGTGCCGAGGTCAATGCGACTAGCAATACGGTTTTCAGGGTAAGTAATTTCAGGGAGATCTCAGTCAGGGGTTCAAAGGGGGGTCCCGTGAGGGCATCCAAGACCAAGTTCAGGTCCCAGGGAGGAACCTTCGGTATGATCACTGGCCTAGTCCTACCACTAGCCATAATAAACCGTTTAATCCACTTGTTGGCCGCCAGGTTACAATTGTACAGGGCTCCCAAGGCAGAGACCTGAACCTTGAGAGTGTTCACCGCTAACCCTAGATCAAACCCCTTCTGAAGGAATTCTAAAATGCACTCCACAGGGGCCTCCGGACCCAGAGGACCATCAGAGAATTGCAGGAATTTTTGCCACACTCTCCCGTAGATTTTGGTGGTAACAGGCTTTCGGCTCTTTAACAAAGTAGAAATAAGGTCAGGGGAAAAACCTTTGCTCCTTAACAGCGACCTTTCAAATTCCAAGCCGTTAAATGGAATCCCTTCGCTTGTGCGTGGAATACTGGTCCCTGCACTAACAGGTCCGGAACTTCCGGCAGAACCCAGGGATCTGTGACAGACATTGCCCTTAGGAGAGAAAACCATGGTCGTTTGGGCCAGAAGGGGGCGATAAGAAGTACTCTTGCCCGGTCCTCCCTGATTTTTTTTGCAGAACGGTCGGCAGCATGATAATCGGAGGAAACGCATAAGCTAGCCTGAAGGTCCATGGAACCTGTAGCGCGTCTACTGCGAAGGGCTGGTCCGATGGGCTTAGCGAACAGAACTGCACTACCTGCCTGTTCAGTTTGGTGGCAAAGAGGTCTATCTGCGGCAAGCCCCAGAGAGTCACTATCTGTCGAAAGACCCGAGGATTTAAGGACCATTCCCCTTGCCGCAGTTGATGGCGGCTGAGGTAATCTGCCGTGACATTGAGACTTCCTTTGATGTGGAGAGCCGAGAGGGAGAGAAGATGCTGCTCTGCCCAGAGAAACAGTCTGTAGGACACCTGCATGAGGGATGGGGATCTCGTGCCCCCTTGGTGGTTGACATATGAGACTGTGGACTGGTTGTCGGACATGACCAGAACATGCCGCCCGCGAAGGTGAGGGAGAAAGTCGTGTAGGGCACGCTCCACCGCCCATAGCTCCCGGAGATTCGAGGGTTGCGCCGTCTCCTGCGGCGACCACCATCCCTGAGAAACGTGCTCGAGAAGGTGAGCCCCCCAGCCGGACTGGCTGGCATCGGTAGTGACCACCCTCCGGTCCCGAGGTAGCCAGGGAACCCCCACAGACAGATTGTCCACGGACGTTCACCAGAGGAGAGAACGTCTGACCGCCCAGGACAGGGTGACGACCCCTTCCAAACAATCGTTTAATGCTCTCTGGGCATACAGAACCTGCCACTGGAGAGCCCTGGAGTGGACCCGACTCCATGGGACCGCCGGGAAGCAAGATGTCAGAGTACCCAGCAAGGACATGGCCTGCCTCAGAGACATCCTGGGATGGTGGATCGCCTGCCGGGCCAAGGCTGAAACCCTCCGAATCTTGTCTGCTGGCAAAAGGCACTGCTGACACACCGAGTTGAGAGTGAGACCTAGAAACGATTGAACAGTGACCGGGTCCATCCGGGACTTCTCGTAATTCACCATCCAACCCAGGTCCTTTAGAGATTGTTGAAGGTATTGGAGATGAGCCGCACATTGTTGCTCGGAGTTCCCAATCACCAGGAAGTCGTCCAGGTAAGGAACCACCAGAATATTCCGTATCCGTAGATGAGCCGTCATCTCTGCCACTATTTTCGTAAAAATCCTGGGGGCGATAGAGAGCCCGAAGGGGAGGGCTCGGAACTGAAAATGACTGACCAAGTTGTTGATGGAAACCGCCACTCGCAGGAACTGCTGAGAATGAGGATGGATAGGGACATGGTAATAGGCGTCCTTCAAGTCTATCACTGCCATATAACAGTTGCGGAACAGCAGCTTTATGGCCGACTGAACAGACTCCATCTTGAACGGGAAATACTGGAAAAACTGGTTGAGACGTCTGAGGTTTATTATCGTACGGAAGGAACCGTCCGGCTTTCCTACAAGAAAGAGGGGGGAATAGAACCCCTTTCCCCTTTCCGCCACGGGCACCTCGCACAGGACTGCCTTCCCAATCAACATCCGAATTTCCGATTCCAGAGCATGTTGCTCCGACTGTGACCCCCGAAGAGGAGTGATGACGAAACGCTGTGGTGGCCGAAGTAGAAATTGGAACTGGAGACCGTCTCTGACAATGGATCGAACGTAGGCGTTGGAGGAAATGCTTTCCCACCGCTCCAGAAAGTGAGAAAGGCGACCTCCGACCGGCAGCCTGGCGTCACTGGGCAGACTTCTTTTGAGGCGGCTGGGGCGCCCCCGAACATGAAGCCGGAGTCCCGCTTTGGTCTGCGCTCCCACCGCCGATTATCCGGGGGTCTGCCCTTGGAGAATCTCTGCCTCCGAAAGGGACGGGATGAACCAGAGTGGAATCTCGGGAAGGACTTTTTGCCCTCTGACGCTTTGTCTAGCACATCCTCCAGCTGTTTCCCAAAAAGCAGGCGACCATCACAGGGCACCGCACACAACCTGTGTTTGGATTGCAGATCTCCTGGACAGCCCTTCAGCCATAACGCCCGCCTGGCCTCATTAGACAAGCCCGCAGAACGAGCTCCCAGCCTAATAACATCCGCTGAGGAATCTGCCAAAAAGGCTGCAGCCCCCTGGAGAAGCGGAAATTTTGACAGGATCTTGTCCCGGGAGGTGTTATCCCGCAACTGATCCTCAACCTGTTGGAGCCAGATCATGAGAGAACGGGCTGTACAGGTATTTGCGATGGCCGGCCTCAAGCTCCCCGCAGATGTCTCCCATAGGTGCTTAAGAAGGACATCCGCTTTCTTGTCCAGGGGATCTTTCAACGTACCCGAGTCCTCTAGGGGAATGCCTCCTCGCCGAGAGGACTTCGCAACGGCAGCATCGATCCGGGGTGCCTTGTCCCATATGGCTGCTACGTCCTCCGCAAAGGGATATTTCCGCTTGGAGGAGGAGGGGAGAGAGCCCGTTTTGTCCGGACGCTTCCACTCCTTCTGAATAAGTGCCTCAATTTTGTTGTTGACCGGAAAGGTACGCTTCTTCCTATCTTCCAGACCTCCAAACATCACATCCTCCAGGGATCTAGAGGATTTCTCCTCTGTCAACCCCATAGTAGCCCTGACTGATTTGACCAGGGACCCAACATCTTCAATGGAAAAACACGGTCTGCCTCCCATATCACCCTCAGAGGACGAGGAGTCTGAGTCTGAGGCCGTACCGGAGGAGGAGTAGGACGAAGGGGCAGAGTCTACAGGTTTCGACTTCTTCTTTTTTAAGAAAGCCTTCATGGAGTCCTGTACCTCTGAGCGGATAGCCGAACGGACGTCCGCCGAGAGTCCCGGGGATTCCTCCGCAATTGTGCGACGGATACACCCCTGACACAACCGCTTGCGCCACTCCTCCGAGAGGGGTTCCCTGCATAGGGGGCATTCCTTATGCTTCTTTTTGGACGCGGATTTCTTAGGGGCCTAAGAAGGGTAGACAAGCAGGCAAGGGAGCCATGAGTATAATGACATTCACGAAGATCCACTCACCACCATAGGAATGAAGGGTACCGGTTTTGAAGGCTGCTTCGGAACATCCACAGGTCTCACCGGAGCTGTAGAGTCATGGGAGGATCTGCTGTCATGGCTGCCACGGCCCGTCCGACCAGTGTCGCTCCGGTCATCTGTTTTCCTGCCCTGCTGACGACGCACGGGAGAGCGCTGCTGCTCATCCATGTCCATTACAGAGCCCAGGCACCAGCCCCTGACAGCGCCCGAAGAGCCGTTTTAACATGAATCCTCCGCCTTCCGGTCCCTGGTGAGGCTCCTCCCCGCTCTCCACGCTCCCCACGGTGCACGGCCAGGAGTGCCTAATTACCGGAATGGCGGGCCGCATGCACCGAAACGCTGCATGGGCGCCGCCATCTTCCTCCGGTGACGTCATCGGAAGGCCCGCCTCCATCTCCCAGCGTGCCCGTCGCGTGTGCGCGTACCCGGAAGTACCAGGCAGCATGGAGCGCAGAGCGGGGGGAAACGAGCGGCGGACCGGGAGCCCCCGAGCGGTACCTGCCGCCTGCTCCCGCACGGACACCAGGACCCCCCAGGGCAGGTGGACGGCGCTTCCAGCCCCGAAGAACGGTGCTACAGGACTCACCCTGCTCTTCCAGACACCGGACGGGGCTGGGTAAGTAAGCGTCTTTTTTTATTTTCCTTTTCTTCTTCTTCCTTACCGCTGGTATTCAGAACAGGGGTCTCCCATCAAGGACAGGAAACCAACTGACGAAGGGGAGAAGTACCGCCCTTTTATTCAGAATGGTTTCCTGTCCTTGCTGGGCGGATCCCTCTCTCACACGTGGTGCTGTCATGGGTGAGGGGAAAATATCGTTTATCTTCACAATTGTGTCACTTGTTGTTGATTCTTCACAAGAACATTAAAGGGTGCTTCACACGCTGCGACATCGCTAGTGATCTCGTTAGTGATGTGACACGCCAGATCGCAGATGCGATCTGCCAACATGGCACATAGGTCGTTTTATAGCGCCGGTCACATGTGCGATCTGGCGATGTCGCAGCGTGTAAAGCACCCTTAACATTTTATCTTTGTTTGAAGCCTGAAATGTGGGAAAAGGTTGAAAAATTCAAGGAGGCCGAATACTTTCGCAAGGCACTGTATGGGGGGGTCACCTCCTCTCACAACTCCCGCCAAGGTGATATACACTGGTGTGAAAGTATTTGCCCCCTTCCTGATGTCTTATTTTTTTTTTGCATATTTGTCACGCTTACATGGTTTAGATCACCGAACAAAATGTAATTTAATACTGTACAAAAATAACGCAATTAACACGAAAGAGAAAAAAGAAATCCAGACCTACAGGGCCCTGAGTGAAAAAGTGATTGCCGCCCGACCCCACCTTAAAATATTAACTGTGGTTTATCACATATTTGGGAAGCATAGTTCAATTCCCCTAGTCAAACCTATTCTCAATCAGGAAATCACTTAAATAAGACCTGCCTGACAAATTGAAGTATACCAAAAGATCCTCAAAAGCTAGACAAAGAAATTGAGGAACAAATGAAGAACAAAGTAACTGAGATCTATCAATCTCTTTGCTATAACTGGCAAGAAGTCTTTTACAATGTCTTGAGGAGTTTTGGCCACTCATCTTTGCAGAATTGTTGTAATTCCGCCACATTGGAGGGTTTCTGAACATGACTAGGTCACATCAAGTCTTCATTTTGTTTTTCTTAAGCCAGCCAGATGTGGACCTGCTGTTGTGTTTTGGATCATTGTCCTCCTGCGCTTCAGCTTGAGGTCAGGAGGAGATGGCTGAACTGAGACAAGCTTTTACGTTCTTTTTTCTCCGCAGTGGTTTTCGTCTTGGAGCTTGGTCATTAAGTCCAGTTTTGTCCAGTATATTTTTTATGGTGGAGTCATGAACACTGGCCTTAACTGAGGCAAGTGAGGCCTGCAGGTCTTTGGATGTTGTTGTGGGGTCTTTAGTGACCTCTTTGATGAGTAGTCTCTACGCTCTTGGGGTAATTTTGGTAGGCCAGCCACTCCTGGGAAGGTTCACTACTGCCCCATGTCTTCACCATTTGTGGATAATGGCTCTCACTGTTGTTCGCTGGAGTCCAAAAGCTTTAGAAATGGCTTTTTAACCTTTCCCAGACTGATAGATCTCAGTACTTTTATTTCTCATTTGTTCCTGAATTTCTTTAGATTTCTCTGCGGCATGATGTCTAGCTTTTGAGGATCTTTTGGTCTACTTCACTTTGTCAGGCAGGTCCTATTTAAGTGATTTCTTGATTGAGAATAGGTATAGGCCTGGGTGTGTCTGGTGAAATAGAACTCAGCTTCCCAATGATGTGATAATAACCACAGTTAATTTATTATTTAAGGTGGGGTCGGGGGGGCAATCACTTTTTCACACAGGGCCCTGTAGGTTTGGATTTCTTTTTCCTCTTTTGTGTTCTTTTTGTCGAATATTACATTTTGTTTGGTGATCTGAAACATTTAAGTGTGAGAAACCTGCAAAATAATAAGATATAAGGAAAGGGGGCAAACACTTTCACACCCATGTATATCACCCTGGTGGGAGTTGGTATAAAATGCCCCCCCCCCCCCCCCATTACTCATATAATGTAAGGGGGCCCCATACCTTACATATATAGTCTTGGAAATTAATTGTTTTGTTCTCAAACGTTTTTGGTTTCTATAAAACTTTTGTTGTAAGTGCCACAAACATGCAAAAGAATAAGATACCAGGAAGGGGGCAAATACTTTCACACCAGTGTACATCACCCTGCCTGGGGGGAGTTTTTAAGAGAGGAGGTGTCCCCCCAACACCCCCCCCCCCATACCTTACATATATCAGTCTTCAACGTGAATTGTTTTGTTCCCAAAAGATTTGGGCTTCTCTAAAACTTTTGTAACAAAAACTACATCATGAACTAATGTGGTACGATATGTGGAGGGCGGCAGTGAGGGGGGCCGCGCCTCGGACCTCAGTGCACTTAGTTAGTAATGAATGAACTGAAACACAATGAACAACAGCAAAAGAAGGGACAATATTGATGATGATGATGATGATGATGATGAGGCTGTGAATAACTTCGGGCAGAGTTGCTTTTGTGTTGCCGTATTTATAGCAGTAGTTACATTGTGCCTCACTATAGCCCAGCATCACGCGCCTCATTGTGACCCCATTCTTTATGCCCCCCCCATGTGCCTTCCTTTTTAGGACCCTGCACCTTGTCCTGCGCTGCGCCTCCTCAATTAGCCGCTCATTGAGCCCCAAGAGACACATTTGGCAACATAGTGTGATACAAACAGGTCCGACGTAGTGCGGGCGCCGCGCCAAGCCTGGTCTGGACAGATAAAGACTTGGAGTGAAATTCTTTGGCGCCCGGTGACCCTTTTGGAGATGATAAAAATGGAATAAAAATAATCTAGTAGTGAGAACAGAGATGGGAACAAAACCAAAGACGAGGGGTCCCTTCTTATGGGGTCCGGTCTCTGGGCCAGCGCAGACGGATAGAGACTTCTAATAAGAGGATTCTCCTCCTAAATGTATTTGTAACAATAGAATTAATGTTGTGGCAGTAATGGAGGATTGAGACAGACATGAGGCTGTCAGACAATGTTTTCTCAGCAATCAGATTGTCAGGAACTGCTTTACAGTATTATTCCGATTAATATAAATAATTAACTCCAGGTGGAGATCCCCCCCCCCTAAATAGGTTTAAAAGAGGAGAAATGTTCATTAGTTTTTGTCTTATTTTATTCCCGTAATTTCCGGGTCTTTAGAAGGAGGGCGTGGCTTACATATTCCTCGGGGGTGTGGCTTACATATTCTTCAGGGGTGTGGGTTAAAGCTAATCTGCATAATTACTCTTTGATCCATACCCCTATGCAAAAAAACAAAACATTGCACTAAATTATTATTATTGCACCATTTATTTCATGGCGCTTTACATGTGAAAATAGTATACATAATAAAGACAATACAATAATCATGAACAATACAAAACAAAGTGGTACAAGAGAGAGGACCCTGCCCACGAGGGCTCAGTCTACTAAATGGCTCCCTCATCACTAGTTACGAGTACTGAGCACCCGAGCATGGTAGTGCCCGCTCATCACTAGTTACCAGTACAGAGCACCCGAGCATGGTAGTGCCCGCTCATCACTAGTTACCAGTACTGAGCACCCGAGCATGGTAGTGCCCGCTCATCACTAGTTACAAGTACAGAGCACCCGAGCATGGTAGTGCCCGCTCATCACTAGTTACCAGTACTGAGCACCCGAGCATGGCAGTGCCCGCTCATCACTAGTTACGAGTACTGAGCACCCGAGCATGGTAGTGCCCGCTCATCACTAGTTACCAGTACTGAGCACCTGAGCATGGTAGTGCCCACTCATCAC
Organism: Anomaloglossus baeobatrachus; assembly: GCF_048569485.1. Lineage (NCBI taxonomy): Eukaryota > Metazoa > Chordata > Amphibia > Anura > Aromobatidae > Anomaloglossus > Anomaloglossus baeobatrachus. Next base: position 13,091,420 of record NC_134357.1, on the reverse strand, counting down.
TAGTTACGAGTACTGAGCACCCGAGAATGGTAGTGCCCGCTCATCACTAGTTACGAGTACTGAGCACTCGAGCATGGTAGTGCCCGCTCATCACTAGTTACCAGTACTGAGCACCCGAGCATGGTAGTGCCCGCTCATCACTAGTTACCAGTACTGAGCACCCGAGCATGGTAGTGCCCGCTCATCACTAGTTACCAGTACTGAGCACCCGAGCATGGTAGTGCCCGCTCATCACTACTTACGAGTACTGAGCACCCGAGCATGGTAGTGCCCGCTCATCACTACTTACGAGTACTGAGCACCCGAGCATGGTAGTGCCCGCTCATCACTAGCTATGAGTACTGAGCACCCGAGCATGGTAGTGCCCGCTCATCACTAGTTACCAGTACTGAGCACCTAAGCATGGTAGTGCCCGCTCATCACTAGTTACCAGTACTGAGCACCTGAGCATGGTAGTGCCCGCTCATCACTAGTTACGAGTACTGAGCACCCGAGCATGGTAGTGTCCGCTCATCACTAGTTACCAGTACTGAGCACCCGAGCATGGTAGTGCCCGCTCATCACTAGCTACGAGTACTGAGCACCTGAGCATGGTAGTGCCCGCTCATCACTAGTTACCAGTACTGAGCACCCGAGCATGGTAGTGCCCACTTATCACTAGTTATGAGTACTGAGCACCTGAGCATGGTAGTGCCCGCTCATCACTAGTTACCAGTACTGAGCACCTGAGCATGGTAGTGCCCGCTCATCACTAGTTACGAGTACTGAGCACCCGAGCATGGTAGTGTCCGCTCATCACTAGTTACCTGTACTGAGCACCTAAGCATGGTAGTGCCCGCTCATCACTAGTTACCTGTACTGAGCACCTAAGCATGGTAGTGCCCGCTCATCACTAGTTACGAGTACTGAGCACCTAAGCATGGTAGTGCCCGCTCATCACTAGTTACCTGTACTGAGCACCTAAGCATGGTAGTGCCCGCTCATCACTAGTTACCAGTACTGAGCACCTGAGCATGGTATTGCCCGCTCATCACTAGTTACCAGTACTGAGCACCTAAGCATGGTAGTGCCCGCTCATCACTAGTTACCAGTACTGAGCACCTGAGCATGGTAGTGCCCGCTCATCACTAGTTACCAGTACTGAGCACCTAAGCATGGTAGTGCCCGCCCATCACTAGTTACCAGTACTGAGCACCCGAGCATGGTAGTGCCTGCTCATCACTAGTTACCAGTACTGAGCACCTAAGCATGGTAGTGCCCGCTCATCACTAGTTACCAGTACTGAGCACCCGAGCATGGTAGTGCCCGCTCATCACTAGTTACCAGTACTGAGCACCCGAGCATGGTAGTGCCTGCTCATCACTAGTTACCAGTACTGAGCACCCGAGCATGGTAGTGCCTGCTCATCACTAGTTACCAGTACTGAGCACCTGAGCATGGTAGTGCCCGCTCACCCCTAGAGACATTTTGTCTTCGAGGTTTATAGATAATCTGTTTTTGGAATAGGTCAGCAATATCTGATCGGTGGGGGAGCGACATCCGGCACTGATCCACTGATTAGCTGGTTTAATGCTGGTTGAATGTGATCAGCCGCCCTCCCAGCTCTGTCCGCTATATACAGGCCGCAGCAGATACTACATTTCCGCCTTTATTGGAATGAATAAGAAAGGATGTGTGGTACATTAAACCCTAATAAGTCATGTGAGCACGGCATCGCTTTCTTTTTCAGGAGGGCCCACCTGCGACTCTGCCTGGAACGGCTGAAGGACCTTATACCCCTAGAGGCGGAAAGCAGCCGGCACACCACGCTGGGGCTACTAAACAAAGCCAAGCTGCACATTAAGGTACGGACCGCGGGCAACAGATCTACATGTAGTGGTTGTGCCGGGTTATAAAGGAATGGAGCGCGGTCCATCAGTTACAGTTTGGGTTCACGTGACTTGACCGGTTTCTTACAAACGTCCCGGCCTCGGATGTTCACGCCTTCTATACCAATAGGAGAGGTGATCCCCTGGGGTCAATGATGCCACTTTGGGGGTGTAAAATTAATTTCCTTGCCTACCTGCAGAAACTTGAAGACTCGGCACGAAAGGGCCAACATCAGCTGGAGGTGCTGGAACGGGAGCAGCGGTTTTTGAAGAGGAGGTTGGAGCAGCTGCAGGGCTGCGGGGAGCCGGAGCGGGTGCGGGCGGACAGCGTGGGCTCCAGCATGTCGTCTGACCGCTCTGACTCCGAACGAGGTAAGAATCCAATATTTCTGAAATATGATTTCCGTCTATGATCATTGGGGGTCTGCGCTCTGGAGCACCACCAGTTTGGCACCACATCTTAAAGCGCTGCACAGCAGCATGATGAGGAGCCCTGCAGCACCCCTGAATATTGGGCGGCTGGAGACGGTGACGTCCATGGCCATGCCCCTCGTCTGAACCCACGGGAGAGGTCCTGTGCCCATGTGGACTGATGAAGGTAGGGATGAGGCCACCATAACTGATGACTGTTCCTTCTCCCTCACAGAAGAGATCGAGGTGGACATCGAAAGCACAGAGTTCTCCAATTTAGAGGTGGACAGTTCCAGCAGCACCAGCATCAGCGACCTGGATGACCACAACAGCCGGCAGAGCCTGGGCAGCGATGAGGGCTACTCCAGTGCCAGTATCAAGCTGCTGTACCACCACTGCTGAGTCCTGGCTGCCGGCACTCACCAGACTCGCTGCCCGCACTCACCAGCGCTGCACTATTGGATTCAATCAAAAGTTTTGTTCCTCCAGATCTCCAGCCATGACTGGAGTTGGACAGTTGTAGGGGATTTTCTTCTGTTTTGCTGGACCAAAAAAAAAACAAAAAAACGAACAAAAACCTTTTGACCAGCTCATTCTCTTCATAAGGGCATTCCCTGAAGACCATACAACTCCCGCAGTGTCGGAGGTCCTGACAGCACGACCGGTGGCGGCTCCGGTGCTGCGTTCTCCGTACAGATCTCTGTTATCGCGGAGATTCATTGTCACGTGGTCTTTGCCTTAATTCGGCATCTTAGAAGACTTTTATACAAACTACCATGGAATGGTGTAAAACAAAAAGAACTTCCTCGTTGTGGTCATCGGCGTGTTCTCTGCTGGGTCTTGTAGTACCCGTCATTTTGGAGACCAGTTACTATTGTTTCGTTCCTTCCTGACATGGTCCTTGACACGTCTTCAATCTACCAGCAAAACGTTTCTTCACTTGTATCGGCCAAGATTACAAGAAGATTTTCCCAATCTCGGATCGTCTTGATCTCCAAGGACCTGGTGTTTGGCAAATTTGTGTAGGAGCCTCCTCAGTCGGTGACCGGGGGACGGCAGCACGGTCCGAAATATCACTATTCACTAAATAACTGGGGTTTTTTTTCTCACTTTTCTTCATTTTTATTTTGGATACATTCAGCAGAACTTTGTCAGAACTACAAGCCCCAGCATGGCCTTTTGGTATAGCATGCGCGGAAACTATGGCACGTCTATAACCGAGCCTTCACTATAATCAGCAAGTATTGAAAGTTTAAAGGGGGTTTTCTGCCTCAGTTATAGAAAAAAATCTGATTAGTAAGGCAGTAGCAGATCACCTGACCAAATATTTGGGAATCGGATGATCAATAGGGCAGTAGCAGATCACCTGACCTAATATTTGGGAATCGGATGATTAATAGGGCAGTAGCAGATCACCTGACCTAATATTTGGGAATCGGATGATTAATAGGGCAGTAGTAGATCACCTGACCAAATATTGGGAAATCTGATTAATAGGGCAGTAGTAGATCACCTGACCAAATATTGGGAAATCTGATTAATAGGGCAGTAGTAGATCACCTGACCAAATATTGGGAAATCTGATTAATAGGGCGGTAGCAGATCACCTGACCTAATATTTGGGAATCTGATTAATAGGGCAGTAGCAGATCACCTGACCAAATATTGGGAAATCTGATTAATAGGGCGGTAGCAGATCACCTGACCTAATATTTGGGAATCTGATTAATAGGGCAGGAGCAGATCACATGACCAAATATTTGGGAATCTGATTAATAGGGCAGTAGTACATCACCTGACCAAATATTTGGGAATCGGATTAATAGGGGAATCTGATTAATAGGGCAGTAGCAGATCACCTGACCAAATATCGGGAAATCTGATTAGTAAGGCAGTAGCAGATCACATGACCAAATATTTGGAAATCTGATTAATAGGGCAGTAGTACATCACCTGACCAAATATTTGGGAATCGGATTAATAGGGGAATCGGATTAATAGGGCAGTAGCAGATCACCTGACCAAATATTTGGAAATCTGATTAATAGGGCAGTAGCAGATCACCTGACCAAATATCTGGAAATCTGATTAATAGGGCAGTAGCAGATCACCTGACCAAATATTTGGAAATCTGATTAATAAGGCAGGAGCAGATCACCTAACCAAATATTTGGGAATCGGATTAATAAGGCAGTAGCAGATCACCTGACCAAATATCTGGAAATCTGATTAGTAAGGCAGTAGCAGATCACCTAACCAAATATTTGGGAATCGGATTAATAAGGCAGTAGCAGATCACCTGACCAAATATTTGGGAATTGGATTAATAAGGCAGTAGCAGATCACCTGACCAAATATTTGGGAATTGGATTAATAAGGCAGTAGCAGATCACCTGACCAAATATTTGGGAATCGGATTAGTAAGGCAGTAGCAGATCACCTGAAGACTCCAGATATGTGGCACCCAGGATACAGTCTGGCTCATGATTTACCACCGTTGCCCGCTGTGATGACAGCCGTAGCCTTGACTTGTCGTTCTTCATATCGATCTGCATTACTAATGAGATTTTTTTTTGTTAAACTGAATTTCGGTAGAAATACCCAAAAAATGACCAGAAATTGACCTATTGTTTAAATCGGGTTTTTGTGTTACATGTAATGTTGTTTTTTTTTACCATGCTTATTAAACAAATCCAGTTATGTTGCAATTTTCACCCTGACCACTAGGGCTTTTTTTAGATTGTTACTTCCTGTCCATTCAGGAAGAGTTTTCAGGAGCCGCATTATCCCCAGAGACAGGATGATAGTGATATACAATATATTTATGCACAGGATCCCACCTATCACCATAGATGGTCACTGCATATGCCCCCACCCCCTGTATAAGGACTGTTTCTATACACAGCCGACTCCCAGCTTATGCCCCCCACTCCCTGTATAAGGGCCTACGCCTCTATACACAGCCGATTCACAGCTTATGCCCCCACCCCCTGTATAAGGGCCTACGCCTCTATACACAGCTGATTCACAGCTTATGCCCCCACCCCCTGTATAAGGAGTAACACCTCTATACACAGCCGATTCACAGCTTATGCCCCCACCCCCTGTATAAGGGCCTACGCCTCTATACACAGCCGATTCACAGCTTATGCCCCCACTCCCTGTATAAGGACTAATACCTCTCTATACACAGCTGATTCACAGCTTATGCCCCCACTCCCTGTATAAGGACTAACACCTCTATACACAGCTGATTCACAGCTTATGCCCCCACTCCCTGTATATGGACTAACGCCTCTATACACAGCTGATTCACAGCTTATGCCCCCACTCCCTGTATAAGGACTAATACCTCTCTATACACAGCTGATTCACAGCTTATGCCCCACTCCCTGTATATGGACTAACGCCTCTATACACAGCTGATTCACAGCTTATGCCCCACTCCCTGTATAAGGACTAACACCTCTATACACAGCTGATTCACAGCTTATGCCCCCACTCCCTGTATATGGACTAACGCCTCTATACACAGCCGATTCACAGCTTATGCACCCACCCCCTGTATAAGGAGTAACACCTCTATAGACAGCTGATTCACAGCTTATGCCCCCACTCCCTGTATAAGGACTAATACCTCTCTATACACAGCTGATTCACAGCTTATGCCCCCACCCCCTGTATAAGGACTAACACCTCTATACACAGCCGATTCACAGCTTATGCCCCCACTCCCTGTATAAGGACTAATACCTCTCTATACACAGCTGATTCACAGCTTATGCCCCCACTCCCTGTATATGGACTAACGCCTCTATACACAGCTGATTAACAGCTTATGCCCCCACCCTCTGTATAAGGAGTAACACCTCTATACACAGCCGATTCACAGCTTACGTCCCCACCCCCTGTATAAGGACTAACGCCTCTATACGCAGCCGATTCACAGCTTATGCCCCCACCCACTGTAAAAGGACTAAAGCGGGCTTTAGACACTGCGATATCGGTCCCGATATCGCTAGTGTGGGTACCCGCCCCCATCTGTTGCGCGACACGGGAAAATCGCTGCCCGTGCCGCACAACATCGCCCAGACCCGTCACACATACTTACCTGCCCGGCAACGTCGACTTTCTAAGGGGGCGGTCCGTGCGGCGTCACAGCGACGTCACTGAGCGGCCGCCCAATAGCAGCGGAGGGGCGGAGCTGAGCGGGACGTAACATCCCGCCCACCTCCTTCCTTCCGCATAGCGGCCGGGAGGCAGGTAAGGAGAGCTTCCTCGTTCCTGCGGTGTCACACGGAGCGATGTGTGCTGCTGCAGTAACGATTTTTGAGAATGGACCCCCATGTCACCGATGAGCGATTTTGCACGTTTTTGCAACGATGCAAAATCACTCATCGGTGTCACACGCAACGGCATCGCTAATGCGGCCGGATGTGCGTCACAAATTCCGTGACCCCAACGACTCCGCATTAGCGATGTCGTAGCGTGTAAAGCCCCCTTTACACCTCCATACGCAGCCAATTCACAGCTTATGCCCCCACTCCCTGTTACGCAGCCGATTCACAGCTTATGCCCCCACTCCCTGTTACGCAGCCGATTCACAGCTTATGCCCCCACTCCCTGTATATGCACTTAGGCCTCTATACACAGCCGATTCACAGCTTATGCCCTCTCACCCCCTGTACAAACACTAAGACCGCTATACACAGCTGATCCACCAATCACAATGGGTGAAGTCACATCTCCGCCCCCTTCTTCCATAATTTTACACTTTGCACACGCTCATTAGATGCTTCAACACAAGATGGAGGTCGGGGTCTGACTGCGGCTAATGTACATGTGCATTTACTGAAAAGGGAATTGAGTCTTAAAGAAGCCCTAACGCCCAATGTGAAAATTGCAAATATTTATTAATGCAGATTGTAGAATGGAAAATTTAAATTTCGGACAAGAACCTGATTTAACCATAGGTCGCTTTCTGATGCCGGCTTTGCTTATAAATCTTATTTCAGTTGTGTACAATTCCGTGTGATGGAAGCTTTTGTGTAAGTGTCTCCTAAATGTCCGTAGAGCCTCTATCTTGAATCGGGAGGACCCCTTTAATGATGCACTGATCCGTTACCTTTACAGGAACCCTAGCAGTAGCTGGCAGTGTGACCGTCGCTCGGGCGGTGGCGGCTGCTGCTGCGTCTCACTGTCTGACAGACAAGTAAATGTTCAACTTTGTAAGTTGCGTGACGTTGCGATCCGTTTTTTCTTTGCGTCTGAAGTCCTGCCCCGTAGTGTTATTAAGTTCTTGTATAATTTTTCTTTATTTTTTTTAGGATTTCACTGCAGGGTGCGAGAAACGACCTGCACTTTGCTAATACTCTGCATTTTAGAGGAGTTTACCAGTATGAAAAAGTCGGGTATTGGGGGTGTTCACCCCCCAAAACATGTCCATTAGTATGCATGCTCAGATTGGATGAGTGTGCATGATTATAGTAATGTGTATATTTTTTATATCGCACCAACGCATTTAAAATTTGCCCCTTCTTCCTTTGTGTGTACACAGCTCCTATGCAGAGCTATGTGACTCCATGATAACAGATTATAAACAGCTGTCAAATGTTACCGCACTCCCCCTTCATTGTAACCTACAGAGAAAGGAAACTAAGGCTGTGTTCACATGAGGCTTTTTCTGCAGCAAAGCCGCATTCTTGTCCTGGATTTTGGATATCTTCATATAATCATGTCCATAACAACCAAGACAGGTTGTTATGGACATGATTATAAGAAGATATCCAAAATCCAGGACAAGAATGCATTTACATAAAAAAAAAGCTGTTAAAGTAAAGTAAAAAAGCTGCTTAAAAAAAGCAGATTTTGCTGTTTTTTTGCTGTGATTTGTTTACAGTAAATGTTTAGTAAAGTTATGTTAATTTGCAGCAATAAACGCAGCTGCTCTTTTTGCACTTTCTCATGGCTTTCAATGGTAAAAAAAAAACAAAAAAAAAAACAAAAAAATGCTGAAAGAATTGGTGCGCTGTTTCTTTAAAAAATGCAGCAGTTTTCCATTTCAGTCAAGGGGAAAAAAAAAGCAATTGTGTTCATAAAATTTCTGCAATCATCGCTTTTGCTTTTAGTGTAAAAAGCAGCTTAATTTGCATCAAAAAATTGCAAAAAAAAAAAAAAATGAAGCAAAAAAGCAACGTGTGAACATAGTCTTAACACTAGAAGTCCCAGGAATTTCGAGCTCCATAGAGTTCCAATGGTAGAAATGTTAATGACCCCTCTCTGGGACTTCTAGTGTTAAACTGACCTGTTGACTGCAACCGTGGAGACGTATAGATCTGCAAAGGAGCTGCGTACATAAAATTATAGATGATTTTATTTTATTTTTTTTAATCCAGACTAATTGCAAAATTTGTTTATTTTTTTTATTTTTTTTTTCTATGCATTAGAGCAATAAAAATGTTGGTTGCAAAAAGTATCTATACCCTTGTAAAGAGGCATCTGCAGTGATACCGAAGTTACATATGCTGCCCCCTGGTGGCAGGAAGGGTTTTGTCGCCATTTGTGAGTAGTGATGCTCAGTGGTGACTTGCATTTTAGATTAATGGTGAAATTAACCAGGGTGTAGAGGGAGGACGTGAAAAATAATAAAAAAAAATAAAAATATAGATTCCTCCACCAACTCCCATGTGTTCATCTAATGGATGTGCCTTAGCAGTGACTGTATCTAGAGGTGATGGGACACCGCTGTCCCACCTGTGTGCCCCCGCCGAGGTGCCAGGCTTTCCACACCTCCTGCCTCAGTCATCTTTGTCCTTTTAAACACTTGATACATTGGGTCTTGTGTCACGATGAACGCAGCGACCTGCTGCAATGAAAAAAGTGATACTTTCCATTGAGAAATGAGTATGGGATCTGAACATGTAGCAATCCGCGATCCTTCCTGCACCATCCGGGGGTTAAACCCGAACAATGTTAATTTTTGGACTTTGTTTCTTTTTTTCTGGTTTCCTAAATATTTACTATTTATACAAATGCAAATTTACATGATACATTTTGCCGCTTTTAAGGGAGTGGCTCCACCTGAGTGTATACAGAAGTTTCACCCTCTGCGGTCGGCGGACGCGTTCTGCTTGTGTATCCCCCCCCCCCCTTCGCGTGGACTCTGCAGTCTCCAGCGTTTTGCACTAATCTTAAAAGATATTAGGGATATTTTTTTTGTTAAACATGTATTTTAGGCTAAAAAATACAGTTGGGATTTGTTAATGATTTTGTACCGGTGTTGCACTGTATTGCTGGCTGTAGAATGAGTCAACTAAGAATCCATCAGTGAGCTTGTTTCAATAGTTAAGGTAGCCTTAAGTCCATCGCATTCTACTCACAGCCTAGCCTGTTTTGACCGTTTGTATCTTGTATCTGTCCTGTTTACTGAGCTGATTTTATAATCACATAAAAGTGCGGCTAAACTTTGATGTGGTCATAAAATATTCAATTAAAACATACAAACTTCCATCTGCGCCAGCTCGCTGACTGCTCTTAGTTTACTCATTATGCAGCCAGCAATGTGAAGCAAAAAAAAAAAAATGATCCAACAATAGCCAAAAATTGCAATTTTTTTTTTTTCCAGCAAGCACAATTGCAAAAAAATATTTTTAGCCCAAATTACATGCATAAAAAATGCCCCATAAGTGTGTATGGGATTTAAATCGCAGCGAGATGATCTATAGTCATCATACATGAAAAGTGTTACAATCACTTCCACAGAAATATACCGCCCCGATGTCACACTCCAAAATGAATAGTCGCGACCTCTCTAGTCATGACCTCTCTAGCCACGACCTCTCTAGTCATGACCTCCATAGCCGCGACCTCTCTAGTCATGACCTCTATAGCCGCGACCTATAGCCGCGACCTATCTAGTCATGACCTCTATAGCCGCGACCTCTCTAGTCATGACCGCCATAGCCGCGACCTATCTAGTCATGACCTCTATAGCCGCGACCTCTCTAGTCATGACCTCCATAGCTGCGACCTCTCTAGTCATGACCTCTATAGCCGCGACCTCTCTAGTCATGACCTCCATAGCCGCGACCTCTCTAGTCATGACCTCTATAGCCGCGACCTCTCTAGTCATGACCTCCATAGCTGCGACCTCTCTAGTCATGACTGCCATAGCTGCGACCTCTCTAGTCATGACCTCCATAGCTGCGACCTCTCTAGTCATGACCTCCATAGCTGCAACCTCTCTAGTCATGACCTCCATAGCTGCAACCTATCTAGTCATGACCTCTATAGCCGCGACCTCTCTAGTCATGACCTCCATAGCTGCGACCTCTCTAGTCATGACCTCCATAGCTGCAACCTATCTAGTCATGACCTCTATAGCCGCGACCTCTCTAGTCATGACCTCCATAGCTGCGACCTCTCTAGTCATGACCTCCATAGCTGCGACCTATCTAGTCATGACCTCTATAGCCGCGACCTCTCTAGTCATGACCGCCATAGCCGCGACCTCTCTAGTCATGACCTCTCTAGCCGCGACCTCCATAGCTGCAACCTCTCTAGCCGCGACCTCCAAAGCCGCTACATCTATAGCCGCAACCTCTCTAGTCATGACCTCCATAGCTGCGACCTCTCTAGTCGTGCCCTCCATAGCTGCAACTTTTCTAGTTGCGACCTCCATAGCTGCAACTTTTCTAGTTGCGACCTCCATAGCTGTGACCTCTCTAGTCGCGACCTCCATAGCTGTGACTTCCTTAGCTGCGACCTCCATAGCTGTGACCTCTCTAGTCATGCCCTCCATAGCTGCAACCTCCATAGCCACGTCCTCTCTAGTCATGACCTCTCTAGCCGCGACCTCCATAGCTGCAACATCCATAGCCGCGACCTCTCTAGTCATGACCTCCATAGCCGCGACCTCTCTAGTCATGACCTCCAAAGCCGCTACATCTATAGCCGCAACCTCTCTAGTCATGACCTCCATAGCTGCGACCTCTCTAGTCGTGCCCTCCATAGCTGCAACTTTTCTAGTTGCGACCTCCATAGCTGTGACCTCTCTAGTCGCGACCTCCATAGCTGTGACTTCCTTAGCTGCGACCTCCATAGCTGTGACCTCTCTAGTCATGCCCTCCATAGCTGCAACCTCCATAGCCACGTCCTCTCTAGTCATGACCTCTCTAGCCGCGACCTCCATAGCTGCAACATCCATAGCCGCGACCTCTCTAGTCATGACCTCCATAGCCGCGACCTCTCTAGTCATGACCTCCATAGCTGCGACCTCTCTAGTCGTGCCCTCCATAGCTGCAACTTTTCTAGTTGCCACCTCCATAGCTGTGACTTCCTTAGCTGTGCCCTCCATAGCTGTGACCTCTCTAGTCATGCCCTCCATAGCTGCAACCTCCATAGCTGTGACTTCCTTAGCTGTGCCCTCCATAGCTGCGACCTCCATAGCCACGTCCTCTCTAGTCATGGCGTCTCCCATTTCCTGCCGTTCATATGTTGGCTCATGCGTTTTGGGCACTGGCTTTAGGAAATGTCATCAACTCCTGCAAACAGGTTATAAATGACGTATCAATGTCCCAAATATTCCCACTCCCCAGCCTGAGAGTACCAGCATTAAAAAAATGACCTAGTGGAGCCCTTAATTTTCTACAGGGAAAGTCATTGTGATGTTTCCAACCTAAATATTTATTATCCATTATTATTTTGTATAAATGTCTAATTTTCTAATCATTTATTATTATATTTTTCTATTAACTGCCCGGATCACGACTTAAAATTCCATCTGAAAGCAAACCCCTATTTCAGTACATGGCATCGGACGGATCCGGGGCGTCTCCTGCCGGCGTGTGGATTTGTGCCCTGATACAGTGCCTATATGTCAGATACTGTATTTATCACATACTTAAAGGGATGCTCCATAAACCGTGCCTCACATGTCAATGCAAGGTGTCTAGTTTTGTGGCTCTGTGCCATTCACTTCAATGGAGCTGAGCTGCAGTACCAGGCACTGCCACTGGGCAGGTGTGGCGCTGTTTTCAGAAAAGATCAGCCATGTTTTACTGTTCCTTAAAATCCCTGCGCAACTGATAATTTGCAATGAGACGCCATTTTCACCTGCTTTAATGCCTAGTTGTTTCTTTTGTTAGTGCACTTTTTATTTAAACCCCCTTCCTTTAGCATTGGTGTGTACAGAGGTGCTGATGAGTGGTGCTATCTACTATTTTTCATTGCAAAAAAACCCCCAAAATTTAAAGGGCCAGATCAGTAGTCTGTAAAAATTCTTAATTTTTGGAACTCATCAAAAATAGTTTTAAAGGGTCCAGCTCAAAGGAACAAACGTCCCCTCCCCTCCGATTTACAGCGTTAATGACTAAACGGCGAGCGCCGGTCCCAGCCGCCCTCGCACTGACTCCTCGGCCATCGCTTTCTTCCTCCTTCTTTGTAACGTTTCTTCTGTAAAGTAAGAAAAACTAATTTAACGTTCCCTGTTGCTGAAGACATTCTTTATAGAAATGCCTAAATTATTGCCGAACTTGTTATTTTATTTCATTCTTGTAGGTTGTTTTTTTTTAATGTATTACGTAAACTGTTGCAAAACCAAGAAAGGAACAATAAAAAAAAACAAAACCCTCTATTGTGTTTTTATTTATTCTTTCGCTTATAATTCTCTATATTTGGGAGCGCGGAGGACAGGCCGGCACAATATCATGAGTGGTAGGTGCAGGACACGGCGGGACAATATCATCCCGGAGTGGCAGGTGCAGGACACGGCGGGACAATATCATCCCGGAGTGGCAGGTGCAGGACACGGCGGGACAATATCATCCTGGTGTGGTAGGTGCAGGACACGGCGGGACAATATCATCCCGGAGTGGCAGGTGCAGGACACAGCGGGACAATATCATCCCGGAGTGGCAGGTGCAGGACACAACGGCACAATATCATCCCGGAGTGGCCGGTGCAGGACACAGCGGCACAATATCATCCAGGAGTAGCAGGGGCAGGACACAGCGGCACAATATCATCCAGGAGTAGCAGGGGCAGGACACCATGGCACAATATCATCCCGGAGAGGCCGATGCAGGACACAGCGGCACAATATCATCCCGGAGTGGCCGATGCAGGACACAGCGGCACAATATCATCCAGGAGTAGCAGGGGCAGGACACCATGGCACAATATCATCCCGGAGAGGCAGGTGCAGGACACGGCGGCACAATATCATCCCACAATGGCAAGACACGTCCCACACAGATGATAATCAGATGCAGCCCGGCGGTTCGGTGCACATGATGTATTTCTATCCTTCCGTTCAGTGACTACAAGCAGTGATCTTGCAAATCATTAGGAATTGGTACATTTAGTCTCACAATTATTAATGTATTTTGCCTTTTTTTGTTGCGCACTTCAGTGTCTAATCCACTCCACAACTCCTTTATTAACCATATGTAAAAGTGGACAGAAAAGTGTGAATATAACATTCCCGTGTTTTATGCCAATTCCTACGGTCTGGACAATGGTCGTCACTGGTCTGTGCCCGGCGCCATTTCTCTCAATGCATTTGTCTGTCTTCTTGTGTTGATGGACATGGATAGTGTCTCCTACTTCATCCACCCAATGCTGCATATCTGGAGCCTGTGCATTGAGCACTGTAGAAGTCATCATGAAAATTGGCACAACAGTGACATCACCTAAAACTGAACATCCCTCAAGAATTGATGAAATGACGAGAAGATAATTGGTTCAGGAAACTGCAGAGGCAGACCGCAACATTAAAGGCGCTGCAGGAATTTGTGGTCAATCCAGGTTGTGTCCTACATGTGCCAACCTTCTCCTGTATCCCTCATGGGTACGGTCTATGTGGTAGACTGGCAAAACTAGTCTTTTCTTAAAGAAAAATATCCAATCCCGGTTTTCAGAAAAACCTCCATCAAAGCCTGCCAAAAGCATGTGAGGAGACATTTCTGACTGAAGTGAAACTTTTTGACCATAATTACAAATTGTGTAAAGTCAACCCTGCGCAGCACCAGAAGATCCCATTCCCACAGTGAGGCCGGGTGGAAGGCAGCATTGTGGTTTGGGACTGTTTTCGGCGGCTAGAACTGGGACTTTAGTCAAGGTGGAGAGAACTGAGAACAGAAAAAATATCAATCAATTTTGTATCAAAAGCTTCGGCCTCTGCTAAAAAACAGAAGATGAATTTCACCTTTCAGCAGAACAATGACCATAAAGTGACCCTCAAAATAGCAAATGAAGGGCTCCACCAGAAGACGATGAAACTTCTGGAATGGCCCAGACCTGAAGCCAAGGGAAAATCTGTGGTGACCTCAAGATGTGATGACTTAACTATTATAAATGTGCATGTAAAATCAGACAAAAAAGGCACAAAAAAAAAGGTGAGAATTGTGTCAATCTACAGCAGCAGCGAAGCGTTCCTGTATCACTATGGAGTGTTCCTACCTCCGAGTCCCCATGACACCAGTGACTTACACAGGAGGCGTAAGGCGATTTCTGGCCATTTCCCTTTTGTAAGGTTTACTGAGGACAAAACCAAAGATATTACATAATCAGCGCTGTCCGCACCACTGATACTTCATTGTGCAGCACAAATTCTCCCGAGATTAGCACAAATCCTCAGCTTAAAATCTTACTGCTCGTAGTCCCGGCTCAGCTATCCCAGCTAATGAGAAACTGACTATTTCAGTCTGCGGAGGACGAGGACAAACTGGAAGCAACGGAAGAAAGATTACAGAGAACAATCCGGAATGAAGGCGAGGAATAACAACTGCTCCTGACAAACCTGCTTATATCAGGCCACCGCACCCAGCGTCACTGCACTATTGTAATCCATAGGGGCAGTATTATAGTAGTTATATTCTTGTACATAGGAGCAGTATTATAGTAGTTATATTCTTGTACATAGAGGCAGTATTATAGCAGTTATATTCTTGTACATAGAGGCAGTATTATAGTAGTTATATTCTTGTACATAGGGGCAGTATTATAGTAGTTATATTCTTGTATATAGGGGCAGTATTATAGTAGTTATATTCTTGTACATAGGAGCAGTATTATAGCAGTTATATTCTTGTACATAGGGGGCAGTATTATAGTAGTTATATTCTTGATTTTGGTTTGCTATGTATTCCTCCTGTTGGTAGCTGTTCAGATTCAGTTGCCTCACCCCTTTCCACAGGCAATGCTAATTAAGCACCATTCTTGGATCTGGTCCGCCTTTATCAATGATTGCTGTCTGGCACTGGGAGGGTCAGTTCTGATATAGTCCTGGTATGTGTAGAGCTTGCTCCACATGCTGGGACCTGGGCTGGTCTCTATCCACAATTGCCTTTTTTGCAACATGGAAGCGGCTATATACAGGTTGCAGGTATGTGTGCTCCATTATGGTTCTGCTTTTAACTTTATCTAGGAGGCCGCATGGCACATGAAATACAGAATATAGAGTAGGACCCCCCCTATTGAGATTTGCCGTGACGTTGGCAGGGATGGCTCAAAAAATTGATCAATTATTTGCTAAAAATCTCATTTTTTTTTTATTATAGTACAGTTGAAATAAATCTGTGAATTTTCACTTTTTATATGATGCATGCCAATTTCAGATCGTGCTGGCTCCTTTTTCTCTTGTACATAGGGGCAGTATTATAGCAGTTATATTCCTGTACATAGGGGCAGTATTATAGCAGTTGTATTCTTGTACATAGGGGGGCAGTATTATAGTAGTTGTATTCTTGTACATAGGGGGCAGTATTATATTAGTTGTATTCTTGTACATAGGGGCAGTATTATAGTAGTTATATTCTTGTACATAGGGGCAGTATTATAGCAGGTATATTCCTGTACATAGGAGCAGCATTATAGTAGTTATATTCTTGTACATAGGGGGCAGTATTATAGTAGTTGTATTCTTGTACATAGGGGAAGTATTATAGTAGTTGTATTCTTGTACATAGGGGGCAGTATTATAGTTGTATTCTTGTACATAGGGGGCAGTATTATAGTAGTTGTATTCTTGTACATAGGGGGCAGTATTATAGTAGTTGTATTCTTGTACATAGGGGGCAGTATTATAGTAGTTGTATTCTTGTACATAGGGGGCAGTATTATAGTAGTTGTATTCTTGTACATAGGGGGCAGTATTATAGTAGTTGTATTCTTGTACATAGGGGGCAGTATTATAGTAGTTGTATTCTTGTACATAGGGGGCAGTATTATAGCTTTATTCTACAGGGCTGCCCTCATATTTGACCCACAAGCCGCCACGGAAGAGGAAGGTCTTCATTGTACTTTATGGTGCTCGGATACCCCAGCGGCCACCAGTAGACATGGTATACAGGGCCTTCTCTCCCGCACCCGTTGGCCATTTCTTTAGTTCTGTACTTTGTTTATTGACTTGCAGATTAGTGGAGGCTCCTACAAATCCTGAGAATCGGATTTCAAACCCCCCTCTGGTGTGGCTCGGTGGGCATACGTGGGACTATCCAGGCTAACAGACCGTTCATGGATTAATTTTTGGGCAAACGGTCCCATGATTACCACATTACTTTGCATGCAGAGCCTGTGCCACGCAATACAGTTAGGTCCAGAAATCTTTGGACAGTGACACAATTTTGGCGAGTTGGGCTCTGCATGCCACCACATTGGATTTGAAATGAAACCTCTACAACAGAATTCAAGTGCAGATTGTAACGTTTAATTTGAAGGTTTGAGCAAAAACATCTGATAGAAATTGTAGGAATTGTCACATTTCCTTACAAACACTGCACATTTTAGGAGGTCAAAAGTAATTGGACAAATAAACCAAACCCAAACAAAATATTTATATTTTCAATATTTTGTTGCGAATCCTTTGGAGGCAATCACTGCCTTAAGTCTGGAACCCATGGACATCACCAAACGCTGGGTTTCCTCCTTCTTAATGCTTTGCCAGGCCTTTACAGCCGCAGCCTTCAGGTCTTGCTTGTTTGTGGGTCTTTCCGTCTTAAGTCTGGATTTGAGCAAGTGAAATGCATGCTCAATTGGGTTAAGATCTGGTGATTGACTTGGCCATTGCAGAAGGTTCCACTTTTTTGCACTCATGAACTCCTGGGTAGCTTTGGCTGTATGCTTGGGGTCATTGTCCATCTGTACTATGAAGCGCCGTCCGATCAACTTTGCGGCATTTGGCTGAATCTGGGCTGAAAGTATATCCCGGTACACTTCAGAATTCATCCGGCTACTCTTGTCTGCTGTTATGTCATCAATAAACACAAGTGACCCAGTGCCATTGAAAGCCATGCATGCCCATGCCATCACGTTGCCTCCACCATGTTTTACAGAGGATGTGGTGTGCCTTGGATCATGTGCCGTTCCCTTTCTTCTCCAAACTTTTTTCTTCCCATCATTCTGGTACAGGTTGATCTTTGTCTCATCTGTCCATAGAATACTTTTCCAGAACTGAGCTGGCTTCATGAGGTGTTTTTCAGCAAATGTAACTCTGGCCTGTCTATTTTTGGAATTGATGAATGGTTTGCATCTAGATGTGAACCCTTTGTATTTACTTTCATGGAGTCTTCTCTTTACTGTTGACTTAGAGACAGATACACCTACTTCACTGAGAGTGTTCTGGACTTCAGTTGATGTTGTGAACGGGTTCTTCTTCACCAAAGAAAGTATGCGGCGATCATCCACCACTGTTGTCATCCGTGGACGCCCAGGCCTTTTTGAGTTCCCAAGCTCACCAGTCAATTCCTTTTTTCTCAGAATGTACCCGACTGTTGATTTTGCTACTCCAAGCATGTCTGCTATCTCTCTGATGGATTTTTTCTTTTTTTTCAGCCTCAGGATGTTCTGCTTCACCTCAATTGAGAGTTCCTTAGACCGCATGTTGTCTGGTCACAGCAACAGCTTCCAAATGCAAAACCACACACCTGTAATCAACCCCAGACCTTTTAACTACTTCATTGATTACAGGTTAACAAGGGAGACACCTTCAGAGTTAATTGCAGCCCTTAGAGTCCCTTGTCCAATTACTTTTGGTCCCTTGAAAAAGAGGAGGCTATGCATTACAGAGCTATGATTCCTAAACCCTTTCTCCGATTTGGATGTGAAAACTCTCATATTGCAGCTGGGAGTGTGCACTTTCAGCCCATATTATATATAGAATTGTATTTCTGAACATGTTTTTGTAAACAGCTAAAATAACAAAACTTGTGTCACTGTCCAAATATTTCTGGACCTAACTGTATATAAGGACGCCATAGGACTCTGCATCACAGCCCACTTCATGGCAAAAGTATTACGAAAGCTATAGAAAGACCTACTTCATAGATGGCGATGGAAAGTGCCTGCGAGCAGAGATGATGATGCCTGGCCGGAGACGAGGTGACATTGTAGGTTTCGGCACAGCGGTAGTAAGGCACAAGTCTTGCAATCCCACAAATGCACTCCATGGCCTGTGCGCCCCCTGCCTCATGAAAGCTTCTTTCACATAATTTGCATCTGGTAAAAATGCAGCACCCAGTAACAAATTCTCCATAGACCATCATCGGCAGCAGTGCAGGCGGATTGAGGAGCGATTGTAAACGTGGCGCACTGCTATGATGCATACATCACTTTGTGAAGATCTGCTCTGCCACCATCGCCTACAAGGGCAAATATAGTGACGATCATATGTAAGCGTGCCCGGAGCGGATCCCATCCACCTCATCGGGCCTCAGCATTAGGAGCCGCCTGAGACGTTATCATATTGGATCGGTGCATTGAGTTCACAGCAGCGCTCCCTGTCTCTTATAGTGTCCCCCCCCCCCCCAATCCATACATGTCCTCTGCTTTATTCACATACGCGTCATCCTGCCCCGGACCCCATGTAAGTCAACGGAGTCACTCACACATCGGTTTTTTTTGTTCCCACTGACTCAAGTCTGTTTCTGTAAATCAGACTCATCCATTAGATGAATGAAGCCCAACGCGGAGTCCACATCACTGCAGCTTTGGGAGAATATTTCCCCTTTGCGGGGTGAACGGACTATTCCTAGTGAGGAGCTCGTCCATCGGACAGAGGTCTCCAGTCCGCGAGACAAAAGCCCTGCAGCTGCATCCCCCTCCTACCCGCCTGCTTTTTTTCTCTTAATGTCACATCGATGGTAACCAACGTTTTAAAACGTTTTATTTTGGTAAAAAGATACATACAAAACCGAAATTCACACTTGTTATACAAAATAAGTCACCGTCCAGCACAGAATAATAAACCATTTACCTGCTAAATGAGTGGCTGCTGCAGAGGTGCCTTTGTGTGCCGTCCTTCCTTGGTGGCCCCCCCCTCACCCCCCATCCTATCCTGGGAAGTGGGGGGGTGTTACGGGGGTAGAGATGGCTGCGTCGGCCCCCTACCTTGGTGGCACCCCCTTCATACCCTGGGAGGTGGTCGGGCATTATGGTGGGGGTGGGGTGGGGGGGGGTTTAAGAGGCGGCTGCGGACTTGGTGTGAAAATCAATGTTGTACGTTGCCGGATGGATGAGGAGTTTGCAGCGTCCTGGTTTTTGCCGAACATTTTGGAAACTGTACAAGGTCACAGAGGTACAAATGTCCTATTTACAAGAGAGCAGTCCGGGCCCGATCACCTGGAGGTGCGGAGCGCACACCGTCCACTACATATATACAGGACGTATCTACAGGACACATGGGCCGTCCGCACTTCTGATAACGTCACGTGAGGAGCTGCTGGGGTGAAAACATCTGCGTTTGCTCTAGTCACATCCAGAGCTGCATTCACAATTCTTACTCGCCTGGTCGGCAGAGGCGATAAAGTGGCTCAGATACTGAACCAGCAGCGAGAGGAGACGTCCCGCACCACAGATGTGAATGCAGCTCTGGAGGCGACTGGAAAAATAAAAAGCATAGACCCAACACTAGAAAGTGATCACAAGTAAATGGAATTTTTTTTTGCATCAAAAACTCTGCAGCCGTCTAATGCACTCAGTTTCCAGCATCTCTGCTTGCTGTCAGTGATTATGAACATCTTTGCTCATAATTTGAGGCTCGAGTCCTCCTACAGATTAAATACCTACACTTTATACCAAGACAGGAGGGATTTGTGCTGCGGATGCGTTCAGATCACAACTACAGCAAACCCTAAACTGGGACACGCACTATTCACTGACAGCAAGGAAAGGCCGCAAAAATGGCCACTAACTGAATTGAATCGTTCCCTCTAAGTGCATTAAAGGGGTTGGACGCTTTCTTGCCGATATTTCTCAAAGCCTTAAGGGGAACCCATCACCAGATTTTGGCCTTCAAAACTAAGACTCGCACCTTAATCAGCGCTTGTGCTGTATTCTATAGAGGTGCACCCCCCCCCCCCTTTCCGGAGACCCCACAAATACTTTTATAAAATCTTCCGCCCCCAGTGGGCGTCCTAATCTGCGTCTCCTGTCCCTCCTTTCGCCGTATTCCTGATTGCCTTGTGC